>NW_026126571.1:4600000-5200000 GCF_943737965.1 Phodopus roborovskii | reverse complement strand
TTTGTAGGTTCTGGGAATCCAAATTCATGTCTTCATGGTTGAATGGCAAATACTTAACTAGCTGAGCCACATACTTTTTTTTTTTGGTTTGGATGAAGATGGCATTCACTAAGAACAGAACTCTTTTAAAAAGTATTCCATAATAAGCAAAAAATTGAAGTGTTCAGTACTGTATTAGAGCTGATCTTATGCTAGAAATCTCACTACGCACAGCTTTCTTAAAATTTGTTCATTTTATTTTGAAAAAAAAAACTTTCTAACATTCAAGCCCTATGGTCTCTTTACTAGAATTTGTGTGAACCTATTTCTATCCTGCTGTGTATGAAATTATTTTCTAGTTTTTCTCATGTTTGTACAGAGAAAATAGGATATTATATTACTAAAGGAATCTTTGAAAAGTTTTTAGTCTTTATTCACTGGTCATTTATAATACAAGAAAGTCCTGGAAAGTAAGGAAAAGCTTAGAGTTTAAGACATTTGATCTTTCAGGTCTCTTTCTGAGAAAACATTCAATGCTAACAATCATAGTTAATTATTACTGCCAACTGGCTTTGATTATAAAACATCTAGAAAATGACCAGTGCATACTTGTCCACATAAGATTAAGTAAGAATGGAGGGGTGACCTTGACAATGGACGATATTATACCTTGAGCAGGAGGAGTGGGCAATGGGATTCACTGTCCTCTGCCTCCTGTACCACCACAATGTGCCCTGTGCTCCTCTATCAATCCCCACATATCCAGGCCAAATGAAATCTCTTAAACTATGAAAGCTGCAAGTTGCAACTTGTCCTTTTTTAAAAAATTGAAAATAGATTATTTCCTCATACAATGCATCCCGCCGCCCAGTTTCGCCTCCCTTTATGTCTCCAAATCATCCCTCAGAGGCCTTCTCCCCATAGATCTACTCTACCTCCATTTAATCTCCAGAAAAGAACAGGCTTTCAAGAGACGACAGACAAACAGTGCAAACCAAGTTACAATAAGAGAAGGCAAAAGCTCTCATACAGAGACTAGACAATGCAACCCAATAGGAGGGGAAAAGTCCATCTTCTCCATATTTAAGTTGCTTCTGTCAGCCATTCTGTCACAATAAAACAAAAGCATGCTTCTATTTAATGTGTCTTCTTTCAGCATTGTAACATTACAGAGGGATGTGGTTGCTGTTGCTGTGTGTGTGTGTGTGTGTGTGCATATGTGTGCATGTATGCATGTGTACATTGATATGTGTATGCATATGTGTATTTGATTGTGTGTGTCAATGTGTGTATGTGGGTGTGTATAGGCGTATGAATGTGTGGGGTTGTGTTCTGGAGACTTCTACAGAGTCTCCACAAAAGAGACCAGAGCAGCTATTCTGAAGAAACTGAGTAGGTAGGGTTTTTCTTCTTTTATGGCTTTTTAATTCATCCCATTATTCTCCAGTTCTTGAAGTTTTCCACCTACACAAGCACACACACACACAATAGATTACTTAAGTTTATTGTGAACATATGGTTAATGGGTGACTTTTATATGAGGGTGACTTAGTTGATGTCTACACCTGTCAAAAACAGTCTTTTGTATAAATACAAAAGTTGGCTAGGTTAACAGATAAAGCAAACAATATTTAACATTGTTTTAGAAGACAATGCTCATGTCATTCAGAGTCTACCTAATTAATAAAGATTTGGAACACAAGCAATGATGGACTTCTTTTAAAGATCTGTTAATATTTATTTTGTGTTTATCTTCATGTATGTCTTTGCACAACAAGCATGCAGTTCCCACAGACGTCAGAAGAGGTACCATATCTCAGAAACTGGAGTTGTAAACAAACTATTGGGAGATGATAGGTGGGTGCTGGAAGCTAAATCTGGGTCCTCTGTAAGAGCAGCCATTTGTCTGATCAATTGAGCTATTACTTCAATCACAGATGCTTAAATATGGTAACAATGTACTCTTCTGTACTGTCACATCAGCTCAATAAAATGGCTGGGTATTACCAAGGAAATTTGTGAGTCTCTAAGGTCTGTCTCCATCAAAAGAATGACGATAACACTTTATGTCCTCCATAAACAGACAGTAAAAGGGCATAATTTTTACTGTATTGTACAAGCCAATGCCCTAACCTTGCCTCCTGTACAGTACTATAGAACTTTAAGAGACAAAGATAAAGTTAAAGAGTGATCTCATCAGTGAACTTTCTGAAGGGGTACTTAAGAGCAGGTTCTCCTCGGGTAGATCAGAAAGAGAGTGTCTTATGAACTAAATTGCATTTGAAGTCTGTGTTCTGATTAGACAGCACAGTAAAGGTACATTGGCTTGTCAATGACTAGTTATTGGGGAAAAATTAGCCTATAGGACATTTAGCTGAGTCAACAACTGTCTACACAGTTTGGGTCCCTGGAGAAACAATTCAAAGTGCAGAGAGAGGCATAAAGCAAATAAAAAAATGTAAGCCTATGCTGTGCTCACATTACCCAGGAGACAAGAGTCTGGAAAAAGTTTCTTATCTGTCTGAAATGCAAAACACACACACACACACACATACACACACACACACACACACACACACACACACTAAGCATGGTTTCCACACTGCTCTTAACCCTCCTCACATATCTCCAGGGAATCACACTGCAGAGTTTCACACTTGTGATTACCATAGCTAGACTTGTGTAAAAGTTAGGAAAACTTGCCCTGTGTGGAGATAGGAAAGAACATTCTAGTTTGAGACAGTTTCTATAGTTTCCCTGTGTTTTGAGGCTGTCACTGCATTCAAGGCTAAAAATTGATAGGGCCATCCAAGATGTCCCTGATAGCCTGTGGTGATTACACTTGTGACTCTAATTATTGCACTTTTTTGTCTGCACTGGTTATTGAACCCAGGACCATGTGCACGCTAGGAAAGAACTTTACCACTGATCTGAATCCCCGGGCTTCACGTCTTTGTTTGTTCATATGCTTGTGTTTTGTTTTAGGCTCTCACCACGTTTCAGTTGGCCTACACTCCCTCAATATCCCAGGTAGGATCACAGGCGTGTGCCTCTGGGAAGAGTGCCCAGTGTTTTCACGGTTGCCTCTGCCAAAAACAAGCAAAAGCTCTTGGCTTTAAGGTAATAAATCTTTATTCATTTTCTACACATATTTATACCTTTTCTTTGGGGATTTGTTTGCAAGATACATTTTTGGTGTAAAAACTTGAAGGTATGGCATTTATTTTCAGTTTATATGTACATTACTATACTTTCTCAGAAGAATATGAAACACAAAAATCTTCATTAATTGAAAGACTTTTGGAGAATATAGAATTCTACAAATTTTGGAATATTCATTTTCTATATTCAACATATATATGCTTGAAACTATTTCATCAAATCTTATGACTTATTGCATAATATAAATTAATACAATAACACACATGTAGACATATAAGGTATTTTGCATAAGAATCAGGAGAATAATTTGTTTTACTTTTCAAAAGGAAAATCCTCCATAAATGCTGAAGGGAATATGGTGAAAATAAAAAAAAACTGGTCTGAATGGCAGAAGACAGAAACATCAAACATGGGTTCTCATGATCTATTCCATAGTATAATAGGAAAGGAAGAACCCATATACACCTATTGTTTACAAAAGGTAGGCTGTGCTGTGGTGGAAAAGAATGCACTGCATGTATGTGAGACTCCTTATAGACTCCCAAGGAAAAGGTATGAGTTGAAGAGGCTTCAGATGATTCGGTCACTAGCAGTGTTTTCTGGGACTGCAGGGTATCTGGGTTCAGTTCACTGCACCCATGTGGAACATTTAGCACAGCTACCTGCTTGTAACTCTCTTCTGGCCTCCTCAGGCAGCTGCATACACAGGATGCATGAAGAGACATATAGGCACAAGCACACACAAGCACGCATGCACACACACACACGCACACACATGCACATCACACTTGTAAATGCTGAAATTAAATTAGGTCTTAACTTTTTAAAGTAGAACGTATAGACTTAGGGGAATTGATGAACCAATTCTGTATGTAGATATGGGATGCTTCATTCAATTTCCAAGCATTTATATAGCAGGTATTAGCTCTGTTGGTAATCTTTGCTTTAGATCACAAGATAAGTAGTTTTACTTTTGTGAAAGTGGCATCTGTACTTGATACCCTCTGCTTCTATTGTCGAAATGGAGAATTGGGGTAGGCACGGCGTGACTGAATGACTTTTGTATAGAGAAAAAAATACAAAACAAAACAAAACAAAAATCTTGATGGATAAAATGATTGTGTGTTGGGAAGATTGCATGAGGATATCAATGGCTTTATTTTATATCAGAGGGTAACTATACCCTCTTTAGAATTTGTTCTAATTATTATCCTGGATAGAAAGACCTCCGGAAGTCAGCAGGGAATTCTGGCATCTGTACTAAAAGTTATTATCAAATGAGCAAGGTATTTTTTGATGTCTTACTCCCTTGAACACACTTCGTGGTTCTTTTGTAGATCTTCAATGTCATACCTTCTTTGTTCTTAAGAACAAACACTGTAACTTCCTTTGTTTTCACATATAAGTTTGACCCATTTTCAAACACACAGTTGACCTTTCAGATATATGCTATCAGTACACCTTTCAAGTAGCTCTTTTAAAGTTTGATAACTTTTGTCTATATGATCTGCTTCCCACCCACACAGAAGATGCACATACTATGTGACGGTAATTCTCATCAGAGATGGAAACTATCAAATGTCCTGAAGACATAATATCTTTCTTCTCTCATCTAATGCAAAACCTTTTAATAATGTGGGTAAAGATAATTGTGTTCCTTAAAATAATCAATTAAAACATTAAGGACACAAATGTAATAAATAATCAAAGTAAAGGAAATCACCTGGATAGCTGAATAATACATTCTACAAACAAACAGATAGGGTCTTTAGACAGTACTTTTCCCTTTCCAGTTATAATAATAACACCACTTTCTATATCAGTGGGGGTACTCTAGAGGAGCAGGACTCATAGAATGGATATATATTAAAGTGTGATTTATTCGATTTGCTTATATAATTTGGTTCAGGTGGTCAAACAATATCGGTCTTACCTTGGGGTGGATGAGAAACCAGGAATCACTCTATTCATAAGACTGGATTTCTCAGCAGGATAAGCCTGGCACTGAAAGCATGGAGAATGCCTGGAAAGCCATTAGGCTTCGGTCTGAATTGGAAGCCTGGAGAAACTGCATTATGTAGCAGGAGCAGCAGCAACAGCTGGATAAACTTTCCAGTGAAAAGTGAAATAATGAGTCATGAAATCTGACATAACGGGTCAACAGCAGAGCTTTTCCCTTAAATGTCCTTTCATCTGGGTTCCCACTACAGGTGTTACTCACAGTTGAGGTTGATCTTCCCATATCAGATAACCTGATAAAGAAATTCCTTAGCCAACGTGCCAGGCAGGCATCTTAAGTCTTAAATGACCCTGTATCCAGTTGAGGGCACAACCAACATCAGCAATCAGAGTGCCAGCTTAAGCAAATCATGCTGTTGCAGAGCGGTCACGAGAACAGAGGTTATGGAAACTCAGAGAACTTGGCACATTGTCATATATATATTTTACTCCAAAAACTATATAAAATGGAACTGACAGCAAAGATCATTTTGAGACTAGCCATATAATCTCAAAATATAAAAGAAACCCTAATTTTTGAACATAGTTAAGCATCTCACTCTCTTGTTTCTTCAGTGCTATGCACTGCAGACTCTTCTCTTCGGAGAGCTGTTTTAGGACAATGAAATATTCAGTGTATTTTGTTAGAAAATGAAAGCTTTCAACTCCAACATTAGGGGAAAATGTGCCTCCTGTGTAGTACTGGTTTGAAGAAATAGTCTTGCTCTGTGGCACATCCAAGTATATAGTCAAATAAGCATCAGCAACACATCATACACAGATAACGTGACATTCACCCATGCAGGAACTGGAATTTCAAGCTTCCCCGGGATTTCAGATGACACCTTTACTGCAGACATTTTGCCTTTGTAACATATATCTATCTGCATTTCAAAATTTGCTTCCACACTTTCCCCTTCAAACGAATGAAGTTGAAGGAACTATTCTGTAATACCTGAGATGTCTATATGGGCTCTTTTGTTTGACTATAGATTTGTAAAATGTTTTGTAGAGTGCCATAATTGATCCATTTATACCTCTAAAGGCATTTGAATTTATTTATGGCTATTCTGAATAAATACAAATGATTTTTTTATTTGTTTGTTTTTTTTTCTGGTAAGCACCAACATCCTATATGTTAGGTAACTGTCATTTGTATGAGATCCAGCATAGTCATCTCTCCATGGACCTAAGGGTACCTGGTTCGCATAATCTGTAGATACTTAAGCCCCTTATATCAAATGATATTGTACTTGCGTGTAAGGGTTGCACATCTTTAAGAGATCTCTGAAATACAGGCAATACCAAATCAAAGGTGAAAGATACTTGGCAAGTTGTATCATAAGTAGAAAATAATGATAAAATACTATCACTTCCTTTGAGGCACACTTAATTTCTCCAAATATTGTCCACTTCTTATTGTGGCAACAACAGATGCTGAACACACTTAGAGAGATAGCCATGTGATAAATTTTACTGTGTGCTTAGATTTCCAAGGATTTGAACACAATTTTAAATATTCTCCTGGTCATTAGGATTTATGCAAATTGTGAAGAGACTGGTAAAGTTCTTGGGATTTTTTGTTTTACCAGATTGCACACATTTCGCCTATGAAATACCATCTTTCAAAAGTGTCCTTCCTATGTGACTTATAGTTAGCATCATGTGTGATAAGTGTCTGCTACTGTAGCTCACCCACTCTCCCTGTAGACAGAGTGCATGGGAGCTATATTTTCTCCATCTTACTGTTGTCAAGTGCATGGATTTTACTTCAGAGATAACTATAGTTCAGTCTTTCAACAATGCTTCTATTGTTCTTCTGAATGAGGTTTTTGTGATATTATGGCTCCAGTCTGATTGTTATGTTTATGGGTTTGTATATGAATACATACAATAAACACAGAGAGAATGAGGCACAGAGAGTTTATCAGCTACATATTAGCACAACTATAAAAATAATTGATATTACAGTATATATAAGCCATATAAATAGTAATGCTTTGTTACAATACAATTTCACCTACTTTTTATTTTCCTGTACATGATTTACTCTTATTTCACTGTATTTGGCTGTGAGGTTCTTTGGAACTTTTTAACTGTCCTTTTCAAGACACACATAAACTGCACTGTCTTGTAGCTTGTTTCTGTAGGTCAGCGTCTGTGTTCAGCTGAGTTAAGTGAAGCCTAATGACAATTTTTGGAGCATCTGAAGATGACTTTGAACTTTCCAAGCTTAGTCTCAGCACCTGTGAATTGGGAGTTTAACACTTTAGTTGCCAGTTTTCCTGTCTCCTAAATAAGAATTCAGAGAAATAAATACAACATTTATAATTCTGTAGATATTTCGCATCAGACATTGGGTGCCTGTGATTATTTAGAGATTTTCTAGTTTTTATTTTAAAGTTGTAAAGCTATTGGTTACTAGTGACATGTTTATCACAAAGCCATACTGGTTAATGAATAAAGCTCTGTTGGCCAATAGGAAAGGAAGATAGGAGGGACTAGGAGACAAGGAGGAGAGAGGAGTAGTAAGGAGGAGTCAAGATGGAGAGACTGGGGAGACGAGTCGCTGGCCTCTTTCCCCGGTAAGAAGACCACGTGGAAATATTAGTTTAACAGAAATGGGTTAATACTTAAGACAGAGCTAGCCGATAAGAAACAAGTAACGGGCCAATAAAATTATATCAAATACAGAGACTCAGTGTGTTAATTGGGGCTGGCATGGTGGCGGGACAAGACCAGGCGGCGGGAGGAAAAACCATACTCCATACAGATTCTACCCAACAGAGGTCCTACAGCCTTCCTATATATATAATAACATCAGCAGGTAGGGAACAAGCACTCAAACACATGAACTTGTTACAGGTAATCCACTCCCAACTTCAAAGCCTTCTAATGGCATCTTACTCATATACTGTCACTCTGATAGCTCATATTTGCCTTCTTCCTCCACATTCACTCTTTCATAACGATACTTGACCCACCCAGATGAGCCGGGTTATTTTCTTATATCCTTTAATTAGAATTTCAATGAATCACTAAGCCCCTTTAACCTACTGTAATGCCATTTCCAATCCTCAGGAATTCATGATTGGATACTGTTATGGTCTGTTAGTCTTGATACACAATGAGTTTTCTCAGTGAATAGTACTGTAAGCAGGATAGGGAAAAAAATATTCAGCTCAAGCAGTGTCTCCACACTAAACTCTGGTTTCAGAGAACTTTATGTTCTTTAATTTTGTAAACATATTCATCCTTAACAAGCATTATGGCAGAAATCTTCTAAAAGACCCCATTCTTCCATATTTTACTTGTGTATTCTTTTTTCTTATTAGAAATATATATGTATGCATATACATATAGTACATACATACATGCTAGTTGGTCTTCAGGTATTCATGTAAGTACCTTAGCAGAAGGATACTATCCACAGATCTATTTCTGAATGTAACAGAATAAACCTTCAATACCCATGTATCTTGTCTAGTAATTAAGTGTTTATTTTCTTTGTAAGTGGCTTGACAGTATTTTCAAACATCATGCTTTCTGGGGATGAGCTGTTTGTTTTATACTCTTCAATATGCCTGTTCACATCACTTTCAAAGAAATTGGAAAAATGAACATATTTTCCCCACCTGCATCAATTCATCTTTGGCTTCTCCTCTCTTCCAAATCCAATTTTCACTGCACTCAAAATTTCCTTCTTAGTGAAGCACTTCCACAGGCTAACTGTAAAGTTTACGTTCCTGGGTACATTGTTTGCTTTCAGAGAAGAGAAATAGAAGGAGATAGTTATTTCCACAGACTATTTCTAAATTTTTGGTTCTCTCTCTCTCTCTCTCTCTCTCTCTCTCTCTCTCTCTCTCTCTCTCTCTCTCTCTCTGTGTGTGTGTGTGTGTGTGTGTGTGTGTGTGTGTGTGTGTGTGTGTGTGTATGGGTACTTGCAGAGGCCAGAATATGTTTCGGATTTCCTGAAGTTACATATGGTAGAATTAGATTTGATGGTTTCCCCCTGATGTGGGTACTAGGCATTAAATCTGGGTATCATGCATAAGTAGCAAATGTTATTTTTTAGGGTATATTATTTTTATTTTATGTGTATGTCTGTTTTACTGCAGTCCAAAAGTGTGCCAGCTTCTCTGGAACTGGAGTTATGGATGGTTGTTAGTCACTGAGTATGAGAGGCAAGTACTCTCAACTGCCTGGCTATTGCTGCAGACCCTTATCAACTTTATTGAAAAATTAAGTTTAAACTTTTGCTTATTTTGAGTGCTGCGTGGTGGTGCTCTCAGACAGAAAATTCAAGCTAAGAATCCTGTTTCTTTAGGGATATGCCTCTATGCTTTTCAAATACAGTTTGGTCCAGTTGTCTGAAAACTTCACTTAATTTGTTTTTGGAAGATTATACTACAATTACGTGATTTCCCATCGTCTTCCATTCCCCCTCCATACAAACCCTCTCAAACTCTCTTGGGTTTCAGTACTGTGCAGCATGATTTCCCTCTTACCTAGTCTTAAGTTCCACTACAGAGCTGAAGGTTACCGCCAAGTTAAGCGTGACCCTCACTACTTCACCATTAGAGCTATTGTTCTATGATGATCATTGCTGTGCGTCACAGGCAACATAGATGGAGAGTAGCACCGGTTGTTTCAATTCTGTAGAAATTTGCATGCTTCCTTCTGGTACGGTGAAACTTAGACTTTAGAGGGGAGACTTGGGGACACTTTTAGTGCAGGGGCTTCTTGTGGCTGTGTCTGAAAAGGATGGTGTCCCAGCAACAGGAATTTACCTTCTATATCTAGAGGGCAACCAAGGGCATTAGTAATAGCAGCCTGTAACAACTTTCACCAGCTCAAAAGACAGCTTCCCACTTCTGGTGTTGGTATTTTTGTTAGGTGGCCTTTGGCTCTTGGATGGAGCATTGTCAGCTGCGACGAAAAAGAAAAAAAAATCATTAAAAGTATATGGGAATCACACCACGAAGATGAGCTTCACTTTGGTCAACATCTTTCTGATCGTGGGCTCAACTGGGCAAACTATTGGTGTTGCTACTTTTTGTTACTGAAACGGTTATATCTTTTGGCCCAGATTATCAATGTACCTTGATCACTTATTGGTTTCTTCAAAATATGCTCTAATATGTAACTTACAAATATGTAAGTTAAAGTCCATTTGATATAATTCTGTTTACTTAAATCCATATGGATAAAAATAAAAACCTGTCACATGACCAATTTAGAAGACAGGAACTCCTGTCCACAAAGATGCCTTTGAGTCCTTACGCAGTGGATGGCACACCCTGTCTTCCTACCTGTGTCTCCAAAAGTAGTCTGCAAAGAGATTTCCTGGAATTTTAATTAGCATTTTGTTCAGTATTGATCATTTTGGTTATATAGCCATTCCCAATATTTTAGTTCTGCAAGTCCATGAGCTTGGACAATCTTTCCACCTTCCATTATTTATTTCTGTGGTGTCTTACTATCTATATCTTTGCTTGGACTTATTCTTGTATATTTTTATTTTGAATAAAATATGGATGGGATTTATTTCCTGTTCATTTGCCAGTAAGCTGGTTACTGGTGTACTAAAATCTAAGGATTTCTATGTTCTGATTTTGTATCTGGTTAATTTGCTGAAAGTGTTGTTCAGCTCTGAGGGGGTCTCTGAGAGTCTTTAAAGGTGTTTAATATCATATACTTGAACCAAAAGATAATTTGACTTCATCATTTTCCTTTTATTTAATTCTCTTACCTCATTGCTTTAGTTAAGACTTCAAACACTTTATTGAATAAAATTAGAGAGAATGAACATGCTTGTAGTGATGGGGGATGTGCTTCTGTATATATGTTTCTCTTATTGGTTGATGAATAAAACACTGTTTGGCCAATGAAGCAGGAAGAAAGGCTGGGTTAGGAGAGGAGGAGAACTCTGGGAAAGGTCATCCACATGCACAGGGCCTACATTTGTCCTCTGCAGGCTCCCCGACCGTCAGTGTAGAATCTGTGAGCTCCTGAAAGCTTTGGTCAGCTGCTGTGGGTTTCCCCACCGTGATCTTGTTCCCACCACTGCTCTTTGAATCCCACCTCCCTTTCTTCAACTGGATTCTCAGAGGTCAGCCCAGTGCTTGGTCGTGAATCTCTGCATGTGTTCCCATCAGTTATTGAATATGGCCTCCATGGTGACAATTGGGGCAATCACCAATCTGACTACACAGGAAGGCCAGTTCAGGTATCCCCCCCCCCACTATTGCTAGGAGACTTAGATGGAGTAATCCTTGTCATCCTCGTGGGTTCCTAGGAGTTTCCTTGGTACAAGGTTTCTCCCTAATTTCATAATGGCTCCTCTTAAGACATCTCTTTCGTTATTCTCCCCCTTTGTCCCTCCCCCAACTCAACTATCCATTTCCTTCATGTTCCCATTTCCAGCACCTCCCCTTACTACCCCCTTCCCTAGTTTACCAGGGAGAGGTCATCTATTTCCTCTTCCCAGAGAGATCCATATGTCCTCCTTAGTAGCATCCTTGTTACCTAGGTTGTCTGGGGCTGTGGATTGTAGCTTGGTTATCATTTGCTTTACAACTAATATCCACTTATAAATAAGTATATACCACATTTGTCTTCTTGCCTCTGGGTTAGCTCACCGAGGATGATTTTTTTTTTCTAGTCAACACATTTGCCCACAAATTTCATGATGTCTTTGCTTTTTATTTTTATTTTTTAACCACTAAGTAATACTCTTTTGTGAAGATAAACCACGTCTTCTTTATCCCTTTATCTCTGGTTGAGTGGCATCTAGCTTGCTTCCAGTTTTTAGGTATTATGAATAATGCTGATATGAACATAAACAAGTGTCTCTGTGGTATGATTGAGCATCCTTTGGGTATATGCCTAAAAGTTGTATTGGTAGATTTTTGACAGACACACTGATCAGTAGAATCAAATCAAAGATTTTGACATAAATCCACATACCTATGAACATTTTATTTTTAACAAAGAAGCCAAAAGAATACAATGGAAAAATAAAAGAAAAAAAGTATCTTCAACAAATAATGCTGGTATAACTGGAGGTCAATATGTAGAAGAATGCAAATAGATCCATATCTATAGCCCTACACAAAACTGGGGTCCAAGTGGATCAAAGAACTGAACATAAATCCAGTTACATTGAAGCTAATAGAAGAGAAAGTCAAGATATTCTTGAATACATTGACTTCCTGAACATAATACCAGTAGCACAGACACTGAAAACAAAAATAAATGGGACCTTCTGAAACTGAGAAACTTCTGTAAGGCAAAGGACACAGTCAATACATAAAGGATTGTTCAGCATCCTTAATTATCAGGGAAATTCAAATCAAAAGGACTCTGAGATGCCATCTTATACTTGTCAAAATGGCTAAGCTTAAATTGCTGATGTTGGAGAGGATGTGAAGTAAGGGGAGAACATGCCTCCACTGCTGGTGGGAGGGCAAATCTGAACAGCCACTTTTGAAATCAGTGGGGCAATTTCTCGGAACATTGGTAATGAATTTTATCCTTAATATACTATTGACTAACATGAGCAGGTTGATGACATCCATGAATTTCAATATCACTAAATGCAACCATCCAGGAGGCACACATAGGAAGCACTCCTCTGGGTATGTACTGAAGAGTATATGCAGAGAAGATCAACTGAAGGAACATGAGCAGTACACTTAAGCAGCTCTGATATAAAGAAGTCAATGCAGTTATCTGTAATTGACTCTACTTTCTGAGCTAGTGCATGGACTACCTCTGCCCCCTTCATCCTTTGTAGATATCAAGACACAGAACTGAGTGGAAACCAAATGAAGGCAAGAGGAAGGAATGCATGCTAAGGAGAGGAATCTGATTGGGCAATAGGAAACAAAATGTATGAGTGCTGAAGACCTGAAAGAGTGAGAGGAAGGCTGGGGTGTGTTGAGTTAGGAGCATGGTGATCATTGGTCAGAGCATCATCAAGAAGGCCCAGAGAGAGATAGATTGTGTGCAAAAGGGAGATCACATAGCTTTTTAAAATAAATTCAACTTTAACTGGAGGAGGGGTAATGCAAGAGAAATATAGTCACAAGAAAGTATTATTTTGTTTGTTTTTGAGAAATAGAATTTTCAGGATGAATGTTTTCTAATGAGCTTGGTGGTTTCTGGAGCTTATCTCTAATTCAATGGCACCTGAAACTACTAAACACTCTCCTGATAGTCAGGGGAGCACTGATAGACAATGCAGTGAACTGTATAAAGAAATACACAAAATAAATGCATTGGATACTCCCAATTCATCACTTGTGAGAGGCAAGAGATTTAGAGACTGTTTCTACTAGTTACAATCATTTCTTTTAAAAAAATCTAAATAACTAAATAATTATATTGACTGGTTGTTTAGAACCTCTGGATAAAGTAATAAACCAAAACAATGAATTCAGAGATACAATATTCCACTTCAAATGCGCATAAAGGCTCACAAGTCTTCTAAACATTCCTTGTAAGTGATGCTGTCCTCTGGCATTCAGAGTAAGGAGACAACCAAACATAGCCAGAAACCTTCTTTGTTCTATTGCTTGACTTAGAGTGTAAGTCTAACTCTCAGTCTTAAAGGGGGTATGCAGTTCAAGTGAATCACTATCCTCCTTGAAGAGTAGGAGCCTGTAATTTGGTTTAGAAATGTCTGGCACAACAAGTTTTGTTTTTGTTTTTGTTTTTCTCTTGAGGCTGCAGGCATTGAACTTTGTAATTATGTGACTTTGTCTTGCTTGAGGAAGTAGCATCCCTGTTCTTATTGGTAGATGCAACTTCACCCTTGTAAGAATGGAAAAATACAGCCTAACTCTCTAATGATCCCAGGAAGCTAGAAGTTTAAACTTAAAATTCCAGACCTTGCCCTCAGCAGGTAAATAGGCGAAAGGTCACATTCTTTGTGGTTTATAGCAGGACCTGTAAGTATGTGAGCTTTGTCACCCCACGGAGGAGCCTCCCAAAGGTGGACCTCCGGGACTGTAGGAAATGGATTGGTCTATAAAGCACAGGCTTGGGTGATTTAAATTGATTGGTCTGCACCTCACAGGCTCTGTATGCTATGAGATAATTGGTTTAAGATGTGCGGGCTTTGTTGAAATACTATAAAAGCTATCTTACTTCAGCCTTGTGGTCCTCAGTCCTCTACCCCTGCATGGCGCATGACTGTGAACCCCAGTGCACTTGGAATATAAAAGACCTCATGCTTTTACATCAAGACCATTTCTCATGAAGGAGATGCCAATAGAGATGATCCGATGCCCCTCAAACCCACCTGCTAGACTCAGCCATGCAGTAATCTCAGCATTTCTTAAGGTAAGGTACATAAAGTGATCCACAGGAGGTGAGGAGCGGCGGGGGGAGGGGGGAATGAACTGCATTCCTATCTATTCCTCAACAATTTGTTGAGCTCTCTAATTCTAACCAGCAGACATTTGAGAAATAAGTAGGTGGTTAGACTTTTTTAAGAGAAAACAGGGAAAGTAAAGTGAAACTAGCTCAAGCTGAATTTATTTAAATGGTTCCAACAGAGACTCAAGGTTTAATGTTGCAGCTTACACAGTTAAGAAAGAGGTCCAAGAAGCTATTTGTTTAGTTGGTTGAAGTACGTACAAGCCAATAAATGACCCACTTTGAATGAGCTGAAAATATCCATTGGCTTGATGTTGATGAGGAGATTGAAAAGCTGAGGGGCACTGAAATACTGAAGAGGATTTATACTGTCAAACCTACTGGTCTTTAATGGGAGAGTCCAGATGTCTTTCCTTTCAATTATACTATAGAAAACACTTATGGGAGGACAACCAACATACAGGAAAAAGCTCTGTGCTCTCCATTGTTTGTATGCTGGGTTGCAGCCCCTTAATTGAGTCATTTAATGTCAGTGGCTTAACTAATTAGATTTTCATGTTGCAATCATGAATTTCTTTAGTTTATTTTTGTTTTGTTTTGTCTTTTGTAATGTTCTCATTTCTAGGTGGCTATTATTATTATTATTATTATGTTTAGGTTTTAAGCATATAATTCCACAATTTTCTGTGTTTTAGGGTTTCTGTAGAGAGGTCTGATGTTACTCTGACAGATTTGTTTTTGCGAGTTAATGTTTATCCTTTAGAATTCTTAGCATATTTTGTCTGCATATTATGATTGTTGTAATACGCCACAAAGAGCCTCTTCAGTAATTATACTTAATTTGGGTTCTAGAAAAACCTCTTGTGCTTAGATGTTCCTTTCATTCCCAGAAGTTATGAAAAACTCTGCTGTAATTTCATTGAAAAGATTTTCCATGCCTTTAACTTTTACACCAGATATTCTACCTCATGAGTTCTTAGAATTGATTTGTTGATCTTACTGATGTTGACTGTAGTATTTTTTTTTTTTTTAACCCTCCTTCATCTCCATCATTCATATTTTCTTCTGCATGGTCTATTACATTAGTAATGCTTTCTACTGTGTTTATCTCCATTTAAGTTGATGTTGGCTTTGGGCTTGCCTTGTTATGTTGAGGTGACATCTCCCATCAAGGTCATCTCTTTTATTCCTAATCTCCCCATGAAGATATGTTAGATTTTGTTAAAGGCCTTTTGGGCATATAATGAGATGATCATGTGGTTTTTTTTTTTTCTTTCTTTCTTTCAGTTTGTTTATATAGTGGGTTATATTTATCTGTTTAAGTATGCTGGACCATCTCTGCATCTCAGGGATGAAGTGTGCGTGGTTTAATGGATGATCTTTATAATCTGTTCTTGAATTAGGTTTGCAAGGATTTTTTGAGATTTTTTTTGTAAGTAATTTTTTTTTAAATTTTATTTTGCATTCCAACCACAGTTCTCCCTCCCACCCCTTCTCCCTCCACCCCTTGCCTGCCTACACCCCCCAGCCTATCCCCCACCCTTTCCTTCTACAGGATAAGGGCTCCCATGGGGGTGGACAAAGCCTGGCCCATTAAGTTGGGGTAGGACCAACCCCCTCCCCATTGCATTGAGTTTGACCATGGCATCCCACCACAGGGAATGGGCTCTTGAGGTTTTTTGTTTTGTTTTGTTTTTGTATCTATGATTACAAGAGATATTTGTTTGTAACTCTGTTTCTTGGGTTGTTATGTGGCTTATCAGGGTAACTGTGTCCTCATAAAATGAATTGGGCAGTGTTCCTCTGTTTCTATTTTGTGGAATAATTTGAGGAATATTATTCTTAGTTCTTCTTAGAAAGTCTGGTAGATAAAACCAGCTGTCTGGTCCTGGGTTTTGTTGTTGTTGTTGTGAGATTTTAATGACTGCTTATTTCATTAGAGCTTATGATTGGCTTAACTTGCATATATATATATATATATATATATATATATATATAATCTTGATTAAAATTGGCAGGTAGTATATAATAAGGAAATTATTTTATTTTGATATTCCCAATTGGTATGGTACAGGTTCTTAAAGTATGTCCTTTTGAATCTTTGGACTTCCCTATATTCATTTCTAGTTTGTTACTCTGGATCTTCCTCTCCATCTTTCGGTTGACTTTGTTAAGGTTTTTTTTTTTTTTTTTTTTTTTTTTTTTTTTACTTACTGGCTTTCTCTAAGAAGCAAATCTTCCTTTCAGTTTTTGTATTTATTTTTGTTTCTATTTTATTGTTTTCAGCCCTGAGTTTGCCTGAGTTTGTTTTGTTTTTAGGACTGCCTTCATTGTATTCCATAATTTTGTTTGTGATTTTCACTTAATTTTAGGCTAATTGTTTTATTTTTGTCTTGACCTTTCTTGACTTTTTTTTTTTTTTTTTTTTTTTTTTAAAGACAGAATTTCTCTGTATTGCTTTAGATCCTGGAAATCACTCTTGTAGACCAGGCTGGTCTTGAACTCACTTAGATCTGCCTACCTCTGCCTTCCCAGTGCTGGGATTAAAGGTGTGTGCCACCACCACCTGGCTAGTTTGTAAGCTTTTTAATGTTTCTTTTGATGCTGATATCTAACTCTAATTTAAATTGGTAAGGTAAGATGCAGAGTGTAATTACAATTGTATTGCATCGTTTGTGACTTGCTTTGTTTCTGAGTCTGTGGTCAATTTCTTGGGGAGTTCCATAAGGTGCCGAGAAGAAGGTATGTTCTTTTGTGTTTGGGTGTAACAGTCTATGGATTTCTATTAGGTCCACTTCAGTTTGGACATCAGTTAGCACCAGCACTCCTGTTTAGTTTTTGTCTTGATGGCATAGCTACAGGAGAAAGTGGGGTATAGAAGTCACTCACTATCACTGGGAAAAGGTCAATATTTAATTTAAGGTGTTTCTATTATGAACATGGGTGGTGTTGTGTTGATGTTAAGAATGACAGTGTTCTCTTGTTTAATGTTTTCCTTTGATGAACATGTAATGTCCTTCCCTATCTCTTCTGATTAGTTTTGGCTTGAAGTCTATTTTAACAAATGTTAAAATATCTACACTGTCTTGCTTCTTAGGTTCCTCTTCCTAATATATCTTTTCCTTTCTATCCTGAGCTGATATCTATCCTTGATGTTAACTTGTATATCTTTGGTGCAGCTGAAGGTTGGATGCTGTTTTGTATCCGTTCTGTTTGTCTGTGACTTTTAATTAGGGGAACTGAGAATATAAACATAGAGATTCCAATGAATAGTCTTTTCTGTAATTTTACTTTTGTGGTGTGCTTTATTCCCCTCCTCTTTTGATTTGCTAATCTTGAGTGATTATTTGTATTTTCTTCTGTTCCCTTTTTTAATTTAAATTTGAAACAAGGTTGTTTTACATGTCAATCCCAGTTCCCTCACCCTCCCATACTCTCACAACACCCCTACCAAACCCCAGTCCACCCCCTTTCTGCTCAGCAGGGAGGGTGAGGCCTTCCCTGGGGAGTCTGCAAAGTCTGTCATGTTACTTGGAGCAGGCCCTCAGCTGAAGAAGTATCCGTCTATGTGGGATGGGCTCCCAAAGTCCATTCATATACTAGGGATAAATACTGATCCATTACCAGAGACCCCATAGACTGCCCAGTCCTCCCAACTAACACCCACATTCAGGGGGGCTCGGTCAGTCCTATGCTGGTTTCCCTATGTTCAACCTCTATGTAAAAGTTGTCCTTCTAGTGTATTCTACACAGTTGAATTAAAGAGGATTTCTGCTTAAATTTGAATTCTTCAAGAAAATTCTTTAATTCTGTCTTTGTCACAGCATCTTATAGTTTATAGAATATCTTCCAGACCCCTCTGAATTCTACAGTCTCCACTGAGAAGTTAAGTGTTAATTCTAATATGTCTGATTCCCCTTCCTAATCTTCCTCTGTTCTGTACATTTCGTGTTTAGATTATATTTTCATAAAGGGACTTGTTTTCAAATTAATTTTCTTTCATGTTTTGTGTGCTTCTTGTCTCCTGATAGTTAATTCCATAGGTTAGGAATTTTTTCTTCTAAGAGTTTGTTGAAAATATTCTCCATGTCATTGGTCTGGATTTTGTCTCCTTCTACAAATCCTATTTTATTTATTTATTTATTTATTTATTTATTTTGTCTTGTTTTCATGTTTGACTTTTCAACAGTGTTCCATATTTCCTGGAATATTTTAGATGTAACATATCCTTTGGCCAAGGTATACATTTCTTCTATCATGACTTCAATGCATGAGATTCTTTTTTTATCTGCTATATTCTATTGTTGAGATTTGCTCTGAGGTTCCTATTCAAGTTCCTAAATTTTACAGTTCCAGAATTCACTCAGTTATTGACTCTATTTCTATTTTAAAGCCCCATGATGTTTTATTAATTTCACTCCACTGTTTATTGGATTTTTAAAAAGGGATTTATTAATTTCTTCTCTAGTGACCTCTAATGTAGTCATATGGGCTATATAAAGGTCATTGCCTTATACTTCAGCAATAATACTATTCTCAGGGTTTACTGTAGTGGGGAACTAGGCTCTTGTGGAAGAATAGCATCCTGCATGTCATTGATGAGATGAGGGAAGAACACAGGGAAAATTGGGATTAGAAAACTCCTATAAACATCTTATAAAAGAAATTGGAGAAGATTGTTATGAAGGGAAAGATAAATAGTGAAGAACTTTGAAATAGAAACTTTAAAATTATCCAATAATGGAAAAAACAAAATTGGATCAATATATGCAGAAAAGAAAGATGAGACATTGAAACATTTTAATCAATACAAATCAAGATGTTTTCAGAGGATATTAAATAGAAAAAGGATGGGAGACCACAAATGGCAAAAGATTTTCAGTAACAATAAAATGCTAAAAAACAGATAAACTAGGAATAAAATCTTAGAGAAGTTTTCAAAGAGACACAATAAAAGAAAAAGACAATGTGAAGTTTGAGGACATTTTCTTTCCTGCATATTCTAGAATTAAAGACTGCCAGGAGGACGTATGCTCCAGTAGGTTGTCTGGACTTAACAGACTTTTCTGATGAGGAATGTATGCCTCAGCATGGCCTGTGCTAGATATGTGAATGAAAACTGTCTCCACTTAGTAGCAGTCCTCCATTCTCTTTTTATCATTTATGTCCTCTAGCCGCCACATTTATTTAGCTTTTAGTCTATGACTTGGACATGCCCTTGTATCTTCCTTAGATACCCCAGCTTTTATATCTTGGGACATATAGAATTCTGAAAGAGTATTTTATGAATGAATATGTAGTGTGACAAATAGTTATTGTATTAATGTGTGTGCTGGGAGATTGCTCTCATTTCTGTCAAGGTCTACTAAGTAGATGGATTAATTTAACTATGAATGCCAAGAATTCTACTAGAATTTCAGAGTCCTGCCTCTTAGATACTGTATGAATGCCATAACTGATGGGTTTGCTGATAAAAGCTAATCCATCTCCCCACTTAGACTAGGGCTCCTATCTCAAATTCTGCTATTGATGACTATCATAGTATCTTTTTTATTTCTAATATTCTGAAGTGTTGAAATTGACATTGGAAATCAGTCCATTAATTTTGAAGGTGAGATTTTTTTAGAATCTGTTTCATTAAGAAATCATTTATGCAATTTATTTTTGTACTTGTATTTGTTGGCAAGTGGTTGCGTTATATGATGATGCAATACAAATATTCTTTATCAAGACCAGGTTAGAGAAACCCACAGACTCACCTGACCTGAACAAAGGGGAGCTCATGCACCCCAGTCTGATAGTTGGGAAACCAACATAGGACCAAACCAGCCCCCCGAATGTGGGTGGGTGTTAGGAGGACTGGGCAGTCTATGGGGCCTATAGTAATGGATCGGTATTATCCCTAGTATATGAATGGACTTTGGGAGCCCATCCCACAAAAAGGGATACTTTCTCAACCTAGACACATGGGGAAGGGCCTAGGCCCTGCTCCAAGTGATATGACAGACTTTGAAGATCCCCATGGAAGGCCTCAACCTCCCTGAGGAACTGAAAGGGGATAGGCTGGGGTTTGGTGGGGTTGATAGGGGAGGATGGAGGATGAGGGAACTGGAATTGCTATGTAAAACAACCTTGTTTCAAATTTAAATTAAAAAAGGAAAAAAGAATAGCCATCCCAGCTACCCTTAAAAAAATTCTTTATCAAAAGTCATGAAACATTTTTCTACTGCATATTTTTATACTGCCTTTCCCATTTTTCTCTATGTGTTAGAGTATTTTCTGGGAGTTTGAGCATCAGATTACCTGTGTGTTTTCATGAACCCAGAAGATTAAAATTGATACCAAATTCTCTCAAATGCCAAAGCAAACAGATAATCCTTCTAGATATGCCAATCCACAATTCTATTCTGAAGAATGCTTAGTGAATTGAATTAAAAGAAACCTTCTCAAGCAACATGAGAAGGTATAACTGGTAGAAATGAAGTTCTGTTCACAAACTTTCCATAAGCAGAAGTGTTTTCAAGATGCTTGAGTTGGTCTATGTAATTTAACCACATCTAGCTTTGCTTATTTAAGAAGCATGTAGGTCTGATAATTTGTTAACTAGCCCCAGTCCATATTTCAGATTTGATATAGTGCTTACAAATTTCGTTTGCTGGGCATTCTTGCTACCCTGCAGAATTGGCACTTCAATGATTCCACCTAATTGCCTTTATATTCATGGATTTATTAATTTGTTTCCTATCACATTTACATAAATTTAAGTTGATTTGATATAAAATGACTTCATGTCTCATAGCTGAAGATTTTGAGCCATGATAGGATTTTAAGTGATGTTCTTGAATTGTTCTACCTCTTATAATAAACTCATATTACACATTCAGAGCCAAAATGATCTAAGTCTAAAGTTGGATTAAGAAGAAAATTAATGGCACTTGTTGGGACATTGATTTTATGATTTATGGTATTTCATTTCTTCAAAAATATTAGCAATGAATCACATACTCTATCTCCTATTATGCTACTATTGGTTGTACATCTTTGACTCCCTCTCCTTGGGGCTGATAGCATGAATAATAAGTTATAGACAGTAATATGTATCTCTGATATTACTTTTCCTCCTAGATTGCACATTCTAGTTTCACTGGGTCATTTACTCCTTTTATTTGCAAACTGAACACTGCCAAGTTAAGGTTTTATTATTAAAACCACTAGTATAGACAACATTCTATATGACCATGAATATAATCGGAGCATTCAAATCAGCCTGCTTAATGGCACAGGTGGGAAGGAGACACACCAGAGAAAATAAAGTCTTTTCAGCAAGTGTGCTGTGAGAATTGGATATTCACATACAGGAGAATGAAATGGAGCTGTTTTCTCAGTGGCAAAAAAGAAAAAATAATAATAGAATGTATATTACAGAATTACATTCAAGACTGGAAAATATGAAGTTATTATAAAAATCAATATAGGAAAAAATGTAAAGCATATTGGCATGACCATGGATATTTTTGAACATGACCCCCAAAGTTCAGCAAATGGAAGAAAAAAAATAGGATGCTATCAATCTGAAAAGCTCAGAAATTAGGAAATGAAGCAAAGCTGTAACAGAGAATAGAAAAAAAAATTGCAGATCACACACCCGACAGTGGCATGTGGTTAACAACATATAAGAAACAAATGCCAAGAAGACCATGAGCATTACTAATTCAGGTGATACTCCAGGGAAAACATACAGGATATATATTTAAAAATGTCAAGTTTTACTAGTTACTAGGTGTTTTCCTTTCATGTGTCTAATGTAAAATAATGCTGACAAAAGCAGTACATGAGTGAGAGAGAAGTGTTGTTCAGATTAAAGTTCCATCAATTCAGGAACTACAAAGCAGGAACTCAGACATATTCACATCATATCCACTATCAAGAGCCGAAAGAAGACGATACCTAGATGATAACCTAGCTGTTTGCGTGTGCTTGAATCCAAAGCCTAAGGAATGATGCTACCCATAGTGGACTGATCCTTCTCAAATCAGTTAACTAAGAGAATCCCCCTCAGACACCCCTACAGGCCAGCCAAATATAGAAAAAACCCTCACTAAGACTCTTTAACCAGATGGTTCTTGGAAAACAATTACAGCTAACTCTCACAAGACAATTACAGCTAACTCTCACAAGAAAATGCAAACCAAAATCTCAGTGACAGACTGTCACAGAGCAGTAAGAATAGGTATTAATAAAATGAATAAGAATGTAACAAATGCTAGCAACAATAGAAAATCAAGGGACACTTACAAATTGTTGGTAGAGATATCTATTTTAGTATCCAATATGAAAAAGCTTTTTGCACGATCCTCAAATTAGTAACTTGTCTATGTTGTCTTACCACCTAGTTACTAGGTATCCATCCAAAAAATAAAATCAATGTGTTGGATAGGTATATGCTCTTTCATTTTTTTTTTTTTTTGGTATCAAAATTTGTAAAGACATAATGCAGCCTGAGTATTTTCAAAATAGGAACATGTCAGCAAATATACACTGTGTTCTACATGGCAGAAGAAACATTGTAAACATTTGTGCTATGCGTAGGTGATACATTTTATACCTCACATGATTTAAATGTTATACAATAAATGTATGTTTTAAAATATATGTACCCCAGGAAAATTTATAATATTTTATGATCTCATGGGTGTATAGAAATTCTAATTTTAAGTCCTCATGAACATAAGTGAAAGAAAAATATTTAATTGTGTATAGTAGAAATGAAATTAAGTCTACATTTAGCTTTTGTATCTATAGCCATAGAAGCATAGAAAATGCCTTTCTTTAAAAACTGTTATAGAAAATGATGTGTCCTTACACTGGGTCTAACAGCTCAAACAGCACATGAGTTTTTTTTTTTTTTTTTTTTTTTTTGGTTTCAAAATTAGTTTATATAGATAAAATCAAATTCTGAATTTAATAATTAATACATGAATGAGGCTGGGTTAAATACCAAGAGCTTGATGATAAAGAGCAGAGACAAGGATGTCAGGCTGCAGGTTGCAAGTCTTCTGGCCTTGCAATGTCTGAAGTTGTTTAAAAAGCTTCAAGTTCCTATGGCTGGTCTTCTGGAAGTCATTGTATCTTCTTCATTCTTTTAGCTGCAGGATAACACAGATTGGTGGAAACATGTCAGCAGATGTAGACGGTAAAAGCCTGTAGTAGGAGTCACCAGGCCAGGTGACTTGCTTTGTGTCAAGGCCAACAAAGGTCTCAGCACAGGAGGCAAATTGGAGGAGAAACTGCATAAACATAGCATAAAGCCAGACTGTTTCTTAACTACACTGATACAGTGTTGCTAACAGCTCCTTAACTACACTGATACAATGTTGCTAACAGCTCCTTAACTACATTGATACAGTGTTGCTAACAGCTCCTTAACTACATTGACACAGTGTTGCTAACAGCTCCTTAACTACATTGATACAGTGTTGCTAACAGCTCCTTAACTACATTGATACAGTGTTGCTAATGCTCCTTAACTACATTGATACAGTGTTGCTAACAGCTCCTTAACTACATTGATACAGTGTTGCTAACAGCTCCTTAACTACATTGATACAGTGTTGCTAATGCTCCTTAACTACATTGATACAGTGTTGCTAACAGCTCCTTAACTACATTGATACAGTGTTGCTAACAGCTCCTTAACTACATTGATACAGTGTTGCTAACAGCTCCTTAACTACATCTGTACAATGTTGCCAAGAGTTCCTTAACCACAGATACAGTGTTGCTACTGATACAGTGTTGCTAACAGCTCCTTAATCATACTGATTTGGCGCTGTTAGCACATGATTTTTTGTTTGTTTTTGTTTTGATTTTTAGTAAAACTATTAATTTTATATCCTCTTTCATGATTCAAATGTCTTTTAACCTGAATTCATTCCCTCCTCATCACCTAATATTTATCGTTTTTTGTTCTCTTTTCTACATGTTATATTATACACACAAATACATGTACACATTTCTGCAAATGAGAGAGAACATGTGTTTTTTTTTTCTTCTGAGATTGTGTGACCTCAATATTTCAATATTATCTTTCTTTTCTTTTTTCTTTTTTTCTCCACCATCGTAGATCCCTCATCTAGTAGCTGATGGAAACAGAAGCAGACACCCACAACTAAACACTAAGCCGAACTTGAATCCAGATGCAGAGAGGGAGAATAAAACCAGGCTACAGAAATGCATAGAGACAGCTGACCTGAACAAGGAGGAACTAACGGGCCCCCAGACTGATATCTGGGAAACCAGCATTGGACAGACTGAGACCCCCTGAACAATTAGAAGGCCTGGGCAGTGTAATAAAATTAAAAAAAAAAAAAAAAAAAAAAGCACATGAGTTTTAAACATGACTATTTAAAATCACCCATGCAGTCCAAACATACTGAGCTCTTCTTAGCTTGGGATTTTTTAAATGCAAAAAATCAACTGATTTATGAGGTGCCTACCACACACCTTTCTTTTTGGTTTTCTGAAAGAAGTCTTTCCTTAGCACGCCATAATCTTCCTGTAATCTAGTCTCCCAGATCTGGGCGAACTGGTCTCTTGGTGCTGTCTTCAACACAAGATGGCCTCTCTCAACAGTCAATGTGACGTCTGTTCTCCTTCGTAGCCCACAGATTGCTGAGGGCCTCAGATTTGTTCTGTTATGTGACATATCTTAGGTTTCCTGCACACATATTCCACAACACTAAATGGTAAGCACTTCTCAGAGGTTTCTGACATCAGAATTGTTTCTGTGATTGATTTTTTTAATAACTAAAAATGAAAGAAAAAGACCATTAATAGACTATGGTGGCTCTCTGGCTTTTATTTAGATATTCTAATTAGACATAAAGGGACAGACATGAAAAACATAAAAAGTTGCAAAATATTTGTACTTGGAACATAAGTGTTAAAATAGTGTCTGACTCATTTACATCCTCTAAATAGCATTTCTCAATTAAAAATATTATATGACAGGCTAAGGGACATCTGACAGTGGAACCACATTGTATCTCTGGTGCATGGAAGGAGTTTGGGAGCACATTCCCCATGGAGGGATACTCCCTTAACGTAAAGGCAGGAGGGAGGGCCTTGTCCCTATTCCAAATGACTTGACAGATTTTGTTGATCCCTCCTGGAAGGCATCACCCTCCCTGTGGAGTGTGGGAGGGGAGGGGAGAAGAGGATGGTCAGGGGGCATGGGAAGAAGAGATGGAACTGGGTTTGACATGTAAAATAGGAAAAAATAAATAAATAAAAGAAAAAATATTATATGAAAGGAAACAGTTTAAATTGATTTTCTCATGAGTGTCCCTCTTTAATACCAATATTATGTGATTCAGGTTTTATTACAAGATGCTTACATTTCCATAATTAACCAAAGTGAACAAATGAGAGAGAATTCTTAAGTATCATTTTATTTATAGACCATATTTTAAGAAGTCAAAATTTATCTCTCACTTTCACTTTCTTTCTAACTCACTCTTTCTTTTACACACACACACACACACACACACACACACACACAAAGATATATATATATGTATATATATATACATGCATGTATATATACATATGCACATACATGTATTGAAATATACACACTCACAAAAAAATTCATACACACATATACTCACACATATCCATGCATTATAATGTTAACTGCAGAAAATTTAGTGGGGAGTTTAATGATTTAAGTGAGTGATACTGAAATAAATATGAAGGCTAAACATTCTCATATACAAAAAAATACTTTTACTTTTAATATTAATTAATTGATGTGTGTGTGTGTGTGTGTGTGTTCTAATATGGAAATTAGAAGAAAACTCATGGGAATTGCTTCTGTCCTTCTTCTATGTTAGTTCCATGGTTAAAACTCTTAGATTTCAAGTGCCCTTACCTGATGACCCATTTTGAGAGTATGCTTATTTGAATTTTTCTAAAATATCATCCATGTCATCTGTCATAGAATCGTAATAATTACAAAAGATTCAGTCCATTGTCTTTGAATATAACCCTGGAACCAATGTTGGTTCCTAGATGTGATTAAAGTCATATTTAATTTGTAAATTATTTACTTTCCATTTTATAAGAAAAGGCTTTTGGGGATTTAAGAGCAATTAGCTGCATTGTTTAGCATCAGTAACATAAAACATTAGGACAGCGAAGAGCCTGTGTGCTTGTATATGGTTGGACTGGAATTACCAGTGTTGAATTGATTCCTACTATTTCTCTTTCCAGAAGTAAAGCTAGTGTTTGCATGGCTTCAGTTTGTATAAATAACTTCCCTAAATTTAAGGTTAGTACACACAGAGATCAGAGATCACTTTTTTTTTTTTTTTTTTTGGGAGAAAGATGGTCAAGAACAGATATAAAGTTCTGGCAAGTTCATACTTGAAGAGTAAAACTTCAGAGTGATGAAGAGATAGAATGAATGACCAGTTGGAATGTCATTGATTTCTTAGTGACTCATCAGCAGGGCTGGTGTCTTCTCCAGACACTAGGAAGGAAAGCTGAATAGTCCAGAAGAACAGGATAATCTCTGCTGGAAGACACACTGTGTAGACACACATGGGGATGAATTGATTAATTATACATATTATTAGACAGGCTATCTTTGGTGTTTGTTCTTTTGAAGAAGACAGGTTCTGAGACTGAGAGATGGATGTCTTCAACAGTGCTTGCTACTTTCTCAGATGACCAGGGATGGATTCACCATATCCTCATAGTGACTCACAACTGTTTAGATCCCAAGTTCTTCTCTATCCTGCGCTAGCACAGTTCATGATATACATTCAGGCAAAGAACTCATGCACACAAAATAACACAAATCTTTAAAAAAACAAATGGAAATCGAGGCACAGAGAAACACTAAGCAATTCCTAGGGTCATGTATATTTATAATCTAAGATTTGTGTACAATATAATGGTGTTACAGGAGGGAATAACTCTAGTAAATGCACAGATAAAACTAACCTAAAGAGAACAATGATCACCACACACATTTCTATATTGAGATTTAACTTTTTGTAATTAATGACAAATCTTTCCTGGAAGCTGAAGACATGTGCTTTAAATGCTTTTCCTCAAAGAACTAAATATGCTGCCAGGTTGAAGCAAAAGGAAAATCACAGTTAGGAAGTTGGAAAAAAGGTCTGCAGAATTTAGTGTGGTAACAAAAAGAGAAGCCCGGGCTTTGAACTACAGACATCAGAAACTTGGGGAGATATAGGACCAACTTAAAAACAAGGTTTGATCTTGTGGCCAAGACAAGGTTTCTAGGAGAGAAAGAGAAAAAGAGAATCCAACATATCCTTTTAAGCTACATGTGGTCAGACAAGAAAGAGACCAAGTTAAAAAAGAGGTGAAAAATTTTAAATGGAGATCAACTTTCTAGAAGCAGGTAGATACACTCAGTTGAAGTGACACCTTGCAAAAAGTTTCTTTTTAGGCAGAAAGGGAGCAGCTATCATGTGTTGAGACTGCATGTAGCAGGATTTGGTATGGTGGCTAATTTTCAGCCCCATTTTTCTAAGGAAGCTCAGGCTTCTTACAACCTGGACACAATACCACACTATTAATTCACTGATGTTTTCATTGAATCTCAGGTAGAGAAAGTGGAGGATGACATATTAAAATTCTCCTTATAGACTTTCTAATGAGTTAAGAAGTATCATTAATAGTTTTGTTTGTTTATATTTAGATAGCAGCATTGTAACAACAGAAACATGAGCGTGGAAGGATGCTGGGAGGATGAAGCCTTTTGCTGTGCAAGCATCAGGACTTTGGAACTTGGATTCCCAGAACCCATGTAAAGACTGGGTTGACATGGCAACCATCCTGTTGTCCCTTTGGAAGAGTTGAATAGAGAATGTGGAGTCATGGCATCTCCCAAGCACAGGGCTGTCTAGACTGTCAAATCCATGAGCTCTGGATTCACAGGAGAGACTCTGCCTCAACATGTCACATACAGAATTAATAAATAATAACTGACTTAGGGTGTAGCCTCAACATGCACACACATATGTTGCCCATGCATCCAGGGAGCACATATGTATCACACAAACAGACAATGCAAAAACAAATAAAGAAATAAATCTTCTATTTTGATGAAATTGGCTAGGGGATGAATATCATATAAATTGAAATACTTGAATTTGGAGAGCATATTGTTTGAAACATGCCCAAAGGAGTGTGGGTTATGAATAAAGAACGAATAAAGAAGAAGCCATAGTAAAGTAAATAAAAATTAAAAAAAAAAAAAAAAAAAAAAAAGAAAGAAAGAAAGAAAAGAAAATAGGCTTTTCTGATAATGGGAACTGTTAATTTAATGCTGCCCTCTTTTAGAAGTTAACATGTGGCTGTGAGGTATTTAAGATTTTGCAGGAGAATTTGCACCTTTGATTCTGCCTTGGATATGCTAATGTGTCTCTTGCTGAGATCTCATATTGCATGGGTTTTTTTTTTTTTTTCCTTACCTGTCCTGGTCCTGTTCCTACATATCTATGGAGAATTTACAAATGAAAGCATGAACTTGAACACATAAACTTGACTGCATCTGCCAACAATTTCATTTGTACTCACAAGGCTTTCTTAATATGTATTTTTAAAGATTATATACTGGCTAATAGGATTGGAATAGAGCAAAAATAACCCTTGCTCTTAACTTAAACCATATCCCTCCCTCAACATTTGTAGGAAAGAGTACATAAACGTCAGGTCACTGCATATTACATATCCGTTTCTTTGTATTGCATTTATTTTGTTTGTATGGTTTGTGATTGGTTGCTATTGTGCCACGTGTTGTGATGGCATATGGTGGTGAGGTGAGTGTGTAACCCTGGAGTGGGTTCTCTCCTTTCACTGTGCAGGTCCATGGATCCTACTTATGTTATGAAGCTTGCTGGCAGACACCTTCCCCCACTGAGTCATCTTACTCATCCCTTGATTCTTTATAAAGGGTATTTTGAAGGCTGTACAGTGTTGGTAGAATTGATTAGCTAATATTTTGTGTAAAAGAGTTTCCTATTGGTTCCTACTACTTCGTTCCTCTCTTCCACCTTCCCATACCTCCCCAACCCCCCTTTTGTCTCATCCCCCCCCACACACTCCACATGTAGGGTGATGCCTTCCAGGAGGGGTCATCTAAATCTGTCAAGTCACTTGGAGTAGGGACTAGGCCCTCCCTCCTGCCTCTAGGTTAAGGGAACATCCCTCCAAATAAAAAGTTTTCTAGCATCTGCAAATGCCTCCAATACAGTGATATTTATAGTACCCTCATTAGTATATCCACATCTTATTGACAATGTGCATTGAAAGTTCAAACTCAAAAATTATTTGAAATAGTGGTGGGAGTAATAATAGTTGAGTAAAATAATGCTAATTTGGTTAGTATAAGGTTGGCACAGAGGCACTAGACCCTTTCCTTAAAATCCTACTGAAATAGAAGTTTTAAAAATTGAAAAAAAATCTAGAAAAAGAGTGTTACCAAAAATGAAAAAGTCCATTGTAGTTCTAAAGACAATGAATATCACTGACCTTTAATTAAACTTTTTCATCCCTATGCATGTGTTGGTTTTGTTGGATTTCAATATAAAGGACATCAGTATCACCAGTATTATTGAGTCCAACTACTACTCTCGGTAAAGATATCGTAAGCAAGACTTTGAATTTGCTTATGTAAAGACCCTTTGACATGGAAGAGAATGTGAACTTGTCAGTAGTAATTCATATCCTTTGGGTCTTGTTATAAGGACATTTCCAGTGCTAACAAGAAATAACAGATCAGTAGATGATCTCACACTTGTAGAGAGCTCACTTTTTGAATGGCTAGCTCCTAGTATATCCTATGTAAAGGGCAAACAAGATAAACAATTGGAGAATTTTTTTCTGATGACATTTAAAACTATGCATTGCTTTAGTGAGAAAAAAATTAGAATAAAGATTTCAAACTAATTTCTTGTTAATGAGACTTGACTACTTTTCGTATAAAATAATGTATTAAACTGATTACATTGATTATGAGTTCTGTAACTTATTATTCATATGAAATTGAGATAATTTTGCACACAGATTAAGGGTTTGGTTAATTACTAAAATTATGCTTAATTCCCTATTACATATAATTCAAAACTTAAGAAAGCACTGGGGGAGTAATGCTTACAACTTAAATAAATAAGACAAAATGTCCTTTTATGAAGTTGATACCACCAGAAAAAGGATTAAAGAAAACCTAAGTAACAGATCTTTTCCAGCATTTATTTTGTTTCTGGTTTTCTATGTGTCTGTGTACAGATACATTAATATACATGGCTATCTTCTGAATCCATAAGAGAGCATTAGAATCTAGAGTTTACTTACAAGCAGTTGTGAGCCACCCAATACAGGTGCAGGGAATTGAAGTCAGTTCCTCTCAAGATCAGTACCTGGTTTTAACTACTGAGTCATCTCTGCAGCACCCTGAGAAACAGGGTTTTTATATATTATACTATATCTAATTGACATTTTTACATTTACTTTACACAGAGACTGCAGCTTCCTGTCCTGGCTTCCTTCTGCTCCTCCCTCCCTGCTTACCACCCACCCCCTCTCCGTGCACTCCTCCATCTCCATTAAAAATCATATTGTGCAAGACTCTGTAAACTCATGTCAGCTGAGAAGGGGAGTAGACTGGGGGTGGGCTGGCGGTGAGGAGAAAGGGGGTGCGAGGGGGCAAAGTGGTAGGAGGGAGAACTGTGATGGGAATGTAAAAGGAAATCAGAAGAGAAAAGTAGTTTTTAAAGTTTCCAGTTTATATTCGTTTATGATGTTTGAGAGGCTGTAATATGTGCAACAGGAGACAAGTCTGGGGTACCTGGTTTCTTCTTCCTGGAAATACATATTACTACAGCATCAGGCCATATAGAAAGACACAATGGCACACTGAATCCCAGCTAAGTCCACATTAGACAATCGCAGTTTGACAGGGTCTCCATGGCCATGCATTCTCTCTTCTAGGTAACTACATGTCATTAGTAGTTCTCTGATAGGGACAATTTTCTCAGCAGAGCACAGTGGCTCATGCCTGCAATCTTATCCTTGGGAAGAATAGCAAATGAAGGTTGCTATGAGTTACAGGCTAACATGTACTACATAGTGAGCTTCAACCCAGTATGAGCTACAAGTGAGACCCCTGATCAAACAAAAGAAAGGAAAAATAGACATTCATCTCTTTCTTGTTTAGATATTTTGTTTCATGATTATTGCTATTAAGAGATAACTTCAGGGATGTATCCAAAGCCTTTGGATTATGTATATAATAGATATCATATATTATATATCTTTTATAAGAGCTGTCTTTCTATAGGATGGATAAATAGAAATGGATGTTAAATTTCCTGTTGGTAAGGAGCCCATATTACATCTGGGAAATGTGGACAATTATATATATATATATATATATATATATATATATATATATATATATAAATTGAATTAATTTCCTAGACTCAATAATTGCCTTCCCCACAGCTAGACTGGAGGGATTGACTTCTCAGTGGTTAAGAACACTTGATTTTCTTTTTATTATCCATATATATATATGTATGTATATATACATATATATATTTATTATTTTTTCTCATTTTACATATTGACCCCAGTTCCATCTCCCTCCCTGCCTCCCATGCCCACTCCCCCTCCCATCCCACTCCACCCATTTTCTACAGGGAGGATGATGCCTTCCGAGCACTTAATGTTCTTGATGAGGACTTGATTTAGTTCCCAGCATTCATAACAAGGCAATTTCATTTGCCTGCACCATTTCCAGGGTATCTCTTGCTTTCCTCTTTCTTCTATGGGCACCAGAGATTTTCATGAAACTCATATGGACAAGCAGGCAGAGAGACTCATACCTAGGAATAAAAATTGGCATTTCAAAATAGCAATCCATGTTTTAAACCCTGATACTATTGCGGTTAAATAAGGATCAGGATAAACAATAAGCATTATGATTGTTGCTTTGCATGGTAATGGAGACTTTTCAGTTATGATTAAAGATTTGTGGTAATATGCTGCAATGAAATGGCAGGGTCAATATAATCTCAGGTTTCCTGTAAAAGGGAAGAATCCAGGTCAGATGGAGTGAATCAGAAGCAAGTTGAATCAGTGAGGACATACTGCTGGGTTTGGTGATGGAGAAAGATGTCACGGAAGAAGGAGGGATACATTCAGTGCCCAGGGCATCCAGGTGACCTAGAGCTGGGAGGGACTGTAGAGTGTCCAGAAGGCAAATGGGTTTACCATCATGCTGAGTGTACCCAGTGAATTTGATTTCAGCTCCCTGACCTTGGGAAATAGAATGTAATGTATTTATAGGAAGCCAATAATGCGGGTTATTTACTGTAGAGGAATATGGAGTGAGTGCAGGAAGGTTTGTAGGCTGCTGCTGAGAAAAAGTCCCACAATAAGGTAATAGAAGAGCCAGAGAAACACATTAACGGGTAAGAAGAAACTTCTTGTGGACGCAGAAAATGAAAGTAGAACCCAGTGCCTAGCCAATACTGTGCTCTAGGTTAAGTTGGTGCAGTGCTCCATGACAGGATCTTTATCTGAGCAAACAATTGAAACAGTAAAACCCTAAGTGATGTTCAAGTGCAACTTAAAATGTGAATGAGGAATGGTAGGAGGCTCATCAGACAGGTGGGTGAGCCAGAGCTTCACCAATAGGGGGACATGCCAGAAACTAGATCAAAACATATTTTTGTAGTAAACGTTATATAAAATAACATTTATATTTTAATAACGAGCAATAGAGCCTCTTTTACTACAGGGATGTTTAGGCAGGATCTTGTGGCTAGAGAAACTTCTCTGGGGTAAGAGTTCTTAACTGCTTTTCTGGAAGACCTGAGTTTGATGGCCAATACCAGTTTTGGCTAGCTCACAACCACCTATAACTCCAATAAAATGGATCTGATTCCTTCTACTGACCTCTCTAGGCACCTACACAGCACTCATGTCACAGACTAAGAGACACAACATGAATAAAAATAAAAATAAACGTATAAAAGGAGATGACCTGAAATCTCTCAGATTGTAAACAGAGGATCCTAGGATCCAGGTGCCCTTGTCTGTGAGCTTTAAAATCATTGTTACTCACATATGAAAACCCTTGGCTTATGCTTTAAGAACCTTGTGACTCTTGAAAGGTATTTTAAAGCTAGTACGATTGTGTAAAATACTTATTAGGTAAATGTACCAAACTGAGCAATCTATTGAGGTTTTAATTAGCCATCATCTTCAAATACTTAAATATATGAGGAATTATTGTTTTTTTCTTGAGTAAATTGTAGCACATTCAGACTGCTGTTTCTCTATTTTAATATTCATGTGTATAGCTCTTTGTGGATGCACTATTTATTTCTTTACATAATCTACAGCTTCTTAAAACCAGAGTCCACACTCAATAATGGATTATTAAAGAAAAATAAACCAGTGAATGAATGAACAAATCATCAATTACTGCAATAAAAATGAATATATGAGATCTAAATGCCAAGGATATTTAAGAGAATAATATTGGAATTTTAATATGGTATATTAGTTTTAAGAAAATATAAAGATATATTTAGGAAAAATACTCAGTTTGAGGAGTGATTTTTTTTTTTGATCCAGTGAGTTTTTCGTTTGATTCGGTGACTTTTTTAATAGTTATAATATAGGGCCATTAGTTTTTAGAGTACTTTGTTGGTATCAAAATGTCACTGATTTTTGTTTTGGTGTTTTATCTGCTGTTGGAGGAAGCAAGTCAAATATACTAACATTTCATTTCACTTAATTTGAATACCTCCGAAAAAATGAGTTTTATTTTGTGAATTACTTTATAATTGTTCTTTAACCACACTGTGATATTTGATAATGTCAAATTGATTCTGCCTTTGGGAAAATGATTTTAGACCCTGAAGGAAATTAATTACTCTCCCTAAATAAACATCACTTCTTTTATTGTATGTGAACCGAGGGAATATTTTTAAGGTTAATTAATCTGTCTCTGACAATTATGGAGAGTTTTAGAGAGAAAAATTTACTTATGTATTTGGGTCAATTTGCCTATGATAATATGCTGGCACACAAACAAAGTATCAGCCTTGTTCTATCAGGTTTAGAGAAAGCTACATCATTTACTCTCAAGTCTGAACCATTATTGTAACTCTCACGTGTGCTCAGGACTTGGACTTTCCTGAAAACTCTCTACTGAGATTTGAGTCTGTCTACTAGCAAGCCTTTCCTGTAATTTAGAAAATGCAGTACCTACATGTGTGTGATTTCATTAGTGCTTTTCTTTAAGTTATACTAAAATCTTCAAAGTTTAATGAAGAGAAATATAAGTACATGGAGATGCGTGTAAATGGAAGTACAACATTAGATATGTACCAACAATTTGTGAACAGTTCCATTTTTGTTTAATTTTAGGAATTTTATATTTGCATATAACAGATTATGATCATATCTTCAGGAGAAAAACATAAATAAGGGGACAATAAAATTATTGTAGAAAAACATCTAATTACATTTTTCTTATTATTGTGTTGTTTCTATAGATTTACCTTTTATATTTCTAGCAACTTAAGAATTTGTACACATATTTCATGCTTATTTCTGTACATTTTTTAGAGCAATTGAAACAAGAAATCTTATTTATTTCATATTTCTTTAAATTGTGTATCAAGGAGATCATAGTGTAAGAATACTGATAATGGGGCAGATATACCCAGAAGAAGGTTTGCAAGGCAGATACCAGTTTCACTCAACTGTAATGAATTGATAAATTAGCTTAAGTGGCACCATATAACACAGTATGATGCACTCAGCAAGAGCTTACTGAGTTTGCACTTATGCCAGGCACAATTCTAGGTGTCCAGGGCACAACGATAAACAGGAGAAATCCCACAAGGATGATGTTGGAATTCTTATTAACTAATTACATGAGTATATTAGAGGAAAAAAAAAGACATGAAGGACTCGTTAAACAAGATAATTTTAACAAGTGGATCACGTGGAAAAAATGAACAGTAATGAGAGAGAGAGAGAGAAAGAGAGAGAGAGAGAGAGAGAGAGAGTTATAGACACTTTCAGACTGAATGATTGATGGGAGATGCCATTATGTATATATGTTTCTCATACTGGTTAATAATAAAGCACTGTTGGCCAATAGGAAAGAAAGATAGGAGGGACTAGGAGACAAGGAGGAAATGGGAAGGAGTAAGGAGGAGTCAGCATGTAGAGACCGGGGAGAACATATGCCTGTCTTACTCCCCGGTAAGGAAACCACGTGGAAATACATAGAAATGGGTTAATACTTAAGACAGAGCTAGCCTATAAGAAACAAATAATGGGCCGACAGCATTATATCAAATACAGAGTCTCTGTGCATTATTTGGGGCTGGCGCGGTGGCAGGACAAGACCAGAGGTGGCGGGTGGAAAAACCATACTCCTTACAGAATGATGAAGTAGGAAATGTATAAAGTGATTACTGAGGAAGGTGACAATGAAGTGTAGAAGGGGGAGGACAATTGCTGCTGGATTAGTTGGTGGTGACCCCTAGTGCACTTTGTGAGACAGGCTTCCAACACAGAGATTGGAATAGTCTTCAAATCACAGAGACATAACCTAATATGCCTTGAGGTCACCTGGTCTGGAGACAATGTCTGAAAGGACAATTTTCAAGTAGAGAACTAGGCACAGTTCTAGAATTCTTCATTTTAAAAAAGTTGTGTATCTTGGGCAGATATATATATATATATATATATATATATATATATATATATATATATATATATATATCTGCTGATAGTCTCGTGACTTGGTTGCATTAAATAATGGCATGTAATCAGAAAAACTGAATATGCACTTTTTTGGAGACCATAGTATTTGCTCAAATGAGCAGTGATGGAAGTATCTGAAGATACAGACACTTGGTGGGTATAGTCAAGGATAATGGTAACTTTGAGACACCAAAAACAACTTCAGTTTTAATTCTCTCATAGCTCAGATAGCTATTTGTATAGGCCATCATTTCAAAGGAACTTATGGTAATCTTGTGATAAAAAGAAGGTGTCAGAGAGAAATCAACCCAAGAACCATCTCCAAGTTTTTTAGTTGATCCCTAAATAGCAGAACTTAAGATGACTTTGTATGGAGTGATACAAGACGTATTTGGAGTTGAAAGTTTCCTCAGAAGAGGACTCTCAAATTTGCTAGCAATGTATTCTATCCACATCATGTCAGCATTGGGGCCAGAGAGATAGATTTGTCAATAAGAACACATACAGCTCTTGCAGAGGGCCTGCACTCCTGTGCAATACCCCCACACAGACACAAACATATTCATAATGAAGAAAATTAAAATATTTTAAGAATGACATTTTTTTCTTAAAATTTTTCTCATTAAAAATTTAAATGCCAGAGCATATACAAGAGAAGGGTAATTTCTATATATGTATAGATTATTAACTATATTGAGTTGAACACTCATTTCTCACCTCTTGGTATTAGAATGGTCTGATAATCAGCCAATTACAAAGGCTTATATGTGATTTTCAGAACAAGTGTTCTCTGTGCAAATACATTTGTACATTTGAATCTTAAAGTACAGCTTAAATTAATTACTTTTAATTTTTAAATAATTTTAACTTTTTATATGTATTTATGTGTTCTATGCATATACATATATACATATATATATACCTTGTATACACAGTACCAGAATGATACCAGAGTAATAATTTTTTTTAACTTGTTATTGATTTTTTTTCTAAATTTCAAATCATGCATCCTGATCCCACTCATCTTCCCATTCCTTTGCCCCTATAACTTTCCCCTAAAAGCAAAACAAAATTCAAAAGAAAAACCAAAACAAAATCCAACCAACCAAACAAGCAAACAAAATCCAACTGCACAAGCAAACTAATAAGAAAGTTGTAGTGTGTCCCAGTGAGTCACACAGATACCCTTTAGTCCAGACATCTTTAGTTACACATGTTCATTGTATGGTTCCAGGACTGACTCAGGCTTCTGCTACACTATTGATAATGGGCCCTGATTGGAACACCTACAGGTCAAAACTGCAGGACCTCCACAGCACTGGGTAATAATATTATATCCAAGCAATGTGGGAAGTATTGTTTACTGTACTATGTGGTACTTCATGCACATTCAGTTTGGATTATGGTAAAGAATTTTTTTTCTACTTTTTAAGTTTAAATTAGAAACAATTTTATTTTATGTAACAATCCCAGTTGCCCCAACCTCCCATCCTCCCATGCCTCTCCACCAACACCCCCCCTTCTGTTCCCTGGTAAGGATGAGGCCTTCCATGGGGGAACTTCAAAGTCTGTCACATTATTAGGGGCAGGGCCTAGGCCCCCCCAGTGTGCCTAATCAGAGATAGGGTCGCTCTATGTGGAATGGGCTCCCAAAGTGCATTAGTACATTAGGGATAAATCCTGATCTACTACCAGAGGCCCCATAGACTGCACAGGCCTTCTAACTGACACCCATTTTTCAGGGGTCCTGGTTTGGTCCTATGCTGGTTTCCCAGCTGTCAGTCTGGGATCCATGAGTTCTTCCTTGTTCAGATCAGCTATTTCTGTGGGTTTCTCCAGTCTGGTGTTGATCCCTTTGCTCATCGCTCCTTCTTCTCTGCAACTGGATTCCAGGAGTTTGACTCACTGCTTAGCTGTGAGTGTCTGCTTCTGCTTTCATCAGCTACTGGATGAAGGCTCTAGGATAGCATATAAGTTAGTAATCAATTTCATTATCAGGGAAAGGCATTTAAGGTAGCCTCTCCACTATTGCTTAGATTGTTATTGGGGTCATCCTTGTAGATTTCTGGATGTTTCTTTAGTGCCAGATTTCTCTTTAAACCTATAATGGCTCCCTCTATTAAGGTATCTCTTTTTTGCTCTCCTCTATTCTCCCTCATGACCTCCTCCACCCCTCTTCGCCCCTTCTCTGTCTCCTAACTCCCCTTCCCCCATGCTCAGGATATCCTGTCCCTTTCCCCTTCTCTGGGGGACCATGTATGTCTCTCTTAGGGTTTTCCTTGTTTACTAGCTCATCTGGATGTGTGGATTGTAGGCTGTTAATCCTTTGCTCTTTGTTTAATATCCATATATGAGTGAGTGCATACCATATTTGTCTTTTTGTGACAGGGTTACCTCACTCAGGATGGTTTCTTATTTCAAATATTTATTGCCCAATTTATAGCAATTAAGATTCTTTCACCTCATTAAATATATGTAGAGTTTTCAAGTTCTAAAAATGTATTTTTCTATATAACAGAAATAATTGAGTTGCTTTATCAACATGTTTATGCCCATATCATTTAGTAAACCAAATATCACTGGCATTTGTAACTGTATAATGTTTTGAAAACTGTACTGATGTTTTTACTTTAATATTATTTATAAGTTGTAGAGACCATTAGGGAGTGTTAGGAAGTTTATGATTTTGACATAAAAGGTGGTTTAGAGTGCTTAATTTTGTAAGTAGAAATATGGATGGAAATTAGTTATTATCCAGTACTTACAATCAGTTATAGAAAATAAGACTACATCTCTGTTCAATACACTTATTTTCTCATCTGATATTAGTAACTCTGTGTTTCTATTCCAAAGAGAAGTTATAGGCAAATCCATTATGTTAAAGTCTGTTGTTTTTTGAAGTTGTACACCAAATAGCTATAGCCACATGGAGAAAAATCAACAATCTGTCAAAAGATTATGTTCTATGTATAATAGTGACACTAAATGTCGAGGATTTTCTTCAAAATATTCCATGACTCTTAAGGTATAGTTAAAATCACATTAAAGACATTTTAAAACAATATTTTTCAGCTAAGAAATCTAAGTGTTGTAAAAGTGATATTTATTTCCCAGTAAGTGTAAACATGTCAAACAAATTCTGACATGATCTATTTTCATGGAACTTAATAAGCACATAGAATTTATGTGACCCAAAGGGCTCAAGAACTGATAAAAATGAACTCTAGAAGTGGGTAGATTAATTAGAGTTAAGCAACAATATGAGAGATCATGTTACAGCAAACAAAATATACATTATCCCATTATCAACACTCAGACATATATTATGTACAATACACACACACACACACACACATAGACGATAACCCAATAAAATAAAGAGTAACTTTCTAAGAAAAAACTGTAGCAAAATTTGAGATATATGTGAATATATTGTGTTGAATCAATAAGCCATCCACACATTATATCATAATAGTTTTATTTGTTATAGATATAACACATAAAACTGGTTTAGAAATCTGGTGGCCATTATTATGCATCTTCCTATTTTAATAGCTATAATTAACATTCATTTTCTCAGATTTCCATACATGAGTGCTGTATTTACAACATTTCTACTTCATATTCTCCATTTCTATGTTCTCCCACGTTAATCCCTCAAATTCATGACTTCTAAAATTAAAATTATTACCTTAATTCTCTCTGTGTCCCTCTCCCTCCACGTCCCCTATCCCTCTCCTTCTTCATCCCCTTCCCCTCTCTCTTTGTCTCTTTGTCATACATACCTAAACACACAAACATAGCCTATTCGGTTGGGTCAGGTTCATTTTTCTCAAATGTGTATGATTTTGAGGTTGACCACATGGGCTTGGATCATTTATCAAGGGGCTTATACCTTTAGAATGTTGGGTCTCTATCTCTTAGCAGCTATTAGGGAGAGGTCTTTTAAGATTCCCTCAAATACATAAATGGATGTTAGTTGGTGTTGTCGTTGTGAAAGTCTCTATTAAATTATTGTATTATTAGGAGGTAGTGGGTTCAACCATCAGACATTTACAGAAGATAAACTCTTGTAGCAGATAAATTGTAGTGGTTGCGTTGCAGATGTATTCATTGGGTGTGGGCACACCAAGATCAGTTGTCCTCTGTATCTGTTAAACAAGAACTTTAAACTTAACCATAAATGGAAACTTGATGAACTTGCCTATTTTATGATTTAAATTTATTTTCAACAAAGGCAATTATTAAATGCTGGAAAATTCCACACAGTGGAAAATGCTGCTGGCAAATGATAGGCACAGAAGTAAGTAGGAACATCACAGAATTATGAATATTTTCTCAAGAAAGCCCTTTCATGGAAGAATGAATGTTAACGTGGAACAAATAGATGTGAAGAGATTCCACTTCAACTTTTTTTTCAGGGAAGTGAAAATCTGTGAACATGCAATGAAAAGTTAAAACAGACAGATGCTCCATATGTTGTTGAGGATATCAAATGTCAGAAAATTTTCAGAAACTGATGTATGTGCTACAAATTATTTCACTTATATTCACAGCCATGAATGAGGATTTATCTAAAGTGAAGTCAATCCTACACCCCAGCACCAGTAAACAGCAGCTTTCCTGATGGGTATAAGATTTGTGCTAAGTGCTGTTAAAAAAAGCAACATCAGTTCTCTGTGGTGTGCTTGGGTAGGTTGACATTATTTATCTATTTGTAGGAAAGATAGCATAGACCTTTCCTGCTATCAAAGCGGTATCACTCATAGTGGAATAGGTGGGGGACACAATCAGTGGGCTCTTAGAAAATGCCATGAGAATGTAATGGGAAGACTCCAAAATAATCAAGATATATAACAGAATGTAAGCACTGTAAGCTTAATAAGAACAAAATCATAAACGTGGCTTTATCCACACAACATGGCAAATTCTCACAACAGAATCTTATATAAAACTGAGAGCAAACAGAACCACACTCTATGTATGAAGGGTGGCCCCTGTATAATGTATTTAATACAATTAAACATAAAAACATATATCACACAGGTAAAACAATACATTTTACAAAGTGTCATAATAAAATACACTACTTAGAAGTATCCCTATGTATCAGAATCACAAAAATTTGGGAAAAATTGTTAACCAAATTACAGTAGTAAATATCTCTGCAAGATGAAGAGACAGCAGTGTATACAGCTTCCAGGGACTAAGAAATATATCAGTTAATCATCATGTGTAAATACTTGGTTATTTGATTTCCTTTTCTAACTTGTTTTTATTGTATATGAATTGTTGTTTTGCCAGCATGTATGTCTGTACACCACATACACACAGAATATGGTGTCACATGCCATAGAACTGATGTTACAGACAATTTGAGACAACATAGCATTCTGAAAAATGAACCTAGGTCCTTTGGAAAATCAGCCAAAGCTGTTAAACTTTGAGCCCTCTGTCTAACTCATCCTGTACTTTTCAATATCAGTTTTGTATACCTCTATTTGTCACATTTAATATATCTGAAAACATACACACACACAATACACACAGAGATACACTTTCACTTCTTGTGTACAAATAGGCTAGTAAAATAGCAAAACAAATGAACTATTCTTCATTTACAGAAATGTTAGAAATAGTATTTGATGTTCTGAAAATGGTGGGTATTAAATATAAATAAAACATTGGAATAATGTAGCCAAATATTAATATGTTAGATGATAAAATAACAGCACAAATAAGTAATCCAGTTATTAATCTGAGTATCTGATAACAATGTTAAAAGCAAAAACTGGTAGTAGAACCTGGAAACCACCTAGATATCCCTCAACCAAAGAATGGATAAAGAAAATGTGGTTCATTTACACAATGGAGTATTGTTCAACAGTAAGAAATATGGACAGAATGAAATTTAGAGGCAAATGGATGTAATTAGAAAAAAAATCATCCCAACTGAGGTAACCCAGAGTCAGGAAGAGGAACATGGTATGTACTCACTTACACATGGATGTTGGATATAGATCAAAGGATAACCAGGCTACAATCCACAGCTCCAGAGATGATAGGTAACAAGGAGGACACTAAGAGGAACACATGAATCTTTCTGGGAATGGACATATATGAGATCTCCTGGGTAAAATGGGGTGGGGAGATGGAGAAGAGGAGATAGGAAATGGGAACATGAGTGCTGGGATTAAAGGTGAGTTCCACCACTACCCAGCTAATAGGCTTTTTATCTCTGAGTTCAAGGCCAGCCTAGTCTACAAAATTGCACAGAGAAACCATGTATCTTGCTGGAGCTTCCTACAGATATCTTATGGCTTTCCCAAAAATAAAGTTGAACTTTCTAAAACTTAAAATAAAAAAAATGGACCTCAGAATAAATCACAGAATTCTGGATTGTAGAGATAGAGATGACTAATTAGATACTGTGTTTGGCAGGCAACTATTGAGACATGAGTTCAAATTCTGAGCACCCATCTAAATGTCAGCCAAGTATAACATAATTTTAGTATTCCAAACACAGACACAGCTGTCTAGACTTGACACACTAGCAAGCTTTGTGTTTGAGAGACTCCAACTCAATGAGTAAGATGAAGAATAATCTATAAACACATCTGATGCCAGTGTTAAGGATCCACAAGTGCATGAACCTACACAGAAACATGCACCCTATATGTAGGAGAATGCACATAGATACACATGCTGCACACATATATGTGTAAAAGGGAAGAATTAGTGCAATACATTATGAAAGGAAGACCTTGAGATATGTTATACCCATGCTTGTAAAATTATTAACTGTTCAATAAAGTAAAGGTTTATTGAACAATATCAATATTTTTGGCATTATTATTAGGTTAGACTATTACAATATATTACTGAAAATTGAATAGTACAGCAAGAAATACCGTAGGCCACAATTATTTGCAATAAGTTCTAATAATTATTATTCTTAAAGAAATTATTAAAGTAGGTCTAGCTCATCTTAAATTTGTTTTCCACATCTTTTAAGGATGTGGCTTTACCTTATTGGAGGTCTCCAAGGCGAGAACTTCTAATACAGGTTTGGGTTGTGTGTTCCTATTGCTATGGATCTGACTGCCTTTAAAAGGAAAGATTTCAAGATTTCCTCAGTCATATGTCTTGTAAAATGGATAAGGTATTCATGTTGACAGAAATCAGTGGGTCCTGTGACTTCATGGAGACTAATGGAGCCTAGTAAGAGCTGGTCCCAAGATGCTGGTTGATGAGCTGCTCCTTGTCTTTCATCAACTATTTCTGTGATGCTCTGAGTTCATGGTATTTGACACTGGCATCTGGCCATGCATGCAAAATTCTCTCTGCACACCTATGAAGCATTTATTTGTGATATGCTCACAGGCCCAGGCATCTTCATGGAGAACAGAATAAATCTCTGAGCCTGTGAACAAGCTCAAGATCATCATTGAAGAAAGAAAATCTTGCATATTAAGGGTTTGATTAAGCAAATAGAATTTGTGGCATCTCTGTCATCTCTGTGGCATTATGACAGATCATCAACAAAATTAACTTGAAGAAGTAAAATAACATAACTAGAATTTTTAAAAACAAAGTATTTGTGTGTGTATATATATATGTATATATACATATATTATAATATATTTAAAAACTAAAGAGATAAATTGACACATGAGAAAATGATGGAAAATTGTGTTGTCTTCTTTGACAGAAAGATTTGTTTCAAAGAAAAATGGATACAGAATACATCAAGTTTGTTAAATATGTATACAAACCGCTGAGAAATTTCAAAGGTAATACAAAATGTAATGATGTTGCTATCAAATCTGATAAAACAAGGATTAGCCCTGTTTGTATTCTTCAAAATTCCTATGGTGCCATTTGTTAATTACAGATTTAAAAGGAGACAGAAGAGCATGTTCTCATAGTTGTTATTTACATTGATGTACAGAGAAAAGTCACTATTCTCTGCAGAAACTATTAAAACTGCCAGATGAATTTATAAGTTGTGGCAGAAGAAGGCACTATAAACAATGCAGCTTTTATATGCAAGCCCTGTCTAAATAAAAAAGTAAAACTTTATACAGATGTCATTCATGATTGCCACACAGCCTACGAAATCCATGCAATGAGTGCAGTAATGGTGTTAACCCTGCAGAACACAAATAAAAAGGAAGGGACACAGAGGGATTTAGTGGAAAACAATAGAAGAAAAAAGTCAGGATTTCTTCAGTAATGATTACAAAAACCAGAATTACATGAAGAAAAGTTATGGGTATTAGAAATCCAGGTGTCCTTTTTATCAAATTTAATCTGAAGTATAAAGTAACAGTCATTAATAACTAAATATGATGCCCACAATTCAAACTCCAGAAATATTGTCCGATTTGACTATGACTATGCTACACATCCTCCTGTTGTGGTATTTTGCTATTTCCAGATTACATCATGTAGCATCTGGTCAGGCCAGTAAATCAAGTATGTGCCTTTATTTTGCTTCTTTGTTGGGCATAAAGTTATAAGAACAACATGACTTTAAACTTCTATAGATCTATTTTGTGATCAGCAATAATACAAACTTAAGGCTCAGATTTAAATATGAAATGTGGTCTAAGCTATGGATAAAGGATTCTTCTGTGGCTAAAAAATCTCTTACCTTACATATATGAGAATGACACTACTTGTAATTCATGAACAGTTTCTACTTACTCCAGATGGGGAAACAATGATAGACAAAACAAGAATACCACAAAAGTCAAAGTTGGCAAGCTGCAGGACATTTGCTGAGCTGACATCAGGCCAGGACAATGCACTTGCCAGAAAGTCCTTGAAGACAAGAGGATGTTTTCAGAGTTATGCCAGAATACTGCCTTCATACTCCAACAAGTTTTTCTTTGGCCAAGTGTCATGTTCTTCACAATTATCTTCTGGGGAGAAGTTTGATTAGTAACATATAAGAAGCTGTTCTTTGTCCAGTAACAAAAAGTAAGCGTTACAGAGTCCTGTCTTGCACACTATGTGTTTTGTAATGAGAACTGCAACAGAATAGTTTGGCTAAGAATAAAGACTCTGCACTCTGCTTTCTGCATAAGCTGTGTCATCTGCTGTTCTTCTAGTCTTCTTTACCTTGTTCTTTCACAGAAAGCAAATGAATTTATTGGTGTTACCTTCAAGAGTATGGGTAAAGGGTTACTTTCAATAACATAGATAACTGAAAAGTAGTTGTGTCACAGAAATCCCACTCAAGCATTGCTGATGATTAATAAACTCTGCATCTCTGGAGACCTCTACTTGCCTTGCCTTCAGCTTGTTAAGAGACCTTTTCAATCTTGTGTTCCTCTTTCCACAATATGTGATGCTTTCTTGGTTCCTTAACTTCATTCATTTCCCTCTAGAATGGAATATTTCAGTCCAGCAAAAATTGATACCTGACAATGATAGAAATAGCAAGCTTTAGAAATAGATGATTGTATTGAATACACCATCCATGGATATGTATTCCTAAAAATACTCAAAAATATAATTCTACCTCTATCCTATTTCCCCCTTTTAAAACTCTTTATATCTGGCAATATTTTGTTGACTATAAGAGTATTGTCATTTTCACATATAATAATGCATCATACCCTATAAAATGCATTGCTACCTCTCAAAGTCTTGCTTAGTTTGAGAGTTATAATTAGCTTCAATCTTCTTGAACAAAGTAAATGCAACCTGTATTGGATTTTAATTTAGCATACTATTTCATACTTGATTTAAGTACTAAATGTTATACACAAATTGCACTTTTAGTCAAATGACTCTGAAGTATTTTTTGAAGTGTATAATTAAAATATTCAAATGTGTCCTGATAAGCCACTCTCCAAGGCTCTGGAGTGCTTCAGAGGTGACTTGGAAAGACACCAAATGCCAACTTCCTCTATTCTTGTGTTCCTCAGCACCTGGTAGACACTTTGAATAATTTGTTTGTGAAGTACTTTAGAGGGAGATCTTCCACTAGTTATTTATGTAACTCAGCGGAGTTAGTCTAGTTGGTATTTAATAGGCATTTACAAGTAGGGCATGTTTTCAAATGAGTACACCTCATTATTTTAGTAAAGACAGGCGTGTGCTACTATAAAATAAGCTAGACCCAACTTTCATTGCCAGGTATGATTTGACAAATCTGTTTCTCTTATGTATATAATCATTACCATCTCATCACAATAAGAGCCTTTAAGTTCCTTTTCTTCAAAAAAGCCTTAAGAACAAATGAAACTAATTTCTTTTTAACCTTTTTGGTTCCCTCAAATACCTCAGGTGACTAGGAAAATCATAGTTGGTTATGGGCACTACATGGCCAGATCTGAAAGACAGAAACAGGTGTTTCATTTTGTTCAATAGTGTAGCAAGGAGGTTGAAAGATGATTTCTGCATAGTTTTTTTCTTGTGGCAGGACTATTATTGGTTATTGTGGCCACACTGTGTGTTATTGATAATTTTTACTAGCTGACAGGATTTTAGGATTTGTTTTGCATATTAGTCTGGAGGCACAAATTCCACTCTAGATCCATATACAATCACACATTACTTTTTCCTATTGCTGTCAAGAGAACTTGAGAAATTCATGTTGATCATTTGTACTAAAGAGATTTTTTTTTTAATTGTCAGATGTAATGGCAATGACAGTGTGGGATTCAATTGATCTGTCTTTCCATTGACTAATAATTATATGACATAGCCTGTTTTCCCTCTTCTGACACACACCTTTAATTTCAAATGAATTTAGAGCAAACATAATCAAATGCAAAATGAAATTTAGGATTTGGAAGGATGGCTCAGGGAGGGAAGTAATTCCTGTATGAGTGAAGGGATCTCAGATTGGATCCCCAGAACTCAAGCAAATGCCAAACAGGGTGGCAGGCAGAATAAGGATGTAGATTCAGGACGATCCAGAAGGTAGCTTTCCAACCATCTTAGGCAAATCCATGAGATTCAGGTTCAGTATGAGACCTTGTCTCAAAAAGTGGGAAAGCAATTGTAGGGGACAGCTGGATGTCAACCTCTGGTCTTTACAATGCAGATATGATACCTCTCCTTTGTTCACATATGCACACAGACACACATCACAGTCACACAGACACACACACACACATAGACAGACAGACACACACACACACACACACACACACACACACACACACACACAAACACAGAAAGCCAAGCATGGAAATTAATGTTTTTTTTAGGGTTTGTAATACACAAAATTTTAGTTTAACCAAACAATGTTACGAAATTATAAAACCAGCCAGTTCAAGGCGCAGGGACCAGGAACCTATTACCCAGGATTCCATGTTGCTTACCTCATGATTAATAAAGCTTCAGTTAAGACTCAAGTGAATGGTTTTCATGTTGTATTAGCAGTCAACTAGAATCACAATCCCTAACAGGTGCTATCAGAATACTGCAGGGTCTGAGAATGACTGCCCTTCTGTCTCCATTCTAGAAAACAACTAGTAGGGATGTGGTTGAACCAGGGACTAATGAAGTTTGTATCATGGGCTGATGCATGAACTCAGAGGGGATAATGTATGAACTCAGAGGGAATATGCACCTTAGTCAGATGTTTTAGACAGCTTTAAGTTAATTTTCCCATTTGGTCCATTTACCCAAATTATTAGAGTACTATATGGGGTATAAGTTAATTATAAAATGGACCAAGCATCTTCACTGTAGGAAAGTAACAGAAGAACAGCTTTGTGTTCTTCTATTCTTTATGGTACAGATATGAGGGCAGATCTTGAATATCACAGCTACAAATTGAAATGGGAACTAGAGGTAATAATTGCTGCAATGGGAAAATAATGACTATGTAATATGCATTTGAAGCAGAGAGAAGATATGGACACAAGTAGGCAATTTTTTAGGAGAGTGTAAAAATCTAAAACACTGTACCTGGTCAATTTTGGGAAATGTTTCTACAGCCAAGTTATATCCCCTTTGACTGACAGGAGTCCCAGGGGTACTGAGAAAGGAGAGGAAAGTTCTTTGAGATATTCTTCTGTGAATTTCATAGGAATAACTCCCTCATCATGAGGCTTGAGATACAGGAGGTAAGAAGTAATTTTTTAAAGGTAAAAACTGGCATAGAGTCTTCAATCTCAGCCTCTGAAGGAAGCCGGGCCTAATAAAGACCTACATAGTGATGCTGCTGGGATAGACACTCACACTTTCTGGTGTCCCTCAGGATTATGAAGAAGCAACAAAGAAGAGCTTCATAGAAATGTGTAAATAAGAAGGAGGTGAAACAATATGTAAATCAAAGACTAAATGTTCTGCGAACTCCACAAAGGACTGTTTCTCAAACCAGGCTGAGATTGAAATGATAGAATATTCGATGGGAGATGTTATCATTTCTAATCTCCTAGATTAAATAACCCATTTGTTTACATACCAAGAAGAACCATTGAAGAAGAAACAGAAAAGTGTTGGTACAAAAGCAAAAAACACTGCAGCAGAGCCATCATATGATTGTGTGGTTTTATATTACCTTCCAGAATGAGCAGTATTCAAGTGTAAAACAAAGGCTTCCCACCTGTAAATCAGCACTCAAGGAGAAGAGGCTGGAGGAGTACTCTGACTTCAGAGTAAGGATGGTCTACATAGAGAATTGCAACTGAACTAAGAGGGAGACCCTGTCTCAAGACAGGAAAGGCAGAACAAAGAAAAGCAACCAGGGAAAGCCAATGGGGAGTTATGTAGCGACAGGAAAAGATGTGCTTATTGGCTGGCAATGTTTTTTTCCCCTAATGTGAGGGTAGCCTCAGTCACTGTAACCAATTCTAAAATCCAGTATTCATTTTATTTTAGGTTTTATATAACCCTTTTGATGTAAATGTGTTTGGATATTCACATCATCTGCTTGTTATTTTTCTTACCTTTTAGTATCCTTATCTTACTATACGTAATTGTCCAATGGCTTTTCTCTGTGTCTCTTACATATAGAGCCTGTTTCTATAGAATTATGTGATGTTTCCTACTACAAAAATATGTTTGAGCATATATATGTATACACATGTGTGCATGAACAGATTACATGTATGTACACACAGATTATCTATTTTTCATTATGAAGAACATTTGAGATTCAAAAATTCATGTTTAAAAGCAGGGAACAGACAATTGCTTTAATTAATATGTAATCAATGATCGATAGCAAAACATATATGTGTGTGTGTGTTTGTGCGTGTGTGTGTTTGTGTGTGTGTATGTATTTTCATTTATATGTGTACTTGTACATGTGTTTGTGCTTGTTGTATAATACTACTCCTAGGGAGATGTAAGCAAATGTCTAGTTACCGAAGATAGAGAAATGACAATAGATCAAAGTAAAACTACTACCAAACTCCAACTTCATTAGACAATGAATCCTACTGGCATTATTTACTGGGATATGGATGAATAAGGGGATATTTAAGAAGCAGGGGTGATTCAAAGGCAGTTGTTTCATCAAAAGCCACAAGTCTGACAGCTCATAACAGCTTGGAATCATTGCACAAGGCAAAAGTAACTCAACAGGCTGGAGAGCATAGTTTGCAGGTAGACCATTTGGTCTGAGTCTGTTGCAAGCAGCTTAACTGGTCTCTGCCTCTTCCAGGCACCTTAGCTTGTCTAGAAGTCCCTCTCAGCACTTCTTACTGCTTATATATACTGGGAGTGGGGAGCTGGTCTAGTGATTCTGTTCAGTTACAGGGCCTTCCTGAAATCTACAGTGTTTTTATTTCCTGGACTAAAGTTTTCCTATAGGATGGAATGATTTACCTCCCTTTAGAACATCCTATAGCTTTATCTTTTAACATGAACCTCTCACAAAGGCTGAAGGTTTTAATCTTGGAGGAAATTGCAATACCACAGTAGGAGACCCACAGTTGTCACTGAACACGTAACTCTGATTATATTGCTATGTTATGTTTTTGAGTTATGGCCACACACCGATTTTGGAGGGTTTGTTTTTAAACTATACTAAGGACCCATGGATTGTAGATTCTCGGTGTTGGAGTTATAGGTGGCCCCTTCACTTCCAAGGCTTTTGAAGGGGTTTGGAGATTCACTGAGCTATCTGTCCATGCCAAATAACTACATTTTAAGAAAAAAAATAATAGACTGCATTTTACCAGGACCCTGCTGGGTAACACTGAGACCATACCTTGTATTTAAATATTTCAAACAACGAGAGTTCTATATCTGTGAACATAAGTTGTTTTTCATATTTGCATATTTGTGAATCTATCAGATAAGGTAATGTTTGAAAAATTTCTAGAAATATTGTTAGTGAGTAAAATAGCATTATTGAATACTGATTGACAAATTTTTTTAATTCTATTAATAATGCAGGTTGAATGTCAGAAGTTACATCCTTACTAATTTGGTTTCATTGTGTAAGGTTGTTGATGTTTACAGATCCAAGACCAAATGTGGTTATATTTGATATCATTTAAAAACAAGTGTACTTTATTTCATGCACAGTGGTAAAATTTACTAATTAAGTTGAACTAATTGAATGCTTTGATATAGTTTGAAACAGAGGGAAAAGGCAATAAAAATGATTACAAACTCCTTACCCAATAATAATTTTTTTCCTAAATGGGACGATGTGACAAATGAACTCATTGACTAATTGTGATTAGTTCCTGTTGCACTGATTTTTAATTGCTGCGAAACAGGAAACAGTACAGAGGAATGTAAGAGCAGGCCCAACTGTCACAATCTCATTCTCAAAGGAGTAACACAGCTTGGATTACTTTGTAATGCAAAATTGCTTCTCCCTACTCCAGAACACAGAAAGGTGAATTCACACATCTGCCACTGAACATTAAACAACATTTTCACGTGTAAAAACTTGTATGTTTTTTTTCTCTTATTTATTCAGATTTTAATCTAAAATAAAGAGCAGCAAATATTGTTTCATTATGCATCGTTTGATTTTGATTATTACCTTTTACATTAGGTATTGCATATTTTTAACGGATCTCTCTGATCTCGATTTAACAAATGATGGTTGAAAATATTTTCCACACAGTTATTCTTCTTCCAGTCATTATGCACACAATAATGCTAACAGCATCCCATTCTGCACTTAGTCATAACTACTTTGTCAATCACGTAGGGTATATAAATCAAAAGGTATGTAAAGAAATAATTCCAGTTACTAAGATTTTTTTCATATATTGAAGTATAGTGAACATTTAATATTAATTAATTATTTTTCCTTCCCTTCTTTCCTCCTATCCCCCCCACACTTCCCATCTGTTCCCCCACCCAAGCTGCTCCACCTAATCCCTCTCCTCCTCTGTTTTTGTTTAGACAGGGCAAGACACCCATGGGTATCAACAAAGCATGGCATATCAAGTTACAGTACGACTAAGTACCTCTCCTGTATTAAGGCTAGGCAAAGAAATCCAGTATGAGCAGTATGTTCTCAAGAGTCAGCCAAAGAATTAGGGACAGACGCAGCTTTCATTGTTAGGAGTCTCACAAATAAACCAAGCTGTAAAACTCAAATATATGTAGAGGGCATAGGTCAGTCTCATGCAGGCTCCCTAGTTGTTTCTTCAATCTCTGTGAGCTCTTATGAGTCCAGGTTAGATGAATCTGTGAGGTTTTTTTTTTTTTTTTTTTTTTTTTTTTTTTTTGTGATATCCTTGACGCCACTGGTTTCTATAATCTTTCCTCCCTGACTTCAGCAGGATTCCCTGAGCTTAGCCTTACGTTTGGCTATAGGTCTCCGCATCTGTTTTTGTCAGTGTCTGGATAAAGTTTCTCTGCTGACAGTTGAAGTAGTCCCCAATCAATTAGTATAGCAGAATATAATTAGATATCATTACATTGATATCTTTTTCTTCAATCATATTTGGTTCTATTCTAGGTCTCTGAAGCTTCAAGCCCCTGGGTCTTGTCACTCTAGGCAGTGTTAAGTGTGGGCTCACTGTCAGTGATGACATATTTTAAACACATAGGTGTATTGAAATAAGAGTAAATACCCCCAAGCCTTAATGACTAACGCACTGTTGGCCAACAGTTTTATATCTAATATAGCGTCTCTGTGTGTTATTTGGGGCTGACATGGCTGTGGGACCAGGCTGGTGGGAAAAGTGATCATAACACCCATAAAGATAAATACTGCATGTTTAGTCTTCATATGTGAGTCTGAAATACTGACAGGTACATATGGTTTTGCAATAGAAAATAACTTCTGATATATTTAGTCATAAGAATTAAAAGTGATCTGTTGGGGTGGTTTCAGAAATATTTCTTTACACATTTTGATGCTAAAACATATATTGTATTAAAATCTATGTATAGTTAAAATGTTAAAATATCAGTCATCTACTATTGAAAGTCCAAATATATCTTCCTGTTTGTTAGCAAACAACACAATTTTAAAAACTAAGTTTCATTAAAACAACTGTTAAATTAATTTTATTTGAAATTGAGACACAATTTTCAATAATTCCATAAAAGGCCCTAGGCAAAGTTTACCCATGTTATGTAAAGCATTACTATCCACAGTAAAATACTAAAATTAAAATATCAATCAAGGTTGAAAATTTTTAAAGATGCTATAGGGGTGATCATGTTAAATAGTCAACCAATTTGTAATTATTTACATAAAAACAAGCTAAACAAGCTAGCATATCTGCAATTAGTATTTAAATTATGTTACTCTTTAATACACAATATAATATGTACCAAAATTGTTTTATGCAAATTTATATTTTTTCTCTTTTTAAATTTAAATTTTAAATAAGCTTGTTTTACATGTCCATCCCAGTTCCCTGTATTTCTCCTCCTCTCCTGTTCACCTCCAACTCCCATCTTAATCCATTTCTGCTTCCCAGGGAGGTGAAGACTTCCATGGGGCATCTTCAAAGTTTGTCATATCATTTGGAGCAGGGCCTAGGCTCTCCCCATGTGTCTAGGCTGAGAGAGAATCCCTCTATGTGGAATGGGCTGCCAAATCTCATTCATATACTATGGATAAATACTGTTAGGAAACAAGGAGGACCCTAAAAGAGACATATATGATACCCTGGAGGAGGGAAGAGGACCTAGGAGAAAGAGAAGGGGAGAAGAGGACATGAGGGAACAGTAAGATTGAGTCAGAAGAAGAATAGAGGACAGCTAGAAAAGAGATACTATAATAGATGGAACCATTATAGAGTTAAAGAGAAATCAGGCACTAGGGAAATGTCCAGAGATCTACAAGGATGACCCCAACTAACAATCAAAGCAATAGTAAGTGTCCTTCCCCAATAAGGAGATTGATGATTACCTTATATGCCATCCTAGACCCTTCATCGTAGCTAATAGAAGCATAAGAAGACACCCACAGCTAAACACTGAGCAAATTTCCATTCTTGTTTTTATAAAAATCATGTATTATTATTATTATTATTATTATTTTACATATAGATTCTAGTTTCCTCCCCCTCCCATCCTCCCATGCAACCCCTGAACCTCCCCTCCTATCCTATTCCCCACACACTCCACAGGGAGGGTGAGGCCTTCCTGGAGGGATCATCAAAATCTGTCATTTGGTGTAGCGCCTAGGCCCTCCCTTTTTTCTGTAGCATAATGGAGTATCCCTCCATGGGGAATGTGCTCCCTAAGTCTTTTCATCCATCAGGGATACTTCCTGGTTCCACTGTCAGAGGTCCATAGACTGCCCAGGCATTGTAACTGAGACCCACCTTCAGGTGATCTGGGTAGGTCCTATGCTGGTTTCCCAGCTGTCATTCTGATGTCCATGACCTCCTAGCATGTTCAGGTCAGCCGTCTCTGTGGGTTTCTGTAGACTGGTCTTAACTCTTTGCTCATCACTCCTCCCTCTCTGTAATGGGATTCTAGGAGTTTAGCTTAGTGTTTATCTATGGGTGTTGGCTTCTGTTTCCATCAGCTGCAAGATGTGGGCTCTAGGATGGCATATAAGTTAGGTATCAATCTCATTATCAGGGAAGGGCATTTAAGGTAGCCTCTCCATTATTGCTCAGATTGTTAAGTGGCATCATACTTGTAGGTTCTGGACATTTTTCTGGTGCCAGTTTTCTCCTCAATCCTATAGTGGCTCCCTCTATTATAGTGTCTCTTTTCTTGCTCTCCTATATTCCTCTACCAAGCCAATATTCCTGCTTCATTATGTTCCCCTCTCCCCTCCTCTTATCCCCTTCCTTTTCTCCTAACTCCCTCTCTACATGCTGTCCCTCTCCAAATATGCTCAGGAGCCCTTTCCCTTTCGGTGGGGGACCTTGTCTTTCTGTCTTAGGTTCCTCCTTGTATACTAACTTCTCTGGTGGTGTGAATTGTATGCTATTGATTCTTTTCTCTATTTCTATATGAGTCAGTATATATCATGTTCTTCTTTTTATGACTGGGTTACCCAACTCAGATTGGTTTCTTCTATTTCCATCCATTTGCATGTAAATTTCAACATTCCATTGTTTGTTTCACTGAGCAGGACTCCATTTGTAAATGTACTATATCTTCTTTATCCATTCTTCAGTTAAGGGGCATCTAAGTTGTTTCCAGATTCTAGCTATTACAAGTAATACTACTATGAACATAGTTGAACAGATGTCTTTGTTGCATGGATGTGTTTCTTTTGGGTATATGCCTAAGAATGGAATTGCAGGATCCTGTGGTAGACTGATTCCATTTTCCTGAAGATCCACCAATCTCCAAAATGTCTGTAAAAGTTTGCACTCCCTCCAGCAGTGGAGGAGTGTTCCCCTCTCTCCACATCCTCTCCAGCATATACTGTCATTGGTGTTTCTGATTTTAGCCATTCTGACAGGAGTAAGATGGTATCTCAGAGTTAACTTGATTTTCATTTCCCTGATAGCTAAGGATGTTGAGCATTTTTTTTAATTGTCTTTCAGTGTTTTTGGGTCCCTCTATTGAGAATCCTCTATTCAGTTCTATATCCCACTTTTTAATTCAATTATTTAGTATTTTGGTGACTAGTTTCTTGTGTTCTTTGTATATTTTGGAGATGAGCCCTCTGTCAGATGTGGGGTTGGTGAAGATCTTTTTCCACTCTGTGTCCTTTGCCTTTCAGAAGCTTCTCAGTTTCATGAGGTACAATTTATTAATTGTTGATCTCAGTGTCTGTGCTACAAAATGGAAATAGCTCCCATGTTCTTTGATGGTTAGGATCAGCATAGTAAAAATGGCCATCTTGCAAAAGCAATCTCCAGATTCAATGCAACCCTCATCAAAGTCCCAGCACAATTCTTCACTGCCCTTGGAAGGATAATATTCAAATCTATATGGAAAAACAAAAGACCCAGGATAGCCAAAAAACCTTTTACAATAAAGGAACTTCAGGAGGCATCGTCATCCCTGACTTGAAGCTCTACTATAGAGCTATAGTATTGAAAACAACTTGGTATTGGCACAAGAAAATAGATAGCTAGATAGCTAGACCCATGGAATTGAATTGAAAATCCTGATATTAACCCACACACCTATGAATACCTAATTTTTGACAAAGTAGCTAAAATTATGCAATAGAAAGAGGAAACCTTCTTCAATAAATGGTGCTGGCACAACTGGCTAATGGTGTGTGGAAGACTGAAGATTGATCCATGTCTATCACCATGAACAAAACTTAAGTCCAAATGGATCAAAGACCTCAACATAAATCTAGCCACACAAAATCTCTTAGAAGAAAAAGTCGGAGGTACCCTTGAACAAATTGGTACAGGAGACCTGTTTCTGAACATAACACCAGTAGCAATTTTTATTCTTAAAGATTTATTTTTATGAATTTTAAATATGTACATACATGCATGCCTGTGTGAGAGCAGGTGCCATTGTGTGTCATTCTCTGCAGAACCTTGAAGGATTTGATTCTGTAAAGCAGTAGTTCCAAGTGCTTGTGATCACCTCAAAGAGAGGTCTGACAACTCAACTTTGGCCCAGTGGAAGAGATGCATTCATTCCTAATCCCTTGCCCCCCCATTCAGCCACATGTTCTTAAATAAATTACTTTATGATTTCTAATTAGTATGTGGTGAAGTGATATATATATATATGTATATATATATATATATGTATTCAATAACCACAGACTGCAGAAATTTCTCAGGTGAAAAGGAGTAACTGTTCAACAATTTTAAGAGACCTAAATAGATGTCGATAGCATTCATAGCAGTATAGATATACATGTTACAAATATAGACAGAAATTTATGTATAAGCATAAGGGATTTGTGAGACAACTTCTTTATGTCTAGCCATTTGGCCATCAATTTAATATTGCTTCTTCATTCCTCTAAATGCTGGACTCGCTAGTACATATAACTATGTCTATCCCAAATATATTTATATTACTAACCACAATAATTTCATTGGTATATTCATGTCTCCAAAGCCAAAGAATAACACCAGGATGATAAAGATGAAACTCACTTTGTTTCTTTCCTTTTGAGAATAATCACTAGACTTTCTTAAATGTATAGTTCTATACTCAACTGACTGTTTTCATTTGACATGAGGGGCCAGCTACTCCCAACAATAGCATCTTAGTTGTCATGAGTTTTTCTACTATGCTGCCTCACACTTATTTAAAATTGTGACAGCAATTATGAATATTTGCTTTTTGTAATTGATATTCAGTCTGAGCTTTATGCTCAGAAATCATGCAAGTACTCCTTTTCACAAATATCACCCATTACTATCGGCACCCACGGGTGAAAACAAGGAAGTCATTGTATTGTTACACCTAAATAGAGATCCAAGTATAATGAGCTGAAAATGGCTTGATGTGAAGTATCATTCATTTCTTTAAGGAGTTAATGGGGCAATGTGAACTACCTAGAACATAGTGATAGTATCGCATTAGGTAGAGACATTGTATTATACATTTTAATCCAGTATTTCCAAGATGTATAAGTAGAGGCAGGAAAGTTTAAGGTAACATATTAAGAAATGGTTTCCAAATAAAAGGAGAGAATTTAAAACATAGCACAAAAGAAGGAAAGAAAAGACAAAGGAAAATCATATCCCACAGATTAGATGCATTTTTCAAGTCTTTAAATCTGCTGTAATGTGTTTAGTGTTTGTTCTATAATATACATTTTGTTTGATGTTTAAAATACATTCACAGTCATCATGCACAAACTAAATAATAGAGTAAGATGCAATTTCTTCCTTGATTCATTCTCAATTGAGTAACTCACCATATTTCTAATATTCTTGTGATTGGTCATCATAATATTTCTACTCATTTCTAGGAGTCTCAGGTCACCATGATGGCCATAGGAAAATGATAAGCATTTCCCCATGGAAGACAGCTCTAGCAATCATTCTGAAGACAGGTAACAATTTTATACCTACGGAATATCAAAACACATGATTATAGAAGTATATAAAGGAATGAACATATCTGAGTCCAGTCACAGTGTGTAAGAAGACATACACATCTATGCTGTGAAGAATATTTACAGTTTTTCAGATTTTCAAAATCATAACGCTATCATCTCACTACACTATTCACTTCAAAGACATTGATACTTTTTTGTTTTACAAGAACTGAATGACCAGTACATAATTCATGGCTGGATCTTTTCTTGTTCAACAAATTGAAATAATTTTGTTAGTAACTATCCATGTGATAAGTTCATAAATATTAATAGAATGTTCAGAAATGTTCTGTTTATTGTCCATGAATAACCCCAAAAGATGGTAAAAGAACTTGATTGAAAATAAGCTTTAAACTTTTATAATAAAGACACACTTCATTGGGAATTTTTCTGTAATGTCACAGTTTTATCTTTTGTTATTCTTTTTCATCAGGAATATAGAAAACTGCATTAAAGGTGACTATGAAATAAAGGCTAAGACTCCCAAGCATAACAGAAGTCACTGCTTACATGAAGTTTAGTGACCCTTCCATTTGTTAACTCTTTGACTCTGGAAATATTCACCCAGAATTTTGTCTTCATTTAGATTCTTAAGGGAATCTATTTTTATTGGTAAAAATTGCATTGCTGACAGAAATTAAGGTTTATATATCTAAAATTTTAAAAACTGACTAAACAAAAGGAAAACCATGATTTTAGGCTTCATATGGTAGAAATTGGTGCTTAGTTTTTTGACAATGTGAATTTGAATATATCTACAAAATTTTTCTAATTTATTTCCCCTATATATCACCAGAGATAATGTTTACTGTGAACAAGTAGATTAAGAGCTTATAATTTTCGATAGCTGATAAATTATGAGTGACATTTTTACTTTTTTTTTTGAGACAGGACTTCATTATGTAGTTTAGAATGGCCTATGATTCCTTTGTCTTGCACAGTCTGGTCTAAAACTCCAAGAAATCCAGAGTATTGTGATTGCAGGTTTGAATTACCACACCTCCAGAGATATACCTTTCAAATGCTCAGTTCAAGTCAAAGCGAAATTTATCTGCAGTCTTTTAACTTGAGAATCTGAGGCAAAGGAATCCCAAGTGAGGAGCCACATGGGAATATCTTGGCTCAAGAGAAAATAGACTAATTTATTAAATACATATAAATCTCATTGCCCAAGTCATGCCTGATTTATTAAAAAGAGCCTAGAACAAAAGAATCCCTATTGTCATGTATAGTAACAAAGGCAAAGGCACTCGCATTCATAAAAGAAATATTAATAAATCTGAAATCACACATAAAACCTCACACATATAGTGGGAGACTTCAATACCACACTCTCAACACTAGACAGAACTGCCAGATATAAACTTAACAAAGAAACAAAGGAACTAACATAAGTTATGACCCAATTAGATTTAACAGACATCTATAGAACATTCCATCCAAACAAAAAAGAATATACCTTCTTCTCATCACCACATGGAACCTTCTCTAAAATCTACCACATACTAGGCCACATAGCAAACCACATGAGATACAAAATAAATAAATAAATAAAAATAAAAAAATTAAAAAAAAATCCTTTGTATCTTATCAGACCAACATGCTTTAAACACAAATTTCAGAAATCTTACAAAATCATGGAAATTGAACAATACCCAATCCGTGGGTCAAGGAAGAAATTTAAAAATAAAGCCATTAAACACATTCTAGAAATCAATGAGAAAGTAGACACAACATATCCAAACTTAAGGAACACTTTGAAAGCAGTACTAAGAGGAAAGTTCATAGCACTAAGTACACACATGAAAAAATTGGAGAATAGTGACATTAGATAATTAACAGCACAACTGAAAGCTCTAGAACAAATAGAAGCAAACTTGCACCGGAGGAATAGATGCCAGGAAATAATCAAATTGAGGGCTGAAATCAATAAAGTAGAAAAAAAGACAACAACCCGAAAGAATCAATGAAACAAAGATTTGGTTCATTGAGAAAATCAACAAGAAAGGAAAGTTTTATCCAAACTAAACAAAAGGCAATTTAAAAAATTGAAATTAAAAAGGGGAATAACAATGGACACTGAGGAAATCCAAAGAATCATCAGTATATTCAAAATTTTAAGGGAAGTGAACAATTTTCTGGATAGATATCATCTACCAAAATTAAATCAAGAACAGGCATGCAATTTCAACAGACCTATAACCCCTAATGAACTAGAAGCAGTCATCAAAATCACAGGGTCAGATGGTTTCAGTACACAATTCTACTAGAAATTCAAATAAGTACTAATACCAATACTCCTCTAAGTGTTCCACACAATACAAGCAGTAGGGCCATTGCCATACTCTTTTTACGAGATCACAATTACATTCTTATTTAAGGTACACAAAGACACAACTAAAAAAAGAGTTACAGACCAATCTCCTTCATGAGATTTATGCAAAAATACTTAATAAAATACTGGCAAATCGAATGCAAGAACACCTCAGAGAAATCATCTACCACAACCAAGTAGGCTTCATCCTGGGGATGCAGGGATAGTTCAACATATGAAATTCCATCCATGTAATCCACCACATAAACAAACTGAAAAAAAAAAAAAAAAACCCGCGTATGATCATCTCACTAGATGCTGAAAAAGTCTTTGACAAAGTCCAACTCCTCTTTATGATAAAGGTCTTGGAGAGATCAGGAATAAAAGGAACATAATAAAAACAATATACAGTAAACTAACAGCCAACATCAAACTAAATGGAGACAAACTCAACGCGATTCCTCTAAAATCAGGAACAAGACAAGTCTGTTCACCCTGTCCATATCTGTTCAATATTGTACTTGAAGTTCTAGCTAGAGCAATAACACAACAAAAGGAGATCAAGGAGATACAAATTAGAAAATTTTACAAATTGGAAACTTTTACAGCTAATAATTACCATCAGCAAAGTGGCAGGATACGAGATTTACTTAAAAAACAATCAGTAGCCCTACTATATACAGATGATAAATTGGCAGAGGAAGGAATCAGAGAACCCTCACCCTTTACAATAGCCACAAACATAAATTACCTTGGAGTAATGCTAACTAACCTGGGAAAGGGGGATTGACATATAAAATAAGATTGTTTATTTATTTATTTATTATATATAACCAAGTCCATTTAAATGAAAACAAACAAACATTTATAGACAATATTTGGGAATTTGGGCATCGTTCTTTCCAAACTACTTCCTGCTGGTAAGGGGCACTGTCATGGGGGATTCTGAGAAAATGCAGAAATCCTGGCTGTAGTCTATAAGGCTGCTTTGTCCAGCTGTTTTGAATGTAGGATCATCTGGTACTCTGTTGCACATGGTCTGACTTGATCAAACCACATTAGTCTGGAAGGAATCCACAACTTTTCATTTTCTGTGGAAACAAAAATAGAAATCCTTTTCCCCAGTAACTTATCCTTGAACTTAAATTTTGGAGTCCAAGCATTTTTTTATTTAATTTATTATTTTACATGTCGACCCCAGTTCCCTTTCCCACCCTTCCTCCCTCCATCCCTCCTCCCTCCATCCCTCCCTCTCTCCCTTTTTCTCTCTCTGCCCTTTCACATGCACCCTAACCACCCTCCCCTCCCCTCCCATCCCCCCACCCCAATTCCATATGTAGGGGAATGCCATCCAGTTGGGAATCATGTAGATATGGATTTTAGACCTAAAATAAGATTGTTTTTAAGAAAATAAATGACACACAAAAAGAAAAGCTACCAGATTTCATATGATATTAAGTAGGTAGCTTATATAGGCTGTTTGGATTGAACAGGAACTCATACCTTTGTGTGAGGTGGTAGCTGAGCTATGGGGTGGATTTCAGGTGGTTCTTCCAGTAGAGGAGGGGCTCATAGTAAGTAAAACCAGCCTTTTTAGATCTCTTTTCCCAATAGCATCCTTCTGTTCACTGGGCCAAAGTCATTCTTATATCACACTTATATCACACTAAGACTTATATATCCAACATATGAAAGGAAAACCATCAACCAGTCAAATGGAATGCTGTGCAGCCAGTCCAAACAAGTACATCTGCAAAAGAAATCACTCTCCTAAGGCTGAGCGTACACTGTGGCTGAGGGGAGAGAATTTCAGGAGCCTGAGAATCAGGAAGTTTGCTGTGAATTAGTGTCTCATAGTGATATCTGAAGCCACACCCATACAGCCTCACCAAAATAAAACTGTTTAAATATTAGCTGAACAAGTATAACAATAGATATATTAGCACAGAGCTATGGAATTATTTTTTTTGTTGTTGTTAAAAAAAAAAAAACAATCTATTACAGATTGTTTTTACAAGTAGCTTTTCTGGAAACCATTTCTGGAATATGAGCCTGTCCCGTGAGTATAATAAACAGAAGATGAAGGCATTTCTTTTGTCATTCTAGTGTTCCAAAATTTCAGATGAGCATTCTTGGTGCTAATAATCTTTATGCCTAAGGCCAATTTCTTAGGATGTTTTCTGAAAGTGTATGCTAGTGCTTCATATTTGTCATACCTTTCTCTTCTTACTTCTGCCTCTCTGGTTCATCTTTTCTCTCGGGGATTTTAAATGGTACACCTAAATTATCATATATTCTCTCTTATGTATTTATTTGGGCTATTAAATTCTAGTTTCTACAAGGGTTTTCTCCGTAAATTCAGATAAATTAAATAGCATTAATTGAAATGATTATGCTGCCCTGAAATAACTATTTGCTGGTTTTAATAATTTTTATCCTTGTTACATTAGGTGGTAGCTCTGCTTTTAACCACAGTTTTTCTTTATTTACTCCTAAATAAATTTCTCAGTAATACTGTCAGAACAGTATGGCAGGGTTCATTCATGAGCCTCTGCCTCAAATGATATATCTATATGTAACATTCTTAATTTTAAGAGATATAACCTTATTTAAAATGTAATTAAGCAAATCATATTTAAGCAGGACAGGTGAATACACTAGAGCAATCTCAGGTGAAAAATCTCACATTTGTATAAATGAAATAAAAATATGTCACGAACTGAAAGTTGTTATCATCATTGATTATTTTGAAACTTTGGGTCTTTCAGTTATTATTACTGTCAGGTGTAAGCCGGTTACTATAATTCACAAAATTATGTTCCACATCCAGCACAGCAAAGGTTAAAACTTGTAGTTTCTAGAAGAGAACAACAATGATTAGGAACAGTGGTTTACATTGACTTTTAGGATTCTTTTAGGGAAAAAATAAGAACAACTTTATTTTAGAGTTTGTATCTTTAAAAGGCATAGTGGGGTTACCAGGATCACTGAGAGGGTCAGGCCTTACCTGGTGCCTTAGAGGTCATGGGGCTCAGAGCTACTTCTTCCCCAAAAAAAGCAAACTTAAAGGCATTTTCCTTCTGGCTGCCAGAATTCCCTGAAGTATTATTCAGAGACATAATGGTCAACTGCGGATTAACTGAATCACAGGCTGTCCTTGAATTTAAGTTTGCCCTTGCTGAAAGCTTTACACTCCATCTGTGTAACAACAGTTACAGAGAAATCCAATGTTATAAACAGTCAGGTAATACAGAAAAATCATCTTCTAAGAAATGAGAAAATGTCTACAAATTTACAAAGAATCACTATTTACCAAAACATAAAACAGTTTTCCAGGTTCATTCATGAGCCTCTGGCTTTGATGATATGACAGTGTGGAGAAATCATAAGAGACTGTGAGCTTGGAAAGATGGCCTCAAGCTATATGAAACTGTCACTTCCTCCAGCCTGATTCCTTCTCTCCAAACATTCAACAAGTGGCACATTGACCTCTTCAGATTCTTTAGAGCATGCATGGCCATAATACTTCCTGAGAAGGTGACATCTTCAGTCATTATTGCTATACTTTAGTGATACTTATGACCTAATTGAAATAATATTATAAATAATGACGGATTTTTGATTATAAATAAAATTTCTTCCATTGTTTCTTAATCAGCTTTGGCATCTAACATTTTTTATTTCATTTAATTTATAGCAATTCAAGTATAACTCATACCATATGATAAAAACAATGTTTTAAAGTTAACTGTTTCTATTTTCCAAGTTGCATACAATTAAGGAAGTAAGGACCACTTTTTTTTTTTTTATTTTATAAAACTACTGACTGATGGCTAGATTTCTTACTGGTTACTTTTCTCTTAATTATTAAACTATAACCATTAATCTGTGTATTTTCATGTGGTCTTGGCTTACCCGAAATACCCAAACCCATTACTCCTTAACGAGAAATACCTCAGCTTTCCTGCAAGGTCGATCTAATTCTTTCATTTCAAGGAACAGTGTGGTCCATCTTATTACTCCCTGCTAGATACAAATATGAAAGGGCCCCATAATTCATATGCTAGAACAGTTGTTCCCCCAGCTTCTGATGGTACTATTGATGTACTATTTATGTGTATATAAGATGTACACATATATTTACTAACTAAATGGCTTTCACTATGTTCTAAGTTAATGAGAATACTGTAATATCAAGATCATGCTATTTGAGTTAAATTAATTATTGTATTCAATCAGGCCACTCAGTATGCTTTTACTGTGTGCCCGTTGAGAAACAAACTCAAAGTAGAGAAAAGCTGTCATTAGACATTCCTTCAGCTGGTTGAGTTATTTTTGTTTTGCCCCCATCTATTTTCATTTATGGATACACTTAAACACTGAACTTTAAAACTGTATGTATTGACACTATATCTTTACTGCTGGTTTTGGTGATGGTTTTGTGTGTGTGTCTGTGTGTGTGTGTGTGTGTGTGTGTGTGTGTGTGTGTGTGTGTGTGGTTTCTTTTAAACCAGTTTAAGGATTTGAACAGTCCCAGCTGGTTTCATAGTTATGCCTCATCTCTATAACTCTAAAGAAAATCCCAGGTATCATATAATGTTAGTCATAAATACTACAGTAGGCAATGGTATACAGTGGACTCCCAACCCTTAATATCCTCAGACAGTAAGAATTTAATTGGTTTTGGGTTGCCATGCTTATTTTCACAGCGTATTTGAGTTGAGACCTAAACTTTATCTACATAATGTGTTTGTGTGGTTATGTTCTACCCCTGACCCCAGATCAGATTAGTATAATGATAAACCCAAAAATGACATGGCTAAAGAAATAGTTGAAGAACTCACGTGTAGCCAACTTCAGTGACAAAAACAGAAGAATAAGCATTGAGAAATGGGGCTGCAGAGAAAGTACTTTCTGTCAAGCCTGACAATTCAAGTTCAAATCCTGAGACCTCCAAATAGTGAAAACTGACTTCTTCAAACTGTCCTTTGACTTTTACATTTTTGCCATGTCCTATGAGAGCCCCACCCTCTACATGTAGATGTAAAATAAAATGAAATGAGAGGAGAGAGAAAAAGGTGATATTTCTGCTAGAGTGACTTTATGTCCATTCAGTCATGTATATTCAAATTTATATGATTTCTTCTATCTGCACAAAGCACAGGAGACATGATTTGTTAGTAGGACACTGACAGAAATCTTTAATCAAGACTAAACAGCATAGTATATTAAGTGACAATTGTTCTGTGTGATTATGAGTGAATGGATATATCTATTTACATTTGTATCCAAATGGTAGAACCACTCTTTTAGACAGAGATAGTATTTGTCAGGCACAACTATAAAATGCTTACAGAAGTCCACATGTTAATGAATACCTTTCAAAACTAACTGGAAGATTTCTCATATTGGAATGTCATCTGTAAGTAAGCAATCAAAACACTCATAAAACACACTGATTTTAAGTGTTGACTGCTCCCATACCAGGGATTCTGAAGACAATGTATATTAGTGGTTTTTTTTTTTTTTTTCTGATTGTGAAGCAAAATGGTGGCTCCCACACATACCAGTGACTGCTCTTACAGACTGTGTTCAGTAACATCTTAGGATATGAGAAACAGCCATTTGATGAAGATACTATTGTTCTACATAAAAAAAAAATTGTTTCCTCTTCCAGCAGAGAGCTGATTCTCATCAATTTCAAGATCAGTGCTTAAATTTTTCAAGATGTGTCTAATAATTAGTGTGGATTCTATCTTTGAAAAAAATGCTCAGATTTGTTCTTAAATTTTTGTTTGTTCTAGACATACAAACTGTATCAAGAGAGAGACTGTTTTGTAGAGCCGAACATTGTGCATTTCTTCGTTTTTGTTGATGAGAAAGGTAATTCATTAAAACAATGGCTTACATCTAATTTTCTGAATACAAAGAGATGCATTGCCTAGGGAATTACCTTAGATTAATTTCAATATGACTGTTTATCAGCTTATTTCAGGTTGTAATGTTTACATTAGCACTTGATTCTTTATTGTCCTTGTTATTGAATCTGTTTAGTTTTCATAATGACAAAGTGTAGAGCTGTGAAAACAGAAAACGGAAACAATATGCATCAGAGTAATTATTTACCATTTAAAAACATCTAATAAGCAAAATACAGGAAATAATAGCCTTCAGCTATTGAAAAAACATGGAACATAGTATTATGAAGCCTAAAAAAGAGTTAAGTAAAAATAGGCCTTGGCTTTCATCAGATTCCTGCCTGGATCAATCCCCACATCAAGAAGTCAAGTTTCATGTCCTTGCACAGTGTGTGGTCTGCCCCTGAACAAATAGGGAACATGGAGGTTGGGGAGGGAAAAGAAAGAGGAGGGGAGAAGAGGAATGGGAGGAGAACATGAAGGATAAGGAACATTGAAACTGGGAAGGAATAGAGGAGAGCAAGAAAAGCGATACCTTAATAGAGGGAGCCATTATTGGTTTAAAGAGAAATCTCACACTAGGGAAATTCTGAGGAATCCAAAAGGATGACCCCCAACTAAGAATCTAAGCAGTAGTGGAAAGGCTACCTTAAATGTCTTTCCCCTGTAATGAGAATGATGACTACCTAAAATGCCATCCTAGAACCTTCATCCAGTGGCTGATGAAAACAGATGCAGACACCCACAGCTAAACACTGAGCTGAACTCCTGGACCACGCTAGGAAAACCCACAGATACAGCCAACCAGAGCAATCAGGAACTCATAGACCTCAGTCTGACAGCTGGGGAAACAGCATAGGAACAAACAAGACCCATGAACATTGGTGTTAGCAAGAAAAACTGGGCAGTCTCTGGGGTCTCTGGCAGTGGAACAAGGATGTATCCATAATGCTCGAACAGACTTCAAGAGCCCATTCCCTATGGAGGGATCCTCATTTAGCCTAGATACATGGAGGAAGACCTAGGCCCCACCTCAAATAACTTCACAGATTTTGATGATCCCTTTTGGAAGGCCTTACCCTCTGTGAGGAGTGGACAGGGGATAGGGATCAGGGGGGTTCAGTGGAGGGCATTAGAGGATGGGAGGAAGAAGAAACTGGTTGATATGTAAAATAAGATAATTTATAATAAATTATAAAAAGAGACATAAAATTTTGTAGATCTGAGAATAAAAACTGCTCCTGATAGAATTAACAACAATAGAAAAAGAAAAGAATAAAACTGAAGAGTTACCACTATCTTAAAAATTCTTTTCCACTATCATTCATTCCCTGTAAGAAATGACACTGGATAGTCTTCAAACAAGAGAAAAACCATACCTGATGACATTCGAGTGTTCCAAATAACAGAAAAGCAAAAAGTGGCAAATACTTGAGTAAGTATAAAAGTATAAGAAATATATAGTTTGTATTAAAGGCATAAATAGCATTAGTAAATGGAGATATTGAGCACCTAGAAATGGTAGAAATGTGAATCCAATAGTCCCAATTATTTTCTATTAGCTATGAAAACTAATTAAAATCAATTTGAGAATATTTATAAAAGTAAACCTTGGGAATCAGACCACAGTAGTGAGACCACACATATGGTCAACTGAGGTTCAGAAACACCTTTAGGTGCTTAAGCTAGCAACCTCTAGTCTTTCTGCAAGTGCACAGAAAATGTTTATTCACATCAAAAATGTGTTTGGCAGACCACACACTGTGCAAGGACATGAAACTTGACCATGAACCTAAATGTATGACCGAATTATGGAACTTGCAGAAGAAAACAAGAAGTATTCATTACAATTTAGGGAAGACTTGAGTTTGTCAATCAACACAGAACAAAAACTGCTTGAGAGTTACAAAAGAAAATGAAATTGGATGAAGTAGATTTTCTATCAAATGAAAATTAAAGCACCCCAAAAATACATTTAAAGAAAGGAATATACCCATATGTGGAAATTATATTGGTAATGTATTTATGTGATAAAGAATGCATAGCTAGAATGTATACATATGCAAGCCTAACAGTTAAAAAACATTTCACTATGATTTAAAATTGATTAAAACATTTTTTCAAAAAGAGTTATGACCTCAACAAAGTCTGAATATAAAGAACAAGTAGGCAAATTAAATTTTATGAAATCCTTATCTACCAGGACAATAGAAAATGAAAACATATAGATCTTTCAGGGTAAATTCTAGAATAGCTGAATAATAAGGCCACAGCCTCTGCTGGTGGAAAAAAGAAATGAGCCATTATAACTTTCACACCTGCTGTTGGAAAGACAAATGTTTACATTCATTTATCATGTAACTCTGACTCCCACTTTAGGTATTTATACCCAGTAGGTGGAAGCTTGTGCACACAACGGTTTAAGCTGAAGCAAGCATTCACAGCAAAATTGCTAAGAAAGTGGGTCATGGGGACAATGTAGATGGTAATGAGTATTGCACATATATCAGAAGGATTAAATTATATATATATATATACATACATACATGCATACATATATGTATATATACATATATGCGTGTGTGTATGTGTGTGCATGCATATGTGCATGTATTAGACTACACATACATGTATATATGCATTTGAGTATGTGTCCATGTGTTATTTGTTTAATTATATCAAGTTGTTTTGATATATATGCATGTGAGTACACACACATACATGCATACAGATATAGCACATATACACACACATACAATTTTGAACCTAAATTGACACTTTTTGATCCAGGCTACCTTTAAATTCTCCATATACCACCTAAATGCTCTCATTGTAAGCATTATGTACCATGCATGTTATGGGTAAGGGGAGGCTTGTATATAATCAGGAAGGCTTGCTTTTGTGTTATATTACAAAATAGACAGATACAATGTCTAAACGTTTGGATCACTTGATATTCAAAAACAACTTCATATACAGCACAAAATGATAAATCAGTTACCTGGTGATTGTAACGTGAATTAATAAATGACCCAGAGACTTATATAGGGGTTCAAACTTCAAACTGAATATGAGAAAAACAAATCTGCTGGCCACTAGCTTCTTATCTCTACCTCAGGCTGGTGGGCTGGGTTGAACCCGACTCCATGAGCTATCACCAAGCCTCAGACTGTAACTTCTCCTCAGAGTGGCTGGAGAATGAATGCCTCCTGCTGAATATTTGCCCCAGTCTTTTATACCCTTCAGGTGCTGGGATTAAAGGTGTGAGCTATAATTCCCTTTTAGACTGATGCAATCTTATGTAGGTATGGGTGGCGTTGAACTCACAGAGATCTGTCTCTTTCTTAATTCTGCGTCCTAGGATTAAAGGTATGTACCACCACCACCTAGCATCTGGCTGCTGGGATTCAAGATATGAGTCACCACTGCCTCATCTCTATAGCTTGACGCTGACTTTACTTTTCTGGATCCTCAGTCAAGCTTTACTAAATCATAAATAATACATCACTATAGGTGATACTGTGCTGAGAAATGATAGTTCACTTTTTGTACTTCATGTATTAAAATTGATTGGCAAAAATTGATTGGATAAAAGACAAGGAAAAAAATTGATTCATGAAGGAAGAATAAGAAAAAACTAATGTGAGGTAAAATCTTTAAAAATGTATCTTCCCCCTTTGTAGGTTTAAGCAAGAGAATGGAAAATTGCCCCTATTGTCTAAGTATTTAGCAGCTGTGTCCTAACTTAACAAATGTAACAAATACTGAGACCTTATTACATCATTAAAAGTCAAAGTTTGAAAGAATAAATACATTTTCACTAAATTAATTAATTGCATATTTCTAATTCTTATACTGTTTTCCATCCATCATTGTGACTCTTGATGCACTTATGTGATATCTGAATACATACTTCTTGGCTAAGTTTGAGTGCTTTTGTTCAACGCTTGACAACTTAATCACCAGCAACAGGAGTAAATGTAAATTAATAAAAGGAGGTTGATGAATCTTTAGGATTAATTTTCTGTCCATGACATTGTTTTTTAAAAGATCATAAAGTGTCTTAGTGCAGTGAACAGGCTTTTGGGATCATTAAGAGCTCTTAATTAACTTGCTTCCTTTAGGTGACATTGATTTAGGGCATTGCACAAATGACAGGGATATCATCAGATGGCTAAGAAGGTTGTTTCATGAATGCCCAAATTAACAATACATGGTAATCAGCATTTAGTAGAGTAAGCTGCTGAAATATAGACTTTTTTGTCGTTCCTTTTCATTCGAGGCGAAGAGATGACTTGCTTTCTTTTTTCTTTCTTTTTTTTTTTTTTTTGATATATGAAGTGCATGCGAAAGAAAACATTTTAAGGTGAACAGGACTCTCATATATGAATGCTTATAATTTCTCAAAGTAACTATTAAGAAATGCCTTATATTATCTTTATGCTATTTACTGTTTTTCAGAGATTTTTAAAATGACGATGTCTCTAGCAATTATAATTGTTGTGCAATATATATATATATATATATATGTATATATATATATATATATATTCACAAATGAGCAAGAGAAAAATTGAAAAATATCAGCAATGTCTACAGAGGATGAAATATGTAACTGGGGTTAACAGTTCAACACATGTGAACAGATATATATAGGCTTTCCATACATGAATCCTGATAAGTACAGAGCTGATAGGCTCCAGCTGTGGATCCTGGAATAGGAGGTAGTTGCATTTGCTTTTTTTCTGATAAAAGCACTCTGTAGACTTCTAACTATTAGAATGCCTATGATGGATGGTACTGACCACTTTGGATGCTGAAAAACAAGTCTCCATTCATGAAGAATTGCAGTTGTTCTAAATAAGTACATAATCTAGTGTACCACGTGATCTCCAATCATTATTGTATGTCAGAACATGAAAGGACCACTGGACTCCAGAGTTCATGGTATCCTCAATACATCAACAAAGGCCTGAATAAGATTAACTCAGTCAAAATTCAAGCATGCGCTGAAGAGATTCTCATGAGACCCTATTAAATAATAAAATGTGAGAATTGTGTTGAAGCTGTCAAAGGAAAAATATATCCTTTGCATTGTTTGTATTTCATGTGTATGCATCTTTTGCATGCTTGTATGGTGATGCAGTATGTGTGGGTCTAATACCAGAAGAGGCCATTGGATCCTTTACAACTACAATCACAGGTGTCTGTGAAGCACCATGTAGGCTCTGTGATTCAAAGAAAGGTCCTCTGGGAGGGTAGTCAATGTCCTTCACTGCTGAGCCATTCCCAGATTGAAAATAAATTCATTTTATAATTAAAATAAAAAAATATTTTCAACAGAGTTATACTACTTATGAACCAAAATTTCTAAGTAGACTTAAAGTTTTTATGTATTTAATGTCTTTAAAATTACTTTGAAGATTCATGATTTCATGGCATAGTATTTTTGCTCTATTGATAATTAATATCTAGAAAACAAAAAAATCTGCATGGACATCTGGGATGGAGCTCAGTTAGGACAACACTTCCATAGGATTCATAAGACCCTGGGTTTGATCCTCAACCATGCAGGAGTATAGAGTTCAAAGATTCCCTCATTATACATAATAAGTTTCAGGACAGCATGTTCTGGGAAAGAAAACAAAACAACAACCAATAGAGACAGTGAAGAGAAAATCAAGATGACATTGGACCAGGATTACAAACTCAACACAATCTGAGAATTTTCATAAAAAGCAGCTTGAGTCCAAGTGTAGAGAATATTAAAATTGTCCCAGAAGTAAAAGTTTGTGAAGAGCTTATTGTCTGAAGCAGAATTCCAGAATATGAATAATTGCTGGTGATGCAGTATCTCCTGAGGTGCATCTGAAATTGAATTTTGCTAGATTATGATCCCCCTTTTCTGTTATATAGATATCTGTGAAATCTACATTAGAGTTTTATGAAACTTTAGAGCAAATAATAGTATCAAAAGTTCCCAACATTGCCAAAGTATCAATGTCAAACGAAGAACAAAACTATATTCTTAGTTGTTTATAGGGACAGAATAGGAGTAAGGAGATGGAAGAGTCTATCTTCCATGTGTCCAATAGCAGAGTTTGGACAGTAAATGCCATTTATTTAATATACAACTAATTATGAGAGATGTGAGAAGTTCTTGTAGAAATGACTATCACAATTCAATTTTTTATTTGTTTTTTTTTTGTTTGTTTGTTTGCAGAATTTTCCCAATGAATGACCAGTATCACAGTTTGAGTTTACCTATTACTTTTATACTCAATTTAAAACTAGCATTATTTGTAAGTAGTTTGTCTACAGCAAGGAGTGATTTAGAAGTTTCACAGCAATCCAATCCCTGTTTATTTCTATTTCATGACTGCAATAGAGCTGCCATCTAGAAGGTTCCATTTTGATTACAGAGAGGCTGGAAAGCTGGTGCCTGATTTCTAGAATGCCAGGGGGACAAAATAGAGTAGGAAGCATTAGAACATTCAGTCCTGGTTAGACTGTGCTTCCTCCAAATCCCAGACATTTCTGTCTAGGCCCCATTAGTCTAAACACAGCCACAGGCCAGCCATTGATGCTATCAATGCTCAGAAATGCTGTTAGCCTGGCTTTCATTATTCCTAAATAAATTCTGGATTCTGTAATTAAAGAATGAGGAAGTAAATGCTGAGAGGCAACAGCCATGTGTTGTCATAATCTAATGTAAAAGCTAACATAGAAATGTAGGGTTTGCCATGATTTCTGTGTTTGTGTCTCTCTGAAACTAATCTGAAGGAACTGCAGTGAGAGGTAGGGATCTTAAGAAGTGACACCGTCATGATAATCTTGCAGTGACAAATGTATCTGTGACCCCCAAAAGGAATCATGGACAACCCCCCCCACCTCTTTCCTTTATACTGAAGTAAGCATGTTGCTCTGCTCTATGTGGATGCAAGATCACAGAGCTGTCTTGGGAGGATCCCAGACAAGATGTTGATTCTGATGACACCTTGTCTCAGACTCACTAACTCAAGACTCAAGAAATGTGGGAAATGCATTTCTGTCCTCTCTCTCCCTCCCTCCATCTCTTTCTCCCTCTCTCTCTGCTCTCTCTCTCCCTCCCTCTTTCCCTGTATGTCTCTCTCTCTCTCTCTCTCTCTCTCTCTCTCTCTCTCTCTCTCTCTCTGTAGTTGATATTATAGGAAAAGAAACATTTTGAAAAATTATGTAAACTCTTTTGCATATGATCACCTCAGCTGACTACAGAGACTGAATGATAATTGTCCAGTTAATGACCAACTAGAAAGAGAAGGCAGTATGAGAGCAGAGAAGTGCATACAAGAAACACAAAAATCTCAGGTAATGACCTCTTTAAGGCTCACTTTTGTAGTGACTATGCCAAGATAAGCCAAAACTCACAAATTGTATTTCTAAAGAACCATCTCTAGTATGGTATTTAAGATTTTAATTATATAAGCTGGACGAGGTAAAATAACACTTTGCTCTGTTTAAACTCTGTATGCCAATATCAAGCTACTATGGTATGTTAGGTTTGAGTAGTATTCTGTTCCTCCATATACCAGGCTTTAAAACGAGTCTTTGACCATACTTCTAAAACTCTATTTTTTCCATGCATCAATTCCCACATCTAAATTTCAGGTTAATTCATGTGGTAACAAACAAGTATACAACCTAGATGAGCAAACAAATGATTCATAAAAGTTAAATAAATCCATATAGTAGGTAGTTGCACACATGAGGGAAGGTTTAGAAGTTCTATGTAAAAACTGCCTTTATATTGGTGTATTGGTTTTTTTTTTTTTTATTGCTATGACAAAATACCCATCACAAGCATCTCCATGAAGAGTTTATTTTGGCTTAAAGTTGAGGGTTCAGTGCTACCTGGCAGAGTCAGGTGCCTACCTGCACCTCAGGTAGCTGATTATATTGCACCTCTTTATTCAGTCTGGAACCACAGACCATGCAGGGTGATTCTTCCTATCTTAGTTAACTCAAGGTAGCAAATCTCTCACAGACATAACATGAGGGGTATCTTCTTGGTGATTCTAGAACCTGTCAAGGTGCTGGTTGATATTAACTATCATAGCTGACATACCTAGACTTGGAAAGCTCATATTACTTCAGGTTTCACTGTAGAGGTGGGCTTGGAGGTCTTATATGTGCTAAAGTCATGCCCAGTGAGACAGACTACTTCCTGTTGCCTGTGAGTTATAAGAACATTCAGTTCCTTCTCTAACAGACATGCTTGCCTGCATGCTGCCTTGCATCCTGCCATGATGATAACATACTAAACCTCTATACCATAAGCAAGTCACCTCTTTTAAATGTTTTCCTTTATATGGATTGTCATGTTCATTTTGTCTCTTCACAGCAAAAGAAACTGTAAGATAATCATCAAGCTAAAATTGTTCAATAATCTATAAACCCTGCATTAATATAAGACAAAAATACATGTGTGACAGTAAAATGTCTAACAAGTAAGTGAATGAATTCTGAGTCTGTGTGAAGAGAGGCATGAAGTGATTATCAAGATTTTGTGAAATCCTAAAAATGCAGTGTTTTCAGTACAAGTTCTGTAAATCAACTAAACTGTAATGTACAACACACCTATAAAATAATGCATCATTTATGCAAATAGATGGACCAAGCCCACATCCACAGTGAACACTTCCTCCAACAAGACCACACCTCCTTACAGTGCCATTCTCTTTGGGCACTACTTTCTTTCAAAACACTACATTCTACTCCCTGATCTCCAAAGTCTTGTTCCAATATCATAGTACAAAAATGCATTTAGTCCAACTTCAAAAGTCCCCATAGTCTATTACAGTCTCAAATTTATTTAAAAATCTAACATTTAAATTCTCTTCTGAGATCCAAGCAATCTCTTAACTATGAAATAAAAATAAAAAGAAAGAGCAGATTACATCCTTCCAACATATAATGTTACATTACAGTTGCAAATCATAGGGAAGTAGGCATAGTAAGGAAATAATGGAACAAATCAAGACAGAAAGCCAGCTGGGTGAAGTCCAAACTCTGTATCTCCATGTCTGACATCAAAATTCTTTTCAGATCTCCAACTCCTTTCAGCTTTGTTGAATGTAACATACTTTTTTCTCTTAGGCTAGCTCCATTCCCTGTTAGCAGCTTTGCTTGAAGGGATCCAAGGACTCTTGAATCTCCAAAATCTTGTGGTCTCCCAGGCAATTCGGGCTTCAACTTCCCATCTTCACTCAATGGCCTCTCTGGACCTTCATTCAGGGATACCCCTCACATGAGCCTGGACTTAGTCTCACAGGCAAATTCCACAGCCCCTTTCTTCTATGTATAACTCCAGGATCCTGTTGCTAAAGCTTCCAAGTTGTGCTGCTTCTTAGGGCTGAAACATGGGACCCTAATTCGATTACATCTTCACCTGCTTTCTGCTTTTGCTGGCTACCATCACTGACTAAGCTTGGTTGTTGTGGAACTTGCTCTGTAGACCATGATGGCCGAGAACTCAGATATTTTCCAATCTTTCCCCCTGGAGTGCTGGAATTAAAGGCATGCACCACCACACCCTGCTTTTCTTTAATTCCTTTTCATACATTGATAACTCTTCCAGGTGAGATCTTGCCCTGAAGTCACCACTCCCTTTACTCAATTTCTTAATCTGTTTATCTCCTTGAACACAGGATTTAGCTCTGCTACCTGGTGCTCCATTTTTCCTCCAAATTTACATTTAGTAATTTGCCATGCTCAACTTGCTCCTTTTCATTAATAATATTCATTACAGCTACTGTCTATACTATGCTATTTTGATATTTCTTCTGCCAAAGAAATAATCCAGAACTCTGCAATTTTGTCTCATGTAGACTCTTCAAACAAGGGCAAAGGCAGCAACATTCTTCGCCAAAATATCACAAGAAAGATTTCTAGACCACATATTAATATTCCTGCCTTTTGTCCTTCATGTTTGTACTTGATCCATTAAACAGATCTTAAGGCATTCAACTCCTTTTCTAATCTCTGGTTCCATTGCCCATATTCCTTCAAATGAAAACATAGTCAGGCCTGGTACCAACTTCAGTGTTAGTTATGCTTTCGATTGTTGTGAAGAGACATCAAGACCATTACAACTGTTATAAAAGAAACCATTTAATTGTAGTAGATGATTTATAGTTCAGAGGTTGTATCCATTACTGTCATGGCAGGAAATAAGGCATCATGAAGGCAGACATAATGCTAAAAAAAGGATCTGAGAGTTCTTACATCTTGACTCACCAGCAACAGTAATTGGTCTGTCTTACTGGGAAAATGCAAATATATATGATAACTCAATACCTGCCTACACAGTGACGCATTTCCTCCAACAAGTCCACATACACTCCCACAAGGCTACATTTCCTAGTTGTCCCTCTGCCATTTTGGACCATTTTCTTGCAAACCACCATAATGGTGTCCTCATTATTTCTCTTACCTTTAATTTATAAAACAGCTAAATGGAAATCTGTGCTTTCAAACACATTAAACACCATTTGTTTGGAAAGAATGTTATTTGTGGATTATATAGTTAAAAACTAACCAGGAGAAGCTTAGTAGAGTGGGTTGAGGTGTTTAGCTTTCTATGTGAAATGTTAGTATTTGATACAGTTATCAACATCATTAGACCTGGAAGTAATCCGTTAATCTAATTAAGTTTCCTTGTTATCAGGAACTATTGCGTTCTCCCACCCTTTACAGGGTTTTTACTAATTATCCCAGACTCAATAAAACCATTTGTGAGGCAGAGGGAAAGCATTAAAAAGCCTTGCATGTCTATTAAATGATTATAGAGCAAAAGGACCAGTATTAAGCTGGGTGACAGTGAAAATGCACTTTGGCTTAGAAAAATAATAAATATATAGCAAAAAAATCCCCATTTCTTGTTTATATCCTTAAGAATCTGATTGGGCCTGGGCAGTGCTGACATATGCCTTTAGTCCCAGCACTGGGGGGGGGGGGTGAGGCATGTGAATATCTGTGAGTTTGAGGCAAGTCTGGTCTATAACATGAGTTCCAGGACAGCTGGGCTACATAGAGTAACCCTGTCTCAAAACCCCCTGTGGTAATATATTATTTGTGTTTTATTAAAATATGCTTGAGGATTCAGAAATCAAAGTCAGCCCCAAGCTATAGTGATAAGGCAGTGGTGGTATACACTTTTAATCTCAGGATTTTGAGACAAAGGCAAATGGATCTCCTGGAGTTTAAGGCCACCCAGGGTTACATGAGATTGAATCAGTGTAAAAAAGTAACGGGCCTCACACTTAAATCTCAGCACAAGAAAGATCTAAAAGATAGAAGTAGGGTCTTCATTATTCTGTCTCATGAGTTGCTAGCCACTTAGAGGAGAACATAGAAGTCAGAGTGAATCTGAGGCTCTGTCAAGTTGGTCTGAGCTGAGTTAGAGTTAAGAAGTTATTGCCTGGATACACCTGTTTCCTGATCTTCAGCTTTGAGCTTGAACCAACATACATGTCTGTGGGTCTTTTATTTATAGTGCTGTACCCCCAAAAAATACCCAAAGGGGAGGGAATGGAAGAAGCAGGAGGAGGAAGAAAGAGAAGGAGGAGAAGGAGAAAAAGAAGAGGAAAAGGCTGACAGTAGCTAAGAGATACTTTTCACTGTAGAACTGGCCTGGTGATCATAGTTGAGGAAGGGCTGTCACAGTTTTCAGATTAAGCTCCAGAAGGGGATGTCTTCTTCCAGTCTAAAGCTGCCATCACAGGCTGGTCCTCTGCCAATTATTAGAGACAAGTGTGAGGCAGAATGTCTTCAAAAGGAGTTGAAAGTCAATGGGAGAAAAACCAAACTGAGATGGCAGAGAACTTCATAAACACATTATAGCTTAGTGAAACTTCTTCTCTCCTTGCTGCAGAGCACACAGGGTTTTGCACTGCCTTTCATAATGGGTAATGTCATGTGTGCACACAGTGTTTCAGGGAAGAGAAAGAGGTTTATAGACCTCTTTCTGTGGACAATTTCACGAGCTCATTGCATTCATTCCGCAGTAGTAGGCAATGAACTTAAAGACACGTATAATTTTAATACCAGATGGACAATAGTCAGTGAACTGTGAAATTTTTCCTAGAAAATTGGCGACTGTGGAGGAAGATCTGGTTACTGTGTAAAACCTATTTGCAAAGAATTACTAAACTGGATCCATAAGATGAGGAGATGAGAAAAAAAGTTGGAGTCACCAGGGAAAAGAAAGGAGAAGAGGAAGAGAAAGGAGGGGGCAAAGAGAAAGGGCTCCATGTTTTTAATTTAAAAAAGTGCTTTAAACAAAATACACACTGCCTTAAAAGTCTGATTATTTTGACGATAAAATATTAAAAATATACTTTTTCCAAAAGACAAGGCTTATGTTAGATCTCACAGGAACAAGAACATGTATGTGTCTGCTAGCTCCAAAGTGCACATATCTGTATTTTCCCTTCAAATTTTATAAAACAAAGCTAAGAATAAGTAGTATCTTAAATTCTCTTATGTATATGTGTGGGAGTGGCATGTGGAATTTCTTTGAATAAGTTGGCCATTTGAAGTGGCTTTCCTGGCTATTTTTCCTTATTTTGTAATTTTCTGTCTCTTGCAATTTTACCCTTGCATGCTCATATAGCAGCTCCCTTCATTTCCAGTGTGAGAGTTTATAGCTCCCTACTATGCTTGAATTTTTAATTAAGAAATTTCTTAGATTAAAAAATACAAAAAAAAAAAAAAAAAAAAACCTATCAGGGTCTGTATAGATGGGCCAGTGGGTAAAATTACTCATCATTCAAGTTTGATAATTTAGTTTGAGCTGCAGTACCCACAAAGTAGAAGCAGAGAAACTCAAACATCTCCTGACACTTTCTTTCTGGATTCTATAGTCACATTGTGCCACGTCGACCCCTCTACACATTGCAAAATTAATGAGTGAGTGTAATTTTAAGAACATCGAATGTTGGTCATAATTTTATCTGTCTTATTGCAATTTACTTTTTTGTTGTTTGTCCTTTTATTTATTTGATATACAGGATTTTGCAAAAATATTTCTCTTCTCTTTTTCCACTCTTGTAAATATTCCATAAACTTGGGAGAGTTTTAATAAATCTTCAGGCCACCAAAAAGATGGAGAAAATAAAATTTAAAAGAAAAATAAATCTTCAGGTTATAACTTTAAGTTTTGGAAATTAAATATCAAATATCAAATTTGAACCATTAGTCTCTAGTAAACTAACAACATATACTAAAATGGCTCTAGTTACAGACATATAGTTAACTTATTGAAAATGGGACTATTGAGCCTGTTGTATTTCAAACTAATGCCTTTTGCTTTTCTTTTTAATTAGTAAATTTGAATTATTCTTTATAGAATTTAAGGAAATATTTATTTTTTAAAAATCATGGTTAACCAAATAAAGAGAAAAAATAATGTATAGTACTATGGCCACTTATTTAAAAATAACTTATGACTAAATTCAGTGATTAATGTACAGGGATTGTACATGCAATTCAAGTTTTTGTCCATTTTTCTGTAGAACCTTCTATGTTATTGTTCAAAAAGGCATATATACATAATGAATGCATTAAACATTTTAACAGTCCTATTTTTTCCTTATTTGAGTAATTTGTTTCTGGATGTCTCATTGTTGTTCATTTGCTGCACTGCACATTTGAACTTACAGCACTTGACAGTATGTGCAAGACCTCTGCAAACTTAAGCCACCCCAGGAAGAAGAGGGGGGTTAGGCATGAAGTCTTAACCCCTTATGAAGAAACAAGTTGCTATTGATAGGTGTAGGGAGAAGAAAAGACAGCTTTTTTTTGGACATGTTACTTGGTAGGTCAACCACACTCCAGTTAAAGACACACATCCAAATGTATACTGTCAGAATACATGTGACTAGATGAGTTAAAAATAAGATACAATATGAAGTTGCTATGTAGAGAAGATAAAAGTGGATCTGAGAATTCAATGAGTGGTGAATATGATATGTTCTATGAAATTCTCAAAGCAAAAATAAAATAAATGACAATATCAATATTAAGACATGCTCTATTATGATACTCATTTCATCCTTCTATCTCCATTTTTTTTTCTCTATGAATATGCACCATTGCAGTTTATACATTATACCCTTTGTAGCAAATTTTTTTGTTTTGCTACTGAAAACACATGCCTTGATTAATATGGCTGTCTGAATATAGAATGCTGATGACAACCACTTCCTTTCCATGCACTGAAGAAATTACTCCATTGTCTTCTTGCATTTGTATTTGCTTATGCTTGTTCTCTTGTCCTTCTGAGATTATTCGGCAATTAGTCTAATAGTATACAAACATTTCCTTTGTATATTTCTGCTAATTTTAATATTTTAACACTGATTCAATGAAGTGTCACCCTCTTATATAGGTATTTAGTTTTATATATTTTGGTAACACATGCTATAAATATTTTATCTTTGAATACACAAATGTATAACTTCTGATAATTTCTAAGCTTATTCTGCCATTCACTAGGCCATAATCCATAGTCTTCTGTTCTCAGACATAGACTGACATTGTATTAATCATTACCATATAGAATATGTTTTCTTTTCTTTTTATTTATTTATTTTTCTTATTTTACATATTGATCCCAGTTCCCTCTCCATTCCCCCTTTTCTCTACCCTCCCATGCCCCAAACCACCCTCCTGTCCCATCCCCCCCCACACACATGTAGGGTGATATCTTCCTAGAGCGGTCATCTAAATCTGTCAAGTCATTTGGAATAGGGACTAGGCCCTCCCTCCTGCCTCTAGGCTAAGAGAGTATCCCTCCATGTGGAACATGCTCCCAAAGGCTTTTTGTGCACCAGGGATACATCCTGGTTCCACTGTCAGAGGTCCGTTAGACTGTCCAGGCTTTCTAACTGAGACCCAAGTTCAGGGGTTCTGAGTCAGTCCAATGCTGGTTTCCTAGCTATCAGTCTGGGGGGGGGCATTAGGTCCTCCTTATTCTGGTCAGCTGTCTCTGTGGGTTTCTGTAGCTTAGTGTTGTCCTCCCTCTCTGCATTTGAATTCCAGTTCGGCTCAGTGATAAGCTGTGGGTGTCTGCTTCTGTTTCCATCAGCCACTAGATGAGGGCTCTATGATGGTGGATAAGATAGTCATTAATCTCATTATCAGGGAAGTATATTTATGTAATTATGGTAGTCTTTCCACTGTTGCTCAAATTGTTAGTTGGGGGGTCAGTCTTGTAGGTCTCTGGACATTTCTCTAGAGTCAGTTTTTTTTTTTAAATCTATAATGGCTCCCTCTTTTATGTTATAGATGTGAGAAAAAGAGGGAGAGAGATAGAGATAGAATATGTTTTAATGTATCTTCAAAGGCATATCATTGATTGGGGGGACTGCTTTGGGGTTCAGTTCCTTCTAAGTATCATTTTGTCTGTATATTTCACTTTTAGGATGTGGACTCTTTGCTCTCAAAATGTTCACAGGTTTGCCAGCTGTTTTATCTCATGTTTGTATTGTGCTCCTAAAACTTGCTTAGCAAAAGAATAGAACTCCATTCATGAGAAGCAGGGTCTCATTTCCCTGTAACAATCAGCTAGATTTAATGACTTCACTTATAGTAAGCAGCACAGGAAGAAATTGCTTTTGCGTGGCTTGTGGGGGGAAACCCATAAAAGGTGATAAAGATACTGATTGTTTTATTTTATGATTTTTGCTTGCTCTGTATAGTTTCACTTTGTTCTGTCTTTTTTGATAACTTGTATTGGTGATTTGAGACAAGGTGCCCCACATAGCCTAAGTAGGCTTGGGACTTGAAATCATCTTGTGTCAGAGTCCCAAGAGCTAGGATTACAGGTATGCATCCTAGCTACATGCATGGATTGATGTCTTTGCTTGTTTCTTTGTTATCTGTTTTTCCTTCTTTTCTTCTGTCTCCCTTTGCCTTTTAACTGTTTAGTTTGTATTTCCAAGTCACATGAAGCCTGTCTATCCTAACGTCAGCATTCTGGTAGGCAGAGGCCATATTGAGACACCAAAATAAAAATATATGTTTGCAAATAGAACTGAAACAATCTCCAGAGAAACTGTGTCATTCAGACGCAAGCCATGAGAGCTTTTAAAGACTTTGGATAATTCAAGTTAATGGCTGTGGAACCCTATCTCTTCTAGGAATTCAACCTAATACCCAACTCACTATATACATCAAACTGTGTTGTCTTGGTTTGTTTTCTGAGTAATTTTTGTAATGTATCCATAGTAATGATATTGAATTTTTTCATGCTTTAGTTTGAATACTGCATTATAAATCTGAAAAATGTGTCAGTTTTCAGGGAATGAGGTGATAGCAGAGTAAAGTTTAGTCTGAAATTCCAGTGATCTATTGATAAAGACTTGAAGGAATATGGTGAAGTTTTCTTTAGTCTTAGAAGTAATTGTCTATAATGATGGCTCCTTGGCAACCATAGATCAGAATTCCCAAGGACTCAGAAAACAAAATTCTGTAGGTAAAAATTGCACAGGCAGACTGTGTTGTGGTATTCCTTGAACTCTGAAAGACAATTTAAGAAAAGTTACAAAGAGTAGCTCAATTTTTTTGATAAATTATTAAAATTTAAATTTGAAACAAGCTTGTTTTAAATGTCAATTCCAGTTCCCGACCCTCCTGTCTTCACCATAAACCCCCATCCCATCCACTTTCTGCTCCCCAGAGAGGGTGAGGCCTTCCATGGGGAGTCTGTAATATCATAGGCCCTACCCATGTGTCTAGGTTGAGAATATCTGTCTATGTGGAGTGGAGAGGAGCTCCATTTTTATTCCATGCCTTTCAAAACTCTTATATTTAAGTGTGGTTTCAAGGTAGATATTAAATTCATGTAGTACTACAGGATTTTGTAACCTCAGAAAATGCAAGATAATGCTTTATCAGAACACAATTAAGATGAAAGTATCTTTAATGACTCTAAGGGCCTCCACATTTTGTATTCAATAATACAGCTCATTGAAGTCTTAAGAGCATTGTCTCATGGCAATCCAATGTCAAGAAGAGCTTATTGACACAATGTTTATATTAATTCCTTTAGAAATTTATATACTATATTGGATCATATTTATTCACACATAATACCTCCCTCAATTATTCCCAGATCATCTCTCTGAATCTTCACTTCTTCCCGTTTTTGTCTGCTTTTTGTTGTTGCTAATTACCTTCCTAGTTCAATTTGTGCTGCCTGTGGGTCATAGATAGGGGATCATCATTGGTGCATTCACAGTCTACCATGAGACATATCTTTAGAGATAACTGACTCTCCATCCCCTAAAAGTTGTCAACTGCCCATAGCTCCTCCATTAGTTGTAAGGGCTCTTGAGTTATTGCCCTCTTCATGCTTAACTGTTGTTTGGCTTCATTTTATGTACGCTTTGTGCAGGTCACCACAGCTGCTGTGAGTTAATGAGTGTAGGGTGCTATCATTTGAACAAGGCAATGTGTCAGTCCACTATTCCCAAAACTGTACTTTTTACAATCTCTCAACTCCTGCTTTGTGATTGTTCCTCAATCTTAGAAGGAGTGCGAAATTTGATTTGTGGAAGAACACTTTCCCTACTTACTAATTTTTTGTGCTCTGGTCAGTTGTGAATTTCTCCATTATACACAAACTATGGAGAACAAAAGAAAATCTATGATGTAAAATGGAAGCAATAATGATCTATAGGTAGAAACACAAGGATGGAGAGAGCAGTTTGATTCTATAATGATTTATGAAACAGAAGAAGTAGGGTGGTTCTCAGAGACTGTGAGAACTCCATTTATGGTTCATGGGTACATTTAGAGGACAAGAAATAATTTTCCTTGTTTGGAGTGTACCTTATATCTAGTCAGAATACGGGCTGGTTGTCACCTTGACACTTGATCTTCTACGGCACCTATGAACTTATCTTGCCACACAGGTCACTATTATATTTCACAGAATTCACAACTGAGGAAGACTTTTACCCCCAGTGGTTTATGTAGAGCTGGCTAGCATGGAGGAAGCGCTCCAGTTAGTACTTAAATGATTTCTGCATGTTCTTAGAACAAAGTGTGTGTGTTTTCAGTATAAATGTCTAACTACCAAGTTCTGGTAAGCAACCAGAAGCAGTAGCAGCTGCTCTTTTTTTTTTTTTTTTTTTTTTTTTTTTTTTTTAATAATAGTAATGTCTGTTATTTGGGGCATCTTCAGAACTGTTATTTGGGGCATCTTCAAAACATCCTTAGAAAACTCAAAGGAAATTATTTCACAACTAGCACCAGTATTTTTTTTAATACATGAACTCAAATACATGCATAAATTTGTACACACAGAGGTTTCCTTGTGACTTTTCCAAACTTTGTTAGTGTTTCACATTCTTTTGCCCGACCACTCTTCTGTCCTACCCTCTGTCTCATCGCTGTCTAAACCATTTTCTTTATTATTGTCCTTCCCCTATCCATATCTCCTGTGTTCAACTATTTCCATTCTCTTCAGACCTCTATCTCCTCTCTAGAGCTTTGGTCTGTTTCTAGTTTTCTGGCTTCTATAGACTCTTCCAGTTAAACACACAAATCTAAAGATTCTTTGCAGAGATCACATATGAGTGAGAGCATGTTACATTTCAGACAAGTATTTTTAAAGTTAAAATAATTACAAATAAATATAAATTAACTTTCCTAAATGTGTGATTCAAAGATTGAAATATGGAAGGCAAACAAACACCTGTCTAACATTACTTTTGTTGTGCAGCAAGAACATAAGAAAAATTTCAGTTTATCAAGATTTGTGCTTATTTTTTCTATTATCACTTTCAACATTTAAATCTTGATTTAGAAAGTAAAAGGCCATTTATGAGAAAGTCTGATTATTATCCATTCATTTATAAGTGATAATATTTTATTCATTTGTTGTCTTTTTTAAAGATGCATTTATTTATTATGAATATAACATATCAGCACACCAGAAGAGAGCAATAGATCCCATTACAGATGGTTGTGAGCCACCACTTTGTTGCTGGGAATTGAACTTAGGACCTGTGGAAGAGCAGCCAGTGCTCTTAACCTCTGAGCCATCTCTCTAGCCCTGAGGTAATATTTTAAATGAAAATAGAAAACCGAGGCTCCCTCTCCCAGGTAGCCTATGTTAAAGTCTCTGTTTTACAAATAATATTTTTAACTTTCCAAATAGTTTACTTTTTTTTATTCTTTAGTTTTTTGATTGATTGTTTTTTATTCTTGTTGTTGTTAAATATACTACTAATGAAATTCTGGTCTCTTCTGAATACCACACTGTGCCTATCATTTCAACTTCCTAGAAGACTGAATTTTGTAATCAGGAACACAGGAAGGGGTTAAAGTCTTAGGTCCCTTTAGCATCTTTATTCTAACCTGCCCTGTTCCAGTACCAATAAGAGCCATGCAATATGCTCACTAATCCTTACTGCAATCAGGGTCATCTGGAGTCTTCCTATGGATACAAACAGCCTCCTTTCCACTCTCAAGTTTCCCTGCTTTGTGGAACCTTGCTCTCCAATAAGGTCAATCCTTCTGTGTGCTCCTGACATCATTTCATATTATTTCCTCAGTAGAGCTTATTCATCCACCAATACACTCTCCGTTCAGATGGTTAAATCAGTTGCCTTTAATTTGACTTCATTTCTCTGCTTTAAAAGTGTGTCTGCTCCGAAGTCCAAAGCAAATCAAATCGACTAAGGACGAAGCGAGCAAGAATCAACAAGCTTTTCACTGCAGACCTTATTTGTTTTCTCTGGCCTCATACTAAAATGCTCCAGCTTTCGTGTTTCTTCTTTGGTATGCTTATGCTCACAGCTAATTTAGCAGTCTGCCTTGGGCACTTTATCAAAATTTCATTCATATTTCCTATTTCTGAGTATTTTCCTTTGGTCTCAAGCGCTTATATCAAGAACCACACATTTTTGGTCCCAAACACACCTTCATCTGTTGTCTTTCACATAACTATAAATATTGTGCAACCAAGGGCATCTTTGTGAAAAAAACTGAGCAAAAGGTATTTTATGCAAATTGTAATTTTATCAAACTGTTGATGTAAAATGAACATGAGATGCTGGGCATGCCTCTTCATGAGAGTTACAACAGGGACAAAGTAGCCTTCTCCCAAGTAGTAATGGCAAAGGGCCCAACACAGATGTTGCATTCAGGAAAGCGCCATCTGTAGAGCAAATGTTTAATATTAGCTGTTAAAAAAAGTAGCAGCTTTGTTCCCACTGTTAAATGAAATATAAAATCCTCCTGTCTTTCTGAAAGTATGATGATGGAGACCTTAAATTGACTATCATCCCTGGTGCAGTTTAAATTCCTGTTCTGGTCTTATGATTGCTGTTAGTAAGTAATCTCTGTATTGCAGTGACAGGAGGAAGCAGCTCTCCTCACCCCTCCTCAATGCCTTCATTCCTTGAATTGGGGACTTCTTTGTAGAACCATCAACTGTTCTTATCGTTTCTACCTTCTGAATATCTGTAGTGTGTTCTGGCTTTCATTTAGTTCCAGTTTAATCAGCAACAGTTTTTCTTCTTCCTGTCTTTTTCTGTTTATTTTTTTTTCAGTTGAGAAGAAAATATATTTTGAGCATGGTTTCCCTCACCCCAACTCTTCCAAGATCGTTCTCACCTCCCAACCCATCCAGTGTTTGTCCTTTTCTTCCTCTCTCTCTTTCTTCAGAAAGCAAATAAACAAAACTCAACAATCCATAGTAATTAAAATCATTAATATACACAAGAACCTCTCAGAAAAACATCAGAAAACACTAAAGATGAAACAAAAAGCATACAAGCAAATGACCAGTAAGATAAAAATCACCCCAAAAGCCAATATGATACAAAAAGTATACAAGAATGTCATTGAGTTTATATATATATGTATGTATGTATGTATGTATGTATGTATGTATGTATTTCTTATTTTACGTATTGATGAGTTTGTTTTATGTTGGCTGAGCCTGAGACCCTGCCCTTAAGTACTGTTAATATACCCAGTGAGACTATACTTGAGAAAGAAAATTTAGTTTTCCTTTTGAAGAAGGTGTGAACTGCAGCTATATTCTTGGCTGTGGCCTGGAGCCTGCATCTCCTTCTACTATCAATGCTGGGACCCATCTGTGTTGGACCTATACAGACCATGCGCATCGTGTCACAATCTCTGTGATTTCATTTATGTATCAGTCCTGTTGTGTCTGGACCATACTTATTCTTTGAGTCATCCCTCCTCTCTGGCTCTTACAATTTTTCCATCTGCTCTCCTGCACAGTACCATTATCCCTGAAGGGAGAATTTGATGAAGATATTCCTTTTTAGGACTGCATGTTCTACAGTCTCTTTCTTTCTGTACTCTGTACCTTGCCCAGTTGTAGATCTCTGGGTTAGTTCCCATTTACTGCAAGAGAGATCCTTTCTGCTGAGATAGAGCAAGGCACCAGTCAATGGGCACAGGAAGATATTATTAGAGGTCATTTTATTGCTACATTCCTATAGCAGAACAATAATATTTATTTTTTTTTTACCTTGGCCCATTATCTGTATAGTCTTAGGTTCCTGGACACTCAAGCAGTGACGTGGGTTCCATCTAATGTGTGGCTGGTTATCCCCATGTTTGTAACACTATTGTACCAGCATATTTTGCAGGAAGGTCACTATTTAGATTATAGTATCTATAGTATGTATGCTCCTAGGGAAGCATAAAGAGTGCCTTGCAGTACCATGAGCATTAGTAGTTAGTAGGGGTGAATGCTGTAGTGAGGTTTCACCTAGACTTGTCTGTGTTCCATAAGATGTGTAGGCGATACTGTCAGCAACAAGGCTTTATCATCCTTTTACTGAGAGTAATTGTAACAGTCTTCCTTTTGGCTGCCAGTCCCCAAATCATGGCAAAGAGACTTATTTTTAGTTATGAATGCTCAACCTAAGCTTATACTTGTCCCAAAACCTCTTATAATGCAAATTAACCTATTTCTCTTCATCTTCATTTTGCCTCAAGGGTTTTTACTTCTCTTTCATTCTATATGTCCTACTCCATGTTTGATGGGCTGGAGGTTGCCTGCCTGGTTGATCCAGGCATCTCCCTCTTTTTTCTGTTTCTTTCTCTTCTCTTGTTCTTGAGCCTAGATTCCTTCCCCTACTTATTTTCTCTGCCTAACAGCCTTCTTTATCCCTCTTCTACCTAGCTACTGGCCAGTCAGCGTTTTATTCGACCAATCAGTTCCTTAGGCAGACAAGGCAGCTCATCTTTATCAAACAAATGCAGCATAAACAAGTGTAACACATTTTACAATATAAACAAATGTAGAACATCTTTCCGTAGTTAGAGTAATATTCTATAGCAAGTAACCAATAGCCTTGCAAATTGCCTACACTTTTCTCAGACCCAGTTACATCCTGTCCCTTTGTGTCCATTTTTCCTTAAATTAGAAACTCCTTCCATCAACATTGAGACTGTCAGAAACTAATCCAAATTTTTCTATCATGTGCAGAGAACAAGAACTTGATATGATGCATGAGAGTCTCTAATAGAGGCTTGGGGATGGTAATACAAAACACCCACTTGTAGAGAGGAATGAGAGGTCACTGCTAATGGAGGGGAGCTGGAAGCAGGGACTGTGGAAAAGGAAAGCATCTCCCATTGGAGAACTGAACACATCGTTCTAGTTGCATATTCTTTGTTACTTTCATATAAATGTATAATGTATTTTGATTATACCTGCTGCTACTCTTCCCTCCAACTCCTCCTCATCTTATTTAATTATTTTATTTGCATTTTCAAAGCATGGTAATGTTTGACTCATAGATGCTCCATGTTTCATCAGAATATTATTCATAACATTATATCCCTACCCACTACCATGAATATATTTTTAAATAGTACATTTTAGTGACAAAGAAATATCTATTATTATCAAAGCAAATTACATGTCCTGTGGGCATAAAACACTCATTATCTTACATGGAACTCATTGATCTAACCTTTTTTTTAGTATAGGTTTTTATCATATTTGTAAACCTACTTACTTCTTTTTAGAAAATTACACATTTGTGCGTGCGTGCGTGTGTGTGTGTGTGTGTGTGTGTGTGTGTGTGTGTGTGTGTTTCAATTATGTGAGTCAGAAGCCCACTTGTAAGTTCTCAATTTATTCCAAGGGGGTCCTGACATACAACTTAGGTTGTAAAGTTAGTCACAGGTACATGGAGCCCTCTCTAGAACCCATTTTGTTCTGTTTATTAAATTGTATATATATTTTATATATATTCAAGTGTTTTCATGTAAAACTTAACTTCATAAAAGTGATGAATCATACCTTTCATCTTAAATGAAAAACACATTTTGTTGTTAGAATGATACTGTTATATCTTAAAATTACATAGAACCACTTTTATTTCATTTTAATTTAACTCCCCTAGTTGTACATTACTGTTTTCTAAATATAATATTTTTGTAACAAATATATCTAATTGTGCTATTAGACTGATGTTTATTTATTAAACATATTTGATAAAAAGTGTTTTCTGCCCATTCAGTTCTTGTATTTCTAGGGGGGAAATGCCCCATTAAATATACAAACTACTGATGACATGCACTGCAGAGAACATTAACTATTGGCTGATAAAAATATGAGTTTCATTGAATATATCTCAGTGTTGAATAGAGTGAATGGAAACTATTTTCATAGACCAGCTGGGACATCTTTACCACAATGCCAATGCTTTATAATCATGATTTCAACAAGGAGAAATTTGGCTGCTTAATATTTATAATGAACAAACACGTGAGAGAGAGAGAGAGAGACAGAGAAAGAAAACACTACTATATACTGAGATGTCCTCATTCATGCCCAAGTATGACTGTATGCACCTGGAGGTGTCTACCCCAGCTGCAAATATATTTTGGCAACATATTCATATCCTGGTACAGTGCCTCCTATATATCAATCTGTTGGTACAAATGTTTATAAGTATTTTTTTTTCAGAAGGACAAGTTTCTGTCTTTTTCTTCTCTTCCAATAGAGGTGTCAAACAATTTACACATTACTAAAATTATAAGAGCATATGAAATATTTCATACCACATACTAAAAAGTGAATAGCAACAACAGTGTCTAGAGAGGTTGGTCAGAGTTTAAGCATTTAAGAGGTTTTACTGCTCTTGTAGAGGATTTTATTTTGGCTTACAGCACTGCCGTTTGGTGGTAGAGGACTCAAAAGCAACTGTTAACTCCTTCAGGAGATCTATACCTCTGACCTCAGAATCACCCTTAGCTTTCACTTTTTATTTCTGTCTCTGTCTCTGTTGCTATCTCTGTTTCTCTTTCACACATACACACAAATACCAGTTTCTTTTGCACATTTTGTCCTATTTGTTTCCAATCTCCACCTGACATCTCAAACTTACACCTATCAATGTACTTGCATAATTTCACTGTATGCAATTTCCTCTTCACTATTTAACATGTATGTTCATGTGTGCATACAAAGAAAACTGCAGATTTTTTTTTCTTAAAAGCACCCCTCGTGTTCCTCACTCGCCACATCTTTCCTGAGAATTGTGTCATGTGCCTTTTAGACATTTGACATTTCAATGGATAGAAAATGATGGCTATGAATAACAATAATTAATTGTTTTAAAGACTTGGTAAAGGTGAAATCTTTTCAGCTCATGAGCTTCTTTGTTTTCCCTTGTTGTCTCTTCCTTAAATCTGTCTTTTGGGGAGAAGGAATTCTGTAGACAATCAGAAGCCTACAGAAGATGGTTTTCGCTCTCATTCCCTTTGTTCTTGGCATCGATGAATTTATTTCTGAAGTGAACAATTAAATGTAACATTTAGTTTTTTAAATAAAAATTTTATCAAATGAAGGAAGCTCCCCTCTAATTGTACTTCTCTGTGTTTTGGTCTTTATTTTCAAAAATGAAAGTTTAAACACTGTCTTTTCCACTGCTTTTGTTTTCTTAAGAAGTGTCTTTCATTGGATTATCCTTGAGACTCACAGGCGGCTTTCAACATCTTTCTGATGCTAAGCTTTCTAATTACGTCTTTATTGTGAAAAATGTGTAATATATTCTTTCATTTTATGTGTGATTGTGCTATTGTTTTCTATTGCTAATTTTCGACTAAGGAATGTTCTTTATTAAAGTGTATGTATTCTCCTAAGTCAAAAAATTATCCTTTTATGCTTTATAAATTCTTCTATTAAATTACCTATGTGATTTTACAACACCCTGACAATATTCCCTTAGTACTGTTGTTTGAATAGGTATGGTCCTGCAAAGAGTTATCTGTTTGAAGACTTGGTATCCAGTTGGTGAGATTATAGGGCCTTTAGGAGAGCCATGCTGGAGGAGGTATGTAGGTTGGGTTGGCTTTGGGCTTATTGGCTTCTCCTAACACCCTGATCTATGGTTCTGCCTTGTTTGTGCAGATACTAGTATGGCTATCCAGATTCCTACTCCTGTGACATGCTTTCTGACTTTATGAATTCTATCCCTCTGAACTGAAAGTTCAAATTATTTCACCTACAAGTTGCCTTTTGGCAAGGGTATTATACTACAGCAATTAAAAGTAAATAGTTCACTTTGATTTTGCCAATTTTAAGAATTTCAACATAAAACATAAACTACTGAAAAGAACTGAAATCTATGAATTCCATTTTTTTTATAATGAAATATCAAGTAATGTTTATTAACCCTGAACCACGAGATGGTGTGGTCAAGATTGTATGAACTACAGAAAGTAGGGAATTATGGGAGGAATTAATTGGGAAAAGTCTCAATGGCCAATGTCCTGATTTACACTGGAATTCCAGTTGACAGTGTCAGCTGGAAATGAAAGATTTGCCCCACTTAATAAATGTCTCATTTAAGAAACCAGTCTTAATTTATAGAAGCTTTGAGGCAAAAAAAAAAAAATGCTGTGTATCTGAAGCACACATCCCCAAGATTTCATTTAAGGTCAGTAGTAAACACAGAGTCATAAACAGTAGGGTACAATCAACAGACTCTAGACTGAGCTGGCCCAGACAAAACATGAAGAAAAACAAAGCAGGATGATTCAAAAGTAAAGAAATAAACTTTATACCTTTTTATCAGACATGTTTGGGCACAGGTCAATGTATGACATCAAGAAGCCCATAAAGATGGCTGCATTCCATCTTGGCACAAGGACAGAGTTCAAAGCTGCCAGCAAGTCACAAGTCAAAGGTTTGGCTACAGTAAGGATTTTTTGACCTGAATCTGAGGTATGGCTACTCCTGGCTTCAGGGCTAGGGAACAAGAAGTTAGAGCTAAGATGTGGTTATTGAACACTTGGAATGAGTGAGGAAGAAAAGTCTATTTGTTCCATATGCATGATACTGTGTTCCACTTTTTAGTTATGGTATATATGAGTGTTGAAAAATAAACTTGTAGCATTTCAGTATTGACTGATTTGCCCTCCTGACCTTTAAAAAAAAAGCCTTTGTTTTGACCAGGGCAAATAATAAAGAGAAGAAATAATGATAGATTCAGGAATTAAAAGTAACTTGTCTGAAATTTAAACAAAATAACCCTTCTGTTGAAAAATGAATACCACAACTAGAAAAACAATGTATAATATAGTAAAACATCTACTCTCTTAAGAAAAGTAGAAGAGTAATTTAACTGCCTACAAAATATCATCTTCTATCTAGAAAAAAATTGAGAAAACTGAGTCATGTATACTAGACCCCGTTGTAGGTTTATTAGTGCTTTGATAGGAATGGTTTGTTAGGCTTATACTTCCTCATCACAATTCATTATGGAAGGACATCTGGTCCAGGAACTCGAAGTCAGGAGTTGATGCAGAGCCCATGGAGGTGTTCTGTTGACTGGCTTGCTCTACACTGCTTGCTCAACCTGCTTTTAGTCAGACCCGGTGGCCACCAACCCAGGGATGGGACCACTCACAGTGGGATGTTTCCATCTTCATCAATCACTAATTAATAAAATAGTCAACAGGTTTGCTTGTAGCCCAATCTTATGGAGGTATTTTCTTCATAGAGGTTCTCTCCTCTCAGCTAATTTTAGTTTTTGTCAAATTGACATAAAACTATTCAGCACAGATACTAGGCAAAAATTCTACAAACCTGAGTTGGAAGCAGAGTATTGTGTAAAATAAGTGGTCAATTTTTCTTTAATTAAACTAACACTAAGAAAGAGACTGTCTACAACAAAAGCAACTTGCAATTACCTTCTCCAGTACCTGTACCTTGCAATTACCTTCTCCAGTACCTATACCACGGAGATGAGCTTTTATTGCTCACTATAGAGTCAGGGATTCTGGAATAAATGGCTGTTCACTGGCAGAAAACTGTAAATATAATTAATACAATTTTGCAAAAAGGATAATATCACTGTGGATATCAACTGAACCTAGAATGTTTCTTTTCAGGTCAGATTTTACATGCTTTGAATATATAAAATAAGATAATTGAATAATATGATAGATATCTTTTAAGTTTTTGAGGGCCTTTAATTCTATTTTTATCAATAGTTGAAGTAATTCATATTTCAACCAAAAATGTACACAAATCCCTTCCCTGCATTCAATAGAAAATACAAATTTATTTGTGGATAATAGCTGTTCTAACTAGCTAAGAGGTGATATGATGGTTTTCATTTTATTTCAATGATGATTAATGATAGTGAGCATTCGTTTTAATATGCTGCAATCTGTAAATTTTCCTTGAAAAATACTTGCACTTTTCTTTCATCCATCTTTAAATTAGGCAGAGTTGTTTGTATGCTTTTGATGGAACACTTTCTCGGGTGTGTAATTGGCACACACGCTCCCCATTCTCTAGGCCATCTTTTAAAAGTGTTGATCATTTCCTTTCTTTGCCCCATAACAGTATTTAATTTTAAGCAATATTATTACGATATTGTCATTTATGACTTTTGTTTTAGATTCATGTCCAAATTTATGACCAAAATTAAGGAACTGTTTTAAATCTCTTTATTTCACGTCCATATCCTCACTGAGCTCCTTAGTTTGTGGAATTTGTGTGTAGTATGAGATTAAGGTCTAACTTCATTCTTCCCACGCCTAGATTCTGATTTTTAAATATCATTATGTACTGAAAAGATTGTTATTTTCACATTAAATGGTCATTGAAATTTTGTTGAAGAGCAACTGACTAAATGGAAAGATTAATTCTGGGTCATCTGTTCTGGTTAATTTTTAAGTCTGTCTTCTTCCAGTAAAGGCTTTTTTATTTTTTATTTTTTTACTCTGAGAGCATTGTAATCTTGTTTTGAAATCAAGAGGCATGTTTATTCCAGCATTGTTTTTACTTAGGATTAGTTTGAGAATTTCACAGGTTTTGTGGTTCTGAATTAATTTTATTATTTTCTTTCAGTTTCTAGAATTTTGTATGCTGAACATTAAACATTCAAAGTGTTCCACAGAATTCAGGCATTGTAATAATATTCATAGAATCAGAATATCTTTGCATGTATTTGTCTTTTTTTTTAAGTGTTTAATATTTCCATTATAGAAATCTTTTTTCTTCTTGGATAAATATGCTTTTTTTTTTTTTTTGCAATGTTATTGTGAATTCAATTGCCTGTATGCTTTCTCCAAGATTGCTTGTTTTTTCATATATAAATAAGATGGATTTTTGCATTTTGTATATGGCAACTTTGCTGAATTTCTTTAATAATATTGAGGTACCTATGGAAAAACGGGGGTTTCTTTATAGAAGATGTCATCTGTAAATAAGAATAATTTTATTTTCCTCTTTAAATTTGTTTGTCCATTATTTCTTTTTTCTTACCCTATTTTTCTCTTGATCTAGATGATTTCAGATTAGCTATCTTTTAGCCAATACCAGGAACCTCTGAGAACTATATGTAATATCAGCAAATTACTGGCAAAGAAGTTAGAGGAAAAAAATTTTTAACATTTTTTTTTTTTTAGCTGAGTCTAGTTACAGCAATGTGCTCTTCATATTTAACCTTCATAGCACTTCATCGCATTCCTAATAGGGGAAATTCTGTCATGAAAGGATAGAGAGTTGTGTCAATCATATTTTTGCATCTATTGCTATGATCATAGAAATTTCATTATTAATTCTCTTAAGCCAAAATAATGAACTAGTTGATTTGTTGCACCATCATTGCATGCCATTGATATACTGATCTTGATCATGAAGCAAATCATTTTAGTGTGCGGTTGAATTCGTTTGGGTAGTAAACAGAAGAAATTACTATTTTCTGGCATTTGCATTCATCAGACAAGTTTGCTTGTAGTTTTCTTGTCTAGTTTTGATAAAAGGGAGAGGGTAGTTTTAAAAAATATTTTTGGATGTGTACTCTCCTTGTCAAGATAATTTATTGGATACTTGATTGTGTGACATGGCACTTTCTGTTCCCAATGGAGTTGCTTATTCATTCATCCTCTGATGCTGATCTTCCATAGACTTTTCATTTTATTTATTTATTTACATTATTTTGGCAGGTTGGTGGGTGCGGTCACTTCTGTCATCTCTGCTGGCACTGAAAGACATTTTTATTGTGCTCATTTGTGAAACATTTTATGCTTGGGTATAAAATTATATGTTAGAGTTATTTTCTTTTAGCAGCATGATGATATTAATCCACTCAGTTTTGGCAACTATTGTTGGAAATCACAAGACCTCTGTCATTTAGTCACTCCTTAGCTATTAAGCTGTCTCTTTTTTGTTAGCAATGTTTTTGAATTATCTCATCCTTAAAATACATTTTCATAATGCTGCAGGTATGTAGTTCTATTTACACTGTTTGTTGTTAAAATGAATACTTCATTAGATCTATCTTATTTTTCTCCAATATTGGTATCTGAGAAAAACATGCTCAGTAAAGTACAGAATTTTCTATTTTCTTAGCTTTAAATTGTGAATGAATGCAGGAAATTTTCTTTGCTTCCTCATAGCTCGCATATATTTCCTTTTCCCACAGTATTTTCATAATCATTCTGTATAGATCAGTTATTCTTCATCTTTTGAATTTATCTCTTTTCTTTCAAGAGTAGAGATTTACATACTGATTACATACTGATATATTGTTTATATTATAATAAAGCAGCTGGGGATAAAAATACAAAGCTAGCCACAGACATAAAGCCAGGCTGTGGTGATACACACCTTTAATCCCAGGTGCCATACTAGCTAGCCACCTTTAATCCACGACTTTTGAGTCAGAGGCAGAAGAATCTCTGTTAGTTCAATGCCACATTGAGCTACACAAAATTGGTCCAGTCAGTTAGGAGGCCTGGGCAGTCTATGGGGCCTCTGGTTGTGGATCAGAACTAATCCCTAGTGTACAGATGGACTTTGGAAACCCATTCCACATAGAGGGATCAGTATTTATCCCTAGTATATGAATGGACTTTGGGAGTCCTTCCACATAGAGGGATACTCTCTCAGTCTGGACACATGGGGGAGGGTGTAGGCCCTGCTCCAAATAATGTGAAAGCCTTGATGATCCCCCATGGAAGGCTTTGCCCTCCCTGGGGAGCAGGAAGGGTATTGGATGGAGGGTTATTGGGGTTCATTGGAGGATAGGAGGGAGAGGTAACTGGGATTGATCTGGAAAACATGATTGTTACACACACACACATACATACATGCATATATACGAAAAGATAAACAGCTCAACAGCTCACACAAAGGTGATCTCCACACTGCAGATCACATGCCTTTAATCCCAGCACTAGGGAAGCAGAGCAGGAGTGGTGTGGCTAGAAGGAAGGAATATGAGGCAGGAGGAAGCAGGAACTCAGGGATTGCAGTCCGAGGCTTGGTGGACAGCCCTGCAGTCTGCACTGTACTCAGGATTCATGGACACAGTTTTGATCCGAGGTAGAGATGAGAGCTACTCTCTAGGCTGCTTTAATTTACTGGTCTTCTGCTCGACCTCCAATATCTGTCGCAGGATGTTTATTATTCATGTTGCATAATGTTTTGGAAAAAAAGTCATCAGTGAAAAATATTTTATGCCATAATATATGTGTGTGTGAGCATACAATTTGCTTGTTATAAAAATGTGATAATCAGAGCAAGCAGTTTTCACAAATTCACCAGTGACTACATTTATAATTTATAAGCATGGATAATATGCTAAAACATACTTTATAAAGCCCCTGTGATTGTAACAAATTTTCCTAAGTCATCGGCTCAGAACCACCTAATATCTTTCCTTTACTAACAATATTGGACAATGAACCAAAATAACTATAAGACATGAAAAAATCCTAAGTAACCAATTATACATTTTAATAGGAACTTTAAGTCTAAAATAATTCCACCCTGAAATGTTCTGCATAATTTATTTTCTATAAAACTTATTTTACTGTACCAATAAATTACAATGAAGTTGTAAATCTATTTAAAATTGCTATATGGCAATATATACTCAACTGATTTTTCTTAGCCATCTTGAAAAAAATCTTGCTAGAGAATGTCATTCAGCTGTTTTACTAATCGATTAACTTGAGATAGCCCTACCTAAAGGGATTAAAATTATGTAGCTGATCAGAGCCAAGAAGGTTTGATGATTAAGTGGAGTAAACTTGAAATCCTTGCTTTCTTGTCGGAATCCAGTGTGGGCCAGCTGCTTTGGAAGCTGGACAAAAGTCATTTAATTAGTTAACAACAGGGCATGTGAGGATGGCTCTATCAGCAAAGCATTTATTATGCAAGAACAAGGAAGTGGATTTGGATGTCCAACACCCACATAAAAGTTTCATGGTGAGGTAGTGGGTATTTGCAATCTCAGCACTGGGGAGGGAGACAGAAAGGTCTCTGAGTTTCACAAGCCACTTAACTTAGTCAGGTGGAAGAATGCCACCAATATATAGTGGGAAATGACTCAGGACTAAGCTCTGGTTTCAACATACACATGCATGTATATGAATATGCACACATAGATACACGATCACACACACAAATATCAGTCTATGGAAATGAAGGTACTATTTGCTATACTGTTCTAAAAAATAGCTTTAATTTTACAGTTGTAATTCTTCTTTTCATTTGCTACTGTATGTGTGTATATATATGTTTGTGTGAGTGTCGTTTCTGTGCTAATACATGCATGTGTATGTCAGATGACGTCTTGTGAGAATCTGTTTTCCACCTCTACCATATGTATTCTAGGGATTGAACTCAGATCTTTAGGCTTAGTTGGAAGTGTCTTTTGCCACGTTCGTCATTTGTAATCCCAAGGTTAATTTTCTTTAAATTGTTGAACTTAGAATGACAATCCTCCTGAAAATTAAAAAATGATTTAATTTTATGCTGTTTTTCAAGTTTTAAATGAAGCAAAAATTTGAATTACCTTGTTTAAATGAAATTACTGGGCTCTATTGCTTTCAATAGTAAGCCTCACTAAGCTCAATGTTTTGCTTAAAACATTGGGGAATACAGAAGGATTTATAGTTCAACATAATAATATACATATTCCCATACGCCTAAAATACAAATCTTTGTGGCTTTGTAAAAGAAATGGGTATTGATCATTCTAATTCTCATGCTCTGGTGATTCTTGCCTTTTGGAATCTATGGTTATACTTATGGTTTAGTTACTTTTAGTCATAAAAACACTATTTTCATAAAACAGATAATTGCATTTTATGTACCTAACCAATGCAGCATCACATAACACCATATATTTTCTCAAAATAAAATAAAATTTTAGTCTCTCTTTTCCTATTCAGCACACCATAAAAATAAGAAAAAAATATAATTGCGAGTTTCTCTGTGTTGCTTAAGTTCATTAGCTAAGGATTGATTCATTTCCAGACTTCACATCTTGCTCCTTCTATGTCTCAGTACATTCATAGGATGCTTATGGATGGATCTAGCACTCAAACAAATAAAATTAGTAAATCAAGTTATATGATTAGTAGAGTTCAAGGAGGATGTGCATCATCAGTGAGCAGAAATCTAAATGAAAAAGAAAAAAAAGACAAACCAGTGAGACTTCATTCTTCTTGTCTACCGGCATGAGCTGGGGACTGGGTCTTAAATGATTGTCTGCATTCAATAGGTTACTCCTTCCTCTTGTTTCCATGACTTCATTATAGATAAGATTTCAACTTCATGTTCCTATGCAGCTACCAAACACATATTAGATGCAAAGATATTATATATATATTTGAGTTTTATATGACACATATGGAAAAATGTATGTATTAATGTATGTGTTTTGCTTGTCGGTATTTGTGCCTTCACACATACGTCTTGTTTGCAGGTGCCCATGAGAGGCAAAAAGAGGCTTTCGTGTCCCATGAAACAGGATTTACTGATGTTTATCAATGCTCCATATGGGAGTTGGAATAAGAAATCAAGTCTTCTGCAAGAGCAGTGAGTACTCTTAAGTGCTGAAATATCTCTCCAGTCCTACTTATTTTTAAATTCTTTAATTAAATTCTTTAATTAAAATATAGATGAAAATTTCATCACTCCCTTAATAATATATATCATTGCATGTTTAAATACACTGATTGGAGAAATGATGTCTGATATGACAACAGATTTCTTTTATAATTAATTTCAGTCTTTGTACTAGGTATGACTTTCCTCAGGTCATAGGTTGAAGGAAAGAGTGTCAGGAATTTCGAATGCTGTTTTATGAATTCTGCATTTTATTTCTTTAGTTTTGTTTTGAGGTATTAAGTGATTAATGACAAAAATGCATCCAAAGTTAGCCAATTCTTATCCTGTTCATGTTTTATTGTCAACTTGATAAAAAGCCAGAATCACAAGGAAGAGAAAATCTCAAACGAAGAATTGTGCTTGTGGGCACATTTGAGATATCCTTTCTATTGATATGAGAGTCTGCAATCCACCATGGCTCGAATCATACCCCAAGGCAGGCTGATCTGAGTTGTATAAGAAAACTAGGTGAGCATGAGCCAGGGATCATCACTTCCCTATACTTTGATTCAAGCTTCTGACCTGAACATGGCTTCCCTCAGTGATGAACTGCAACCTGGAAGTATAAGACGAAATAAATCCTTGACTCCCTTAAGCTGCTTTTATTCTGAGTGTTTTATAACACTTCCAGAATTTACAAAGCGTAGTCTAAGTCAAACTAAAAACAGAAGATAAGTTTGGAAAAAATTATCAGTAGAAATTGTGAAGTGTATTCCTTTATTAACTTTTTAGTTCACTCATGAATATAATATATTTTAGACATATCCACTTCTTTTTCCCTCTCCTTCCAATCTTTTGAGTTCCTCTCAAATATCCCCTCAAATTCAAGAATATATATCTGTAAGTATGTATGTATATGTATATATATATTATATGTATATATATATTCGTATATGTATTTATGTGCAAGTATATATAATAATACACATGTATACATAAGCATGGATACCCAATTAGTGTTTGTCATATGCTGATCACTGGCCACCTACTGATGGCCATGCAAATAAAGAAAAATGACTCTACCAATCAATATGTTGACTCCTTAACAAGAAGAAGGCCTTTGTGAGCCATCCCCAACCCACTGTTGACTTGCTTGATCTTGTGCAAGTGTTCACAAGGCCACTACAGATGTTGATAATTATTGTGTGTTATCAACCTTCCATGTTCTGAAGATATTTTATAGCATTCCTCTTGGTCTCTGTATTTCCTTACCCTTTCTATGATGTTTCCTAAGCATTGAGAAAGGTAGTGTGATACACATGCCCCATTTGAGTATGAGCTCTGCACAGGTGCTGATTCTCCTCCACATGTTGAACTATTGTGAACATTCATTTTTATCTTTACCATTGACAACTGCAGAGTCTTCTCTGATCAATGTTGAGAATCACACTATTCCATGAATATAGGGATAGACAATGGCAGTAGCATATTATATCGAAATTCCAAAAAGCATAGTACATTTTCTCTTAGGAACTATGGTACAGCTGTTAGCTCAGACTTTAAATCAGACTTATACTCTATGAAGTATATTGTCCGTTAACACAGAAAGCGTTAAAACATTCTCTTAGTGAAAAAATTGGCTAAGCATTTGCTTATAAAATAATATGTGAAGGATAATATTTTATACACTGTAAAAATTATTATAAGAAATTAAGAATAAAAGTTTTCTTATATATATATACATATATATATATTTAAATTAGAAACAAGTTTGTTTTACATATCAACCCCAATTCCCAAACTTTTCCATCATCCACTGTTCCCACCACCAACCTCCATCCCAATCCCCTTTCTGCTCCTCAGGGAGGGTGAGGCCTTTCATAGGGAGGCTTCAAAGTCTGTCATATCATTGGAGCAGGGCCCAGGCCCTCTCCCATGTGTCTAGGCTGAGGGTATATCCCTCTATGTAGAATGGGCTCCCACAGTCCATTCATATACTAGGGATAAATACTGATCCACTACCAGAGGCCTCATAGACTGCCCAGTCTTCCCAACTAACACCACATTCAGGGAATCTGGGTCAGTCCTATGTGGATTTCCCAGCTATCAGAGTGGAGTCCATAAGCTCTGCCTTGTTCAGGTCAGCAGTTTCTATGGGTTTCTCCATTCTGGTCTTGACCCCTTTGCTCATCCCTCCTCCCTGCCTGCAACTGGATTCCAAGAGTTCTGCTCAGTGTTTAGCTGTGGGTGTCTACTCCTGCTTCCATCAGCTACCTGATTGCATTTAAGGTAGGCATCAATCTCATTAGAGGGGAAGGGCATTTAAGGTAGCCTCTCTACTATTGCTTAGATTGCTAGTTGGGTTCATCCTTGTAGATCTCTAGATAATTCCCTAGTGCCAGATTTCTCTTAAAACCTATGTCTTGCTCAATGAAGGTATCTCTTTTCTTGCTCTCCACAATTCTTTCCCTGACTAAATCTTACTGCTTTGTTATGCCCAACTCTGCCCTCCTCTTTTCTCCAACTCCCTCTCTTCCCCAAGATGGTCCCAATTTTCTTGGGAGATCTTGTTCCTCTGCCTTCTCCCAGGGATCATGTATGTCTGAACATCCTTCTTTTTTCCTACCTTTTCTGGAGATGTGGATTGTAGGCTGGTAATCCTTTGCTCTATATCTAAAAGCCATATATGAATGAGTACATACTGTGTTTGTCTTTTTGTGACTGGGTTACCTCACTCAGGATGGTGTTTTCTAGTTCCATCCATTTGCTAGTGACTTTCAAGATTCCATTTTTCCACCCACTGAGTAGCACTCCATTGTGTAAATGTACATTTCTCCACCCATTCATCAGGTTGCTTCCATGTTCTAGCTATGAACATAGTTGAACAGATGTCCTTATTGTATGAATGTGAATCTTTTGGGTATATGCCTACGTGTAGAATTATTAAATTTTGAGGTAGACTGATTTCCATTTTCCAGAGGAACTGCTATACTGAGTTCCAATGTGGCTGTGTGAGTTTGCACTCCCACCAGCAGTGGAGAAGTGTTCCCCTTTCTCCACATCCTCTCCAGTATAAACTACCTTTGGCATCTTTTATTTTAGCCATTCTGACAGGAATAATATTGTATCCCAGAGTTGTTTTGATATACATTTCCCTGATGGCTAAGGATGTTGAGCACTTTCTTAAGTGTCTTTCACTATATTGAGAATTCTCTACGTAGTTCTGTGCCCCACTTGTAATTGCATTGTTTGGTGTTTTGGTAACTAGTTTCTTGAGGTTTTTTGGTATATTTTTGAAATAAACCCTCTGTCAGATGTGGAGTTGGTGAATATCTTTTCCCAAGAATAAGTGGTTTCAAACAGTAATTCAGAAATACCATTCATTTTTCTGGATGTGTTTGGCCATTCACATATGAACTCAAATTGGCTGTGACAACATGCCCAAACATACACAAGATGAAGCCAGCCAAAATCATAGTATACCTGACGGTGGGGTAATGAAATCCCAGCCTTAGATGGACAGCTATGGTTCACTGACATGTGATGGGAAAGATGATTAAAGTATTTTCAGGGATGCATCTGTGTAAGTTTATTTAAACTCAAGTAGATAGTCATACACCACTGCACATGCAGACAAACACTAAGTTTTGGGTGGTTTTTATGGTGATGGGGACATATGAATCTGGGAAAAGGGGGTGGTAAAGAATTAGGGGAGGGATTGGAGGAGTAAGAAGGAGCAAATTGGATTAAAGCACATTATATGCAGATAGGAAATCCTCTAGAAGTAAATGAAAAGCAATCTCATTCTGAAGAAGCTGATCTTACAAAGAGAGTTTGGAACCGATAAATAGAGTGGTGCTTTTAAATATGTGGGAGCTCCTACATCTGAGAACACTGGAAAGGGAGCTGGTGAATGAGGTGTGTCCAGAAAAAAAGACTGCACAGAATAAAGGATGTAGGAAGTTATGATATAATCAGTGAACTAGCAGTCAACCTCAGCTTTAATATATGTATTTGGGTTAAATGAGAAAGTGCTTCCCTTTTGCATTTTGTATGGATCACTTCTATTTTAATATATAGAAAGATTGGGCTCATGCTGCTTAATCATAGTGATGTAACACATGGCACTGGAGATGATAGTGCTTGAGATTGGATAGAACTATGTATGGTCCCAGGGTTATATTATAGTCATAATGTGATTGACCTGGTTGTTGCAGCAAAGGGTTGGTGTTAATGGTCTTGAACAGTCTAGTCTTTCGATAATTGAAGACTCTATGTCTTGATCTTCTGCTATATCCACATGCATGAATTTTTTTTTCCGTTTTTCACTATTCTACTTCATTCTGTTACTGTGTAGCACTCTGATCCAAAGCAGCTTCTGGAGGAAGCAGTCTGCCTCATCTTACAGTTTCCAGGTGATAGTCCATCAAGAAAGAAGCCATGAGAGAAACTCAAGACAGAAATTCAAAGATACGACTTCTTGTTATTCTAGGCAAATCACCTCCAACTGGGGAATTAATAGCCACAAGAGCCCATCAGGAAGCATAGAGTGGGCTGATTGCTGTCTCTCAGACTTAGGCCTGACTGCCACGTGTCTAGGGATGGCCATGTACCATGGGCTAGGACCTCACCTATCAATAGTCAAGACAATTCCTCACAGACACAACAATATGCTTACCTGATCTAGACAATTTTTCAATCAACACTTTCCTCTCAGATAATTCTAAGTCACCTCAACTTTTTGAAGCTAATTTGGACAAGTCCCATATGAAATTCATTGCCTTAACCAAAAGTCCATATGTATCATCTTTGCTTCCTTTCTTCTCTCCCATTTACTGAGGAATTTTGATTTGACATCAATTGCTCATGTTGCCTCTAAAGGTATAGTTGAAAGCTCTCAGGAAGATAGTGTATAGTCTTTTGCCCTATTGCATCCTTAGAGTTTTATAATTGAAGAATATACTTTTCCCTTCTCACTGAAGTTAGAATTCTCTTCCCACTAGCTAACTGCTTATTCCTGATGTCCTCCTGTAAAGAAGATTTGCATAAGAAAATGATGAGGAAACCTAGTAATGCTAACTAATTCATAATGAGAGATGTAATTGTCAATTGTTCCTGAATATTTTAATTAGAGACCCCGCTGCATGAGAAATTCAAAACAGTGTGAAGGCAAACTTATTCTGAGGACAAGAACAATTCCAAATCTAAAAAGTTCATCCTCCAGGTAGCCCATCTATCCTTCTGGACATACTATCTGGAAATCAAATTTAGAATTAAAAGTCTTTGGTGATAATTTCACAATAAAAGACAACATGGTTTTTATTTTTAAGTGTCATCTCTTAAGAGTAACATGTGATTTATAACACAGTGGTCTATCTCAAGTCTAGTTACAATTTTTTACTTTGGAACCGCACACTTCTCTAAATCATTATATATATGGACATTACAGTCTATTACCTCTATAGAAAGAAATGAGATTGCATGGGGCAGGCACTGAGCTGGAGGATAAAGACAAAACTATCAAGTCAGAATGGTAATACAGAAAAATGAAGAAAGTATAGAGGTGCTATACAAAATATCCCCAAAGGGTCACTGATTGGCAGATCATGAATTCAGGTGGAGAATGAAAAACACTATGACAATCTATAAAATGGTGAATTATGCTTTTTGTATATGTCCTCTGAGAATAGGTTTGAGAAACTTCCTCTTCAAATATGAAAAAATACTTTTAGTGTTTAAGGGAACTTAAATGATGATTGGGCTCTGTGGCCAGCTGCTGCAGCCTATCTTTTCCAGTTAATCAGGAAGTATCATGGAACAGTTAGTTCAGGCACAGAGGGAGTAAGTCTAAGGAATCCTCAAAATGGTCTGGATTTAGTTAGACAGAGTTGGTTTACAAACAGATGGAACCATTAATCCAAAGACTTTATTATAATGCCACTTAAGGACAGAGATGAAAATCAAATGACAAGATTGTGAGACTAGAAAACTTGAGAGTTGTTGTATCTATACAACTTTTTATATAGTGTTTTGATGTTTACATCATAAAGATAGTAATAATTGTAAAACATACTATTCTAGATTCTTTTGGAAAATCCTACTAATACATGTCTATATTTGTATAAAAACAAACAAACAAACAAAAAAGAATGTAGAAGCTCCACCCATTAATACATTCCAGCACTGAAATACCAGAGACATTTTTGACTTTCTCTTCTAATTTTATACTGAGAAAAGTGCACAAAATTAACACATAATCTCAAGTAAGCAACATGACATATTCTGATTTCTTCACTTAAAACATGTACAGATGATTCATTTAAGAATCAAGTTCTGATTCCACAAGAGAGTTCTGAGCCTGTGAGTCTTTGGGGAAAATAAATCCTTTACATACTTGTTTTATGTTTATTTTATCAAGGTTCTATCTTTCACAACAAATCTGGAGGACATGGTGGGCTTCCTTTAGCAACATTTTATCTCATCAAGAATAGCTTTTACTACAGTAATTTATTAGATTTTATGTGCAGTAATAGCATCAAACTTTCTATAGTTAATAATATCAGAATTCTTGGAGAAAATAAGAAAACAGCTCTACTGTATATAGTATTGTGGCCAATGCTACTTTGTGTTACTACAGACTCATTGCAAAATTTTCATTGGGGAACAAAGATGGAGTCTTAGGGGCAAATTTTATCTTATTGTTGCAAGCTTTTGTTAATACTATAGAGAGCCACTCTGCTCCAGAGTGAGGACAAGAATATCTTATGAGTGTCCTTGAGCTGTGTGTGAGAGACAGATGAACATAATCCTATAATCCATACCTTAATTCTCAATAGAAGAAGATGCATCTTTCCTCACATTCACTCGTCCTGTCGATACTGCTGCTTGGAAAGCACCTGCTTAGAATACAGTCCTTTCTTAAGTTTCTAATGACTGAAATGGATTGAAGCCAACAAGGCTAATCTGATTTGTAAAAATAATTGAGGTCAGTATGTTCAGAGTATAGAGTAGAAGACTTGCTATTAACGACAAATGAAATTATAATCTTCTCCATCTGAATGACAAGCTCAGAAAAAGTCAGCAAAAACTCAAGTAAAAATTAGACTGTATAATTCTAAGAATTAAAAGAAAATTGTTTATATTATAATGTCTACCTGACATTTCATGGTAGACTTAACAGAGCAAAAAACATCATTATTCCATAAAATAACCTACCATACCTCAATTACTTCTTGGCGGACATAATTAAAATCTTCTTAATAGGTTAATTGCATATTTTTTAGCACATACAAAAGAAATAACAATGTTCTATAGCAGAATTACACCCAAATATCCTTGGACAGCAAGTGCATTGTCAGGAAGACTGTGAATAAGTAAAGTATCAAGAATTGAAATATGATGTGCCTCTGAGGAAGAACACGTAATTATATAATAACCCTCATCATAGATAAAGTTTTGGCTTTTAAACATGTGTCATCAAATCAGTAAGAGCATATGATTCCACTTACTCATTTTTATATTAATTAATTAATTTATTTTTATTTTACATATCTATCCCAGTTCCCTCTCCCCCCTCCGTCCCTCCCTCTCTCTCTCTCCATCCCTCCCTCATTTCCTCTCTCCCATCCTTACATGCATCCCAACCACCCTCCCCCTCCCATCCTCTCCCACTCCACATGTAGGGTGATGGCCTCCAGGAGGGGTCATCTAAATCTGTTAAGTCATCTGAAATAGGGACTAGGATATCTTTCCTGTCTCTAGGTTAGGAAGTATCCCTCCATGGGGGATGTGTCAGCAAGGTCCTTTTGTGCACCAGGGATACATCCTGGTTCTACTGTCTGAGGTTCCTTAGACTGCTCAGGCCTTCTAGCTGAGACCCATGTTCAGGGGGCCTGAGTCAGTCCTATGCAGGATTCCCAGATATCAGTCTGGGGGCCCGTTAGCTCCTCCTTATTCAAGTCAGCTGTCTCTATGTGTTTCTGCAACCTGGTCTTGTCCATTCCCTATGCATCTGGATTCTAGTTTGGCTCAGTGTTTAGTTGTGGGTGTCTGCTTCTGATTCCATCAGCTATTAGATGCGGGCTCTATGATGGTGGATAAGTTAGTCATCAATCTCATTATCAGGGAAGGACATTTATGGTAGCCTTTCCACTGTTGCTCATATTGTTAGTTGGGGTCAGTCTTGTATGTCTCTGAACACTTCTCTAGGTTCAGTTTTCTCTTCAAACCTATAATGGTTCCCTATTTTATTCTCTCTCTCTCTCTCTCTCTCTCTCTCTCTCTCTCTCTCTCTCTCTCTCTCTCTCCTATTCCTCCCCTGACTTAATCTTCCTAGTCCCAAGTGCTTTCCTCTCCTCCCCTTCTCTTTCTCCTAGCTTCCTCTCTACTCACTGCCCCTACCCCCACTCCCCATATGCTCTGTGAGGGACCTTATATTACTCTCTTTGTATCATAGTTTCTCTGGAGGTGTGACTTATAGGCTGATGGTCCTTTGCTCTATGTCTACAATCCATATATGAGCGAGTACATACCATGTTCCTCTTTTTGTGACTGGGTTATCTCATTCAGGATGGTTTCTTCACGTTCCATCCACTTGCCTGCGAATTTCAAGATTCCATGGTTTTTTTTTTTTTTTTTTTTTTTTTGGTGCAGAGTAGTATTTCATTGTGTAAATGTGCCACATCTTCTTTATCCATTCTTCAGTCGAGGCACATCTAGGTTGCTTCCAGGTTCTTGCTATTACAAATAATGCTGCTGTGAACATAGTTGAGCACATGTCTTTGTTGCATGGATGTTGATCATTTGGGTATATGCAATGTGCTGACCACTAATGATGGCATGATAAGGTAATGATGTCTTTACTGATAAATATGAATAAATTCACATGATGCTAATTTATGGAAAGCAACTACTTATATTCTTGAAATATTTAATTATAAATATTTTGTTATATTTTGAGAGTACCTACAATGTAGTTTGAGCATGCTCATACCACCCCCCAACTAATCCTAGATCTATTCTGCCCATTCTTCCTTCCCAAACCACTCAATTGGGTTTCTATCTTCTTTTTTCTCAACACCTACTTGATTCAACTTGTGTTGACAGCTACTCCATGATTGTGATTGATCTACCAGAGAAAGCACCACTAAGGTAAATCAACTTTATCCCAGTAGCTATTAAATACCAGTATGTGCCCATGCTGGAATTTCAAGCTGAGTGCCCCTGTTCTGCTTGAAGTGCCATGTTAGAATTTTTCTCTGGTTTGAATTGGTTCAGGTCTTATGGACATTGTCACAGTCAGTATTAGTTCATATGTGCAATTGGCCTGTCTTGTCCTTTAAACATCATTTGATTGATATCCATCACCCCCGAATCTTAGAATTGTTATGTCTAAGCCTCAGCCTCAAGGGGAGGGTGCAGAATATAAGTATTTAAGTACCATTTAGACTAAACAGCTTCACAGTCTCAATCTTTGCACATTGAGCAGTTGTTTGGAGGTGTTTGTTCTAATTATTATTCATTGCAAGGATATGCTCACTGACAAAGGCTGAGAAAAACACTGATCTATTAGCACTAGGACTTTTTTTTTTAGTAGTATGTCCATTTAACAAAATAATGATATGGGTTTCTCCTACACTGTATGAACTATAAGCCTCCAGGTTCTTGACCTTGGTAACAGTGCCAGACATGTGTTTCATGGAACATGCCTTAGATTCATCCTGAAAGTAATTACTTTTGTAATATCTCTGCCACTATTACACCAGTGGATATTTCTAGTAAAACTAGTTATTCTTGTAGCTTAAAGGGGTCACAGTTGTGTGAGACTGATGATTAGGTGCCCCCCCCAATAGCATGCATAGCAGCCTTCAGCACTATGACAACCAAAAACTAATGAAGTTTCTAGATAAGTACCAGCTAGAGTTCTCCATGTTCTTTGACTCGGGAATTTAGTCTGCTACAATAAGGCTTTAGCCTCAAGGGCAGACAAGAGTAATTGCAACAGTCTGTAAAACCTTAATGATTCTTTTTACATATAATGTTTGTTAATTTCTTGCATATATTTGCTTCTGGTTTTAGTCGGAACTTTCCTTCTCTTGGGCTGACTGTCTTAGGAAAAGCATTTCTGCTGGTCCTTCCTTCATTGTGCCTTGCTCACCATGATGGGATGAAATTTTGCAGCCATGAGCAGCAGAGCACATTTCATCCATCAAGTTGCTTTACGCTAGGCAGTTTGTAAAAGCAGCGAGAGCAACTAATGCAGTATTAATAATTTAAAGAGAAAAACCACACATTGTCTACACAGTGTGACTAACAAAGTCAGTGTACGTTTTTATTTTAAAGTTGACCTGTTAGTTTTCAAGCATTCACATCTGTAGAAATGTCACACTCTCAGAACTGGCACTTCCAAGACTTTCCTTCAGTACATGGAAGCTTCTCCCCACCCCATCCATTCCTCCTCCACTGCATGTATTATATGGTTCTTGGGTGTACATAGGTTAATCTATGCCTAACTTTACAGCCATGGATTAGAGCAAACTTGTGTCTGACATTTTTCATACATCCTCACTACTTTTATTTACTACCTAAAATTATCCCATTGTCAGGCAGACTTCAGGATTTTCTCCTTTATTCAGCTCTTGACGGTTATTTAGATAGTATAGATTTACAGGCTTATAACAGGAAGCTGGAAAAAGAGACACGTGTATATACTTTGCATCTAAACGAGTTTCAATCTGCTAAGCAAATGCCTTGGAAAGGAATGCCTGCACAGCATTTTGTCTCACTTTGTATAAAGCACACTAGTACTGACTAAAGAGGCTGAATCATTCTGATTGTTATTAGAGATTCACTGAGGACTCAGTTTTCTCCTTCCCTTCTTAATATCTCGTGTATTCAGAATTTCAAGCACTTCTAATTTCCATACTCTTATGGTTTTAATTTATACTTCTCTAATGCCCGCTGTCATTATGTATCCTATTGAGAGATTAGTTAGCATTTGAATGCCAGCTTTTCTGAGGCATCTCTTTAGGCTATGCTCAAATTGTAAAATTGCAGGTATGGTTTTCTCTCAAAAAATTCAAGAATCAGTCAGATTCTCAAGATATGGCCTTTTGTGGCATGTTGTCTGAAAGTATTTTCTGCTGTTAATGTTGCTTAATTTTCTGTCTTCTTAAGAGTGACATTTGTATAACAGTTGTTTTTTTTTGTGGTGAAGTCAAAATTTGCATTTAAAAAAATAGAACCTTTGTGACACATTCTTAGAAATCTCTGCTACAAGATCAGGGTTTTCTTACCTATTTTCACTAGAAGTTAAATATTTTGAAGTTAATATTTACTTAAGATTTGGTAACAAATTTTCATTTGATGTGAGCTATCTATTAAATCTCATGTGGTGCGGCTTTGACATCACCTTTAATTTTACAGAAATCATACTTTCACGTTTTCCTGTACATTTTCTGAAATGCTTATAATTTATCCCCTGAAATATTTATGTTTGTGTATTTATATATTTTATATGTGTGAATGTGCCCACCTCCCCTGTACACAGATGGACAGACAGATAGATGTGTCACTTTATAATAATGTTTGACCTTAGTTCCAAAAGTCTGTCCTTTACATTAGTCAAGATTAGTCTCCCACACTTGTTCTTGCTTTCTAAATAAGATCTTTGTATCTCCAACTATCCCATCAGTTCAATTTGCACACAGGATCCGTGGAACTCATTAGAAACTACATTGTTTCTATAGCTCAATTAAAGGAAAAGATACTGTGAATGTCTCTGTTACATATTGTAACATGTCTCTGTTAGTTTCTCCCCTAATTGTTCTCAGCAATGTTTTACAGATTTCCACTCATAGATCCTCAACATATTTATCAGACTTCCTCATAAGACACATCTTTTTTTCATATTATTATAAATTGCACATTATAGAAAATTGAAATATAATTGCATTAGTATATTGACCAACTTCTTTTGAGTCACTGAACTGACTTATTAATGCCAGTAAATGTCTAGGTTGATTAGATTAGATGAATCTATTAATTTTCCTCATCTCAAATGAGAACACACATTTTTTTCCAAATTAAAAAAAAAAAAAAGCCTCATCTTTTACTCACCTAAAGCACCACACTTGAGGCTGGCAAGAACACTCAGCAGGTCAAGTGAGTTTGATAGCCAGGACCCACATGGCAGAAGGAAAGAACAGTTTTCCACAGGTCGTGCTTAGACAGCCACATGCATACAGAGGTAGTCACATGCTTGCAGGCAAACTTGCACACACATCCAAATAAATGCATCTAAGAGACAAAAAAAGAAACCAACCATCTCCATAACTGCCAGCCAAATGTAACTGGAGATGAAAGTGAGCATCCTGACTTTTTCCTGGGTTTAGAGAAAAATATTGCATTCCTTCAATATTAAATATGTAAACCATGTAAGAAATGTGAACGAGTTTTGAAGTTTCTGAGACTGTCAAACAAAACTGATAGATATTGGTCTTCATACTTTATGCTATATTTATTGCAATAATTCTATTTATTTTTTCATTCACTGTTTGCTAATATGACAAATTATCTGATAGGAACTCGAATTCAAATGATGTCAAGATAAATCCAAATGAAATAGATTATGCATGGGAAGAAAAGTTATTCCTTTGTCTTTGCATACATGTTGAATATTTATTTCCTTTGATTGGTACCTTTAGTTTTCAAGTGGGCACTACTTTGAAACACCTAGAAAGTGAGTCTCAATGAGTCTCTTGGGTAGGCATGTGGGCACATCGTAGAGGGAATGTCCCATGTTAATAGAGGTATCAAGACCAAAGATCCAACCCCACTGCGTAGCTCCATTCTCTAGACAGGCAGTCCTGAAATATATAAAAGGCATATATATATATATATATATATATATATATATATATATATATATGGATATGATGTTATTATCTGTTTGAAGTGCTTGTCTGGACTTCACCACAGTGATGTACTCTAACATAGAATATAAACTGATATAAATCCTGCTGACATACCAACTCACTTTTTGGCACTTCTTTTGTTATCAAAGTATTAGAAATTAACCTAGGGCATTGCCATTACACAGATCATACTATCAGACTTTCAGAGGTTAATTAATTTGCCTGAAACTACACACATCATAAATGGAGAGATAAGCTGGCATTTTAATCCCAAGAAAATCTATTAGAAGGTGTGCAATTTTAACCATTGTATTTTTTTCTCTTGAGGGACAGGTGACAATACCACAAGGTAATTATGAAGATCTGCATGAGAAAAAGGGCCACTGGGGCATCAGATAACAGTGATGATGCTTCAGAGAGGATAATTAAGCAGAATTTGTATTTCATTTGAGCAAGGATGAGTTAGAGGTAAAGAACTGAGCTAAAGTCTAATTAAGGTCAGTAGTGAGCAATGACAGGTCAAAGCCCACACATCATGAACCACCAAAAGCAATGAGAAACTCAAATACAAATGCTATAATAAAATTACTTCAGTTTTTCATTTGTAAACTTTCCTGTGGTTGCAAAACTCAAGTGGTTTTTTCCTATCATTTAGTAGATAAACTTAACTTTCCTATTGCATATAAAGCAGGAAAGTGAACTTGGTATTCATCTCCTATTATATTACTTCTAAATAAAATTGATCTTTGCCTCATGGACATTTGGTTTTTCTATGCAACAGCAATCTCTTCTTCCCACTATAATGATCTATTGTATGCTTGAATGATTTAATAATGTAAAAAATGTTTATGCTTAGTGATGGTAATTGGACTACATTGATCTGCATAGTCAGAGCCAGCTGTCACACAGAGTTTATATTAGAAATGCCCTGTTCTTAAAATTGTGATTTTTTTTCTGGGAAGTGTAAGAAATTCTTAATACCTTTGCCTATGAGCTTATATTAGAAGTACAAATCTGATAGGTCTATGGAATACGGTACAAAGTGCTAGATCCTGCTCTCAGGTAAATTTCCACTTCCTATCAATGTCATTACTCTCTCCAGCAGGTTGTCAGACATCAGTCCCTCTGTTTCTAAGTAATTAGAAAATATAGGAAGGAGTATGATTAGTATACATTTGCTTCTCTATTTAGCCATAAACCTTTTTCTCCAAAATTCCTCTGCCAAAAGCAAAGTATTATTTATTAGTGAATAGAAAAACAGCATAACAGAATGAGAGGCTGAAAAAAAAGTTTGAGGCATAAGGCTGGTTAAAGATTGGTAATGGTGACTATATAAAGGTGTTGACGAGGGAAGAAAATTTAGTAAGTCACATTGTTCAAAATTGCCATGGCTTCTTTCATCAAACAAAAACTTTTCTTCACAACCAATATAAAATATAAGCAGAAATTAAAGGCAGTTAACAAAGTGAAAAACATTAAGAAATCCTAGGATAGATAATGGGTTAATAGGCAAGTATATCAGGCAACCTACAACCCATCAGCAAAGCAACAATTATTGTAATAAATATAACAATAATAACACCATGGCTGAAATATGTGCAGAGGGTGTCCATTTGTATTTCTTACCAAGAAGATAAATACATATACAAGTTTAAAAGACAGTTCCTACATGGCTAGTTACAAGCGAAACACAGTGAAGATTCACGTTGATATACCTGGGCTCTTGGGCTGCTTTCATTAAGAACTAAATGGTGAGATGTATTGGTGTACTAGAGAATAAAATGTAATCATGGACACTGTTGGCGAGAATGCCTAAGGGAGACATAGAGAAATACATGTGTCATATTCAAGGTTATCCATGAGATAGGGCCAATAGGAATAAAAACTCTGGGGGTGTCTGTGTGTACACTTGTGTATGTGTGTGTTCATGTGTGAGTGAGAGAGATGGAGAGAGATGTAGGACTAGGAAACAAGGAGCATTCTGGGAAATGTAGGCAGAGAGGAGTCCTCATGTGATCCCAGGAAGTGACACAACTGGGCAGAATCAGAATATAAGCAGGGACAAACAGGAAATAGCTCTCTTTTCTGTGGAGATGTAGCAGGCTATGGAGTACTTATCTGGCATTCCTGGTAAGCCAAGACCACAGGGAAATACATGGATTAATAGATATGGGTTAAATATTAAGAAAGAGCTAGCCAAAAAGAAATGCTAGTAACCAGCCAACAGTTTCATAAATAATATAGCTTGTTCATTTGTGGCTGAAGCTTCAGTGGGGCTGATGGGCCAGAAATCTCACTGTGTGTGTGTGTGTGTGTGTGTGTGTGTGTGTGAGAGAGAGAGTGTGTGTGAGTGTGAGTGTGTGTGTGTGTGTGTGTGTGTGTGTGTGAAGTTACAGTTGAGACTTAGATGTGTTATAGTTTGCCTTATGCTAGCAGGAGAATCAGACTGATTGGCAGTGTAACTCAACTGGAATCTTTAAGTCAGGTATCAGTGCAGCCAGCAGTGAAAGTTCAAGTTCAAAGGCCTGTAAGTAATGGAGGTTGATATAACATACAAGATCAAGAGACAATGGTTATTCTAGACTGAATATAGCAATACTTTGATTCCCCCATTTGTTTTTCCATTGGTCGTAAGTGAATTTAGACACATTCATTGAAAAAAAAAATTCTATTGATTCTATTGTCCTGTTACAAAGTTAATTTCTTCCAGCTCTGCCCACTTACACATACTTGTGATCATCTATATGGATGTTGTTTAAGCTTAAGTTGATATGTAAGATTAATCAGTGTAAAAAAAATTGATAATGATAAAGCTGGATTTGTTCCCTAGATAGAGTGGGAAATCATGAAATATGTGACAATATTGGTCAACCTTAATAATATTATTCTGAGCAAATTAGGCCAGTCATAGAATAATAATTATGTATCCATTTATATTAAGTATAAAAAATAGAGAGAGCCCAGGAGGCAGACCAAAGCATCCAGTCTTGGACCTGTGCCCAACAAGAAAGATGAGTGCCAAGGCGTCTCCTGCCCAAATTTCCCTGTTGGAGTTCCCTAACCCATGGCTCCCAATAAATCCTGCCACCAAATCCCCCAGACAGACCTACTGTCAGAATGAACTATCGAGCATCTGCCAACATTGGAGACTTGAACCCACCTGCATTCACTGAAAGAACCTTGTATTCAAACCCACAAGGAGAGTGAGAGACCACACCTGTACCCACTGGAAGAAGGGATGGGGAAAAAAACAGTATAATAACGTATTCAACAAAAGAAAGACTAATATGATAGCACCAGAGTCTAGTGTGAGTCTACACCAGTAAGATCTGAACATCCCAACACAGATGAAGCAGAAGAGAATGACCTTAAAAGGAACTTTATGAAGATAATAGAGACCCTCAAAGAGGAAATGAGAAAAACCCCTTAAAGAAATTGAAGATAAACAAAAAATGGAAAAAAATGGAGGAAAAGACAAACCAATGAATGCAAGAAAACAATCTCTTAAAAAAAAAAAAAAAAAAAAAAAAAAAAAAAAGGCAAGTAAAAAACCAGCAGGTGAAGGAAACAATTACAACAGTTCAACCTGAGAAATGAAATGCAGACGATAAAGAAAAAACAAACTGAGGGAATGCTAGAAATAGAAAATCTGGGTAAATGATCAGGAACTACAAATGCAAACAACCATCAGAATACAAGAGATGGAAGACAGAATCTCACGTGTTGAAGAGACACTAGAGGAAATAGATTCATTGACCACAGAAAATCTTAAGCCCACCAAATCCTTTACACAAAATATCCAGGAAATATGGTATACATGCTCTCCTCTCCTCCTCTCCTCCCCTTCTCTTCTCCTAACTCCCTCTCCACTCACTGCCCCCCACTCCCAATATGCTCAGAAGATCTGTTTCCTTTCCCCTTCTGTGAGGGACCTTGTATGAATCTCTTAGGTTCCTCCTTGTATCCTAGTTTCTCTGGCTATGTGAATTGTAGGCTGGTGATCCTTTGCTCTAAGTCTAAAATCCATATATGACTGTGTACATACCATGTTCCTCTTTTTGTGATTTTTGACAGAGAATCTAAAATTATATTATGGTAAAAAATATATTCAACAAATGGTGCTATTATAATTGATGCTGACATGTAAATGATTGCAGATAGATCCATGTTTATTGCCAAGCTACACTGCCCCTCTTAGAAGAGAAAGTAGGAGGTACTCTTGAACAAATTTGCATAGGAAACTACTTCCAGAAAATAATGCCAGTACAACAGATACTGAGAATGACAATTAATAAATAAGAGTTCCTGAAACTGAGAAGCTTCTTGTAAGATAAAGGACACAGTCAACAAGACAAAATATAGCCAACAGAATGGGAAAATATCTTCACCAACCCAAAATCTGACAGAAGACTGATTTCCAAAATATACAAAGTACTCAAGAAGCTGGTTACCAAAACACCAAATAATCCAATTAAAAAGTGGGGTAGAGAATTCTCAATAGAGGAATCTAAAATAACTGAAAGGCACTTAAGAAATTTCTCAACATCCTTAGACATCAGAGAAATGCAAATCAAAACACCTCTGAGATATCATTTTACTCCTGTCAGAATAACTAAAATAAAAACAAAGAAACAAAAACATCAAAGACAATTTGTACTAGAGAGTATTGGAGAAAGGAGAACACTCCTCCATTGCTTATGAGAGTTCAAATGTGTACAGCCACTGTGGAGATCATTATGGTGGTTTCTCAGGAAAATGGGAATCAGTCTACCCCAATATCTAGAAATTCAACTCTTAGTCATATACTCATAGGATGCACATTCATACAATAAGGACATCTGTTCAACTTATGTTCATAACAGCATTATTTGTAATAGCCAGAACCTGGATGTAGCCTAGCTGCTCCTAGACTGAAGAATGGAAAAAGAAAACGTGGTACATTTGTGCAATGGAGTACTACTCAGCTGAAAAAAAAGGGGGTGGATCTTGAAATCACAGGCAAATGGCAAATGGATGGAAGTAGAAGAAACCATCTTGAGTGAGGCAACCCAGTCACAGAAAGACAAGCCTGGAATGTATTCACTCATAAGTGGATATTAGACATAGAGCAAAGGATTACCATTCTACAATCCACACCTCCAGAGAAGCTAGGAAACAAGGACCCCAAGAAACATGGTCCCCAGGAGAAGTGGAAAGGGGAAAGATCTACTGAGCAAATTTTGAGCTTGGAGGGAGGGGGATGGAGTTATGAGAAAGAGAAGGGGGGGTGAACACGAGGGTTCAGGAACATTGAATATGGAGGAGAATAAAGGAGAGCAAGAAAAGAGATACCTTCATAGAGGGAGCCATTGTAGGTTTAAAGAAAAGTCAGAGACTAGGGAAATTCCTAGCAATCTCCAAGGATGACCCCAACTAAGAATCCAAGCAATAGTGAAGAGGCTACTTTAAATGCCCTCCTCCTATAATAAGGTTTATGACTATCTTAAATGCCATCCTAGAACCTTCATTCAGTAGCGGATGGAAGCAGAAGCAGACACCCACAGCTTAACACTGAGCCGAATTCCTGAAATGCAGTTGAAGAGAGAGATGAGTTATAAACAAATGGTTCAAGACCAGGCTGGGGAAACCCACAGAAACAGCTGTCCTGACAAGCTTCAGCTCTTGGATCCCAATCTGACAGCTGGAGAACCAGCATAAGACAGAACCAGGGCCCCTGCAAATGTGTGCCATTTATGATGCTTGGGCAGTGTATGGGGCCTCTGGCAGTGGAACCTGCATTTATCCTTAGTCTCCGAATGAACATTGGGAGCCCATTCCCCATGGAAATTTACTCTGTCAGTCTAGATACATGGGGCATGGTCTACGCCCATGATGTGAGAGACCTTGAAGATCCCTCATGGAATGCCTCACCTTCCCCAAGGAATGGTTGGGGAGAGGAATGGGGGGATCAGTGTGAGGCATGGGAGAATAAATGGGATTTGGAACTGGGATGAATATGTAAAATGAGATTGCTTCTAATAGTTTTATTTTAAAAATTATATTTAAAAAGTACAAAAAAGAAGTAAAACAGATTTTGAAGAAATATAATTGTGGCTAAGATGGCTGGGTGTAGGAACAAAGTAATAGAAAATTAAAAAACGAAAGTAAGTCAAACTTCCAGAACATGTAAGATCTGAAAACGTTTACCATCTTAGCTTCTGGTAAAGATTGTTTATTGTATAAATTTAATGTGACTTCATTTGTTGAGGCAGAGACTGGTTTTTAAAAATGGAGATTTTACAATCAAAAACATTTCTAGAAATAACTAGTTAAGTACTGGGAAGACAGCTCAGTTAGTAAAGTGCCTGCTGTGTAAGAATGGGGACCTGTGTTTAGTTTCCAGAATCCATGTAAACTCTTGCTGTCATATACACTCCTGTTATCTCATCACTACAAGTGAATGAAAACAGCATCCATGGAACTTACTAATCAGCCATTCTAGCTGAATTCTGAGAGAACCTGGGACCTGCCTCACAAAGCAGGGTGGAAAGTAATTGGAAAAATATATCTATCATCAACCTGTGGGCTCTACATGTATGATCATACACATACATGTGCATTAGCACACATCACAACACACACACACACAAACACACTAAATCACAGACTCTTAACTTTTGGATAAAATAATAACAAAAATTGCAGACCAAATGTATAAGGAGGATTTTATATAATAGGTTAGTGAAGATTAAGTGAAGCTAACCTATAGAGATGATGTGATGAGAAAGAGGGTAAAATTTTTGTGTCCTTGTGTGTTGTCTGCAATGGTGACAAAAACCAACAATAACAACGGCAACAATAAACCAAATTTGCTTTCTTCAGGGAGTAATGTAAAATGGAGACATTTCTGCATTAGAAACATTAGTAATTAAGACCAGCAGGGGAAAAGATAAAATAATTGGAAAGGGATAGTCAATCATGGTTTTATTAAGATAGAAAGTAAAAGAAAAATAATTTTGTAGTGCCAACTATATGTACACTGTTTCCTTCACAGTTTTAATCGTGAAAAGTCTTCCATGCAACCATAGTGCCTTTGTGGTTCCAATTCTTTATTCCTGGCTGTATCATTCATATTCCTGACCTGCTTATCCCTGACATCCATCAACTGTTTGATGCATCCTCTCCCATTTGTGCAGAGTTGGTACCTTGCTCACCATGTTCATTTTTACTCTGACTCTTAAGTTTACTTTAAGTAACTACAAATATTTTGCTTCCCTTTCTCTCCTGTGAGCTCCCAGGCATCTGTGCTTCTCTTCACCATCTTCAATGCAGTTAGCTAACAGCTAAACCACTAATTAGTAGTCTCTAAAAGAGCAACCCTATGAATTCTCTCCACTTTCTCCTTCACAATTTTAGCATCTTTTCATTGTGCTCCTTATATAAATGTGAGCATCTTCAATCTCCACAGTCTAAATTAATCATTATTTTCTATGTTGGGTTTAAAAAATAAGAAACAGAAACAAGTCAATTAAAGTTATTCTAATAAACACTCCAACTATAAAACTTAGATATTCATATGTTTGTGTTTAATAAGTAATAGACCTTATAATAAAATGAGGACCATAAAAGAATGTGTTCCAGATGCAATCCCTCTGTCTAATAGGAAGAACAAGTAATAAAACAAACAAAACATAGTACAGTTTAAATAACTGACTTTTCTAGAGCACAGCTCGATCACCAATAAAATATATCATAGACTGGTTATAAAAGGTAATAAGTTGGTTTCATAAGGGGTAGTGAAAAGAGAATATTTTGAAAGTTTAGGATGTTTAGAATGAGTAAAGAAAAGTATATAAACTACGAAAATCTTTGTAAAACAAATAATGCTGGCTGAAGACACACACAGGTCTGTCTGATGCCACTCAGCACATATGGGTAATCCACACTCACAGGCCAGCTGAATCCTCACAGTCCAGATTGGCACTGGGTCCAGTAGATGCCATTATGATGCGCAATGTGGCATCATGCGTTGGAGAAATGGGAGAGAAAGAAAAGCTGAATGGTTCATGTGCTGTGGAGACAGGCAGAGCTGAAGACGCATAGGTGGTGAGGAACATGCTGATGTGGACAGTCTGCTTGCCATCCAGGGCCAGGGTGATGTCTGGGATCAGGCTGCTGCCAGGTCTAGGTCCATGGTCATTCCTCAGCCAGACTATGTGCTCATGTCCATGGTTCCTGATACCATCGAGGGCCATGGTTATGCCTGGAATCTTGCCAGTGACCTGAGACTATGCTGGTGTCCGGGGACATGCTAAGACTGGGGCATTCTGAACTGGGTGTCCTGTGCTGACACTTGGGGCTATGGTCATATCTGGACCAGCGCTGCACAGGTCCATGTCTGGGTCTGTGTTGATGCCTGTGTTACCACAGAAGCCACCAGGAACCATGCTTGTTGAAACCCAAGGGCCATGTTGAACCAGGACCATCATTCGTTGGACCTGAAATTTCTGGTGTAGCCCCTTGATGGACACAGCAGCAGGAGAGCTGTCCCTTCACATTCAGGAGAAATGGCCCTACCCCTCAACATACATATGGGAGAGCAGGCAAGATGGCATGGACACACTAGACCTGGCTCTACCCCTTACCTGAAGGTTGCTGTTCCAGATAAAATGAGGCACAGACCATGTGTGAGGCTATCTTATATTTTTTTAAATATTTTTATTTTGATTATTTATTTATTTTTCTTATTTTACAAATTGATCCCAGTTTCATCTCCCTCCCATCCTTTCATTCCCCCAGAATCCTCCCCCACCCGCTCTACCATCCACTATCCAGGGAGGGTGAGGCCTTCCAGGAGGAATCATCAAAGTCAGTCACATAATTTGGGATAGGGCCTAGACTCTTCCCTATGTCTTTAAGCTAAGGGAGTGTCCCTTCATGGGGAATGGGCTCCTGAAATCTGTTCCTGCACTAAGGACACATCCTGGATTGGTTGTCAGAGGTCCCATAAACAGCCAAGTCCTAATTAACACCCTCATTCCGGGAGTCTGGCTCGGGCCTGTGCTGGTTTCCCTGCTATCAAACTGGAGTCCATGAGCTCCCCCTTCTTCAGGTCAGCTGATTCTGTGGGTATCTCCAGCCTGGTCTTGACCCCTTTGCTCGTCAGCCCTCCCTCTCTACAACTGGATTCCAGGTGTTTGGCTCAGTGTTTAGCTGTAGGTGTCTGCTTCTGCTTCTGCTTCCATCAGCTACTGGTTGAAGGCTCTAGGATGGCATATAAGGTAGTCATCAATCTCGTTATAGGAGAAGGGCATTTAAGGCAGCCTCTGCACTATTGCTTAGATTGTTAGTTGCGGTCATCCTTGTAGATCTCTGGACATTTCCCTAGTGTCAGATTTCTCTTAAACCTATAATGGCTCCCTCAATGAAGGTTTCTCTTTTCTTGTGACTGTCCCTTTTCTTTCCCTGACTCAATCTTCCTGTTCTGTCATGCTCACCTTTGCCCTCCTCTTTTCCCCAACACTCTCTCCCCTCCTCCCAAGCTCCCAATTTGCTTGGGAGATCTTTTTCCTTTCCCCTTCTCCATGGGACCATGCATTCCTCTCTGAGGGTCCTCCTTGTTTCCTAGCTTTTCTGGAAGTGTGAATTGTAGGCTGGTAATCCTTTGTACTATGTCTAAAAACCATATATGAGTGAGTACATACCATGTTCATGTTTTGGTGACTGGGTTACCTCATTCAGGATGGGATCTTCTAGTTCCATCCAAGTTCCATCCAACAAGATTCCATTGTTTATCTTTTCCTCTGAGTAGTACTCCACTGTGTAAACGTACCACATTTTCTACATCCATTATTGAGTTGAGGGACATCTAGGTTGCTTCCAGGTTCCAGGAACATAGTTGAACAGATGTCCTTGTATGAATGTGCGTCTTTTGGGTATATACCTAAGAGTGAAAGTGCTGGATCTTGTGGTAGGCTGATTCCCATTTTCCTGAGGAACCGCCATACTGAAGCTATCATAAATCACAGCCATTCAATTCTTTTATGAGTGACCGTTTTCTAAGCCAAGATAATTGCCATGTTGGAGAACTCGGCTGTGTCCCCTTGTAAAAAATTATTACAGGTGGGTATTTTGCCTGTCACAAACTGGCAGACAGGGTCAAGAGATTCTCATCTGAGTATCCTAATGCTCCCTACCACCTTGTGTCCATACTGTGCATCAGTTGTAAGTGTCCCCTGAAGGAGCAGGAGTATAAGCGCTGGGTAATTAGGGAAGGATGACTCATAATGTCAGTAAGGGGAAATTCTCTCCGTGCTCAGGAAATAATGCACATGTGACCTTTGGGAAGGAATCATCTATACCCTTGTAAGTCAGTCTTCATCTACAAACTATATGGAAGCCCACTAAAGTCATTGGTTCCCCAGAATTAATTTTGGCAGAATTGTACCTCAGCGTAGCAGTTTATTATTGGTACTTTAGGAGGAGTAGATCTTGCTGGTGTCTTTTCCTGGAAAGGAATTTTAGCAACAATTCCGTGGCCAAAGAACTTAAAGTTGTAATCAGAAAAATAAAAACCTGGATTGAAAAATATTCACCTCAATGCATAATTCAGAATTAGGGCAAAATTTTAGTTAGTGTTGAAGAGTCCTTTAAACATCACAAATGCCCAAATTAAAATGTCAGTTCAATCAACTAGATTCTCTTGGGGTTGTTCCTTGGCAGAGCAGCTTCATTGGCCAGATGTTGGATATTCTTTAATCTTGACACAAGCTGACTTCCTACTTTAAACACCCACAATGAAGGAATAAGAGTATAAACCCCCCTATGGGATCACATATATTGAAATTCTTCAAGCCAAAAAAAAAAAAAAATCTCATTATAATCAGATATTTGAATCACCATCACAAGTAGCAAATGTAACAAAGGTTAAAATACAAATGCAATGAGAAGACTTAAGGACAGAAAATAAAATATATGAAAGTGTGAGTGTATGAGTCCACATAGATATGCATGTGGATGTCAGGGAATGTATGTGCACTCATAGGCATGGGAGGCCATAACATGCATGTGGATTTCAGTGGACAAAGTATAGGAGTTGGTTCTCTACCTCCTTGTGGGTCCTTGGCTTGGCAGCAGACACCTTTACAAGCCTCCAAAGCTAAGGGACTTTTATGTCACCAAATAAAAGGTCAGACCTCTGTGGAAAAAACCAGTAAGCTTGCTACTAACATGTGGAAAGCCAAAAACAATAATGAGATGTGATTTTTCAAAAATCAATAATTGCAGAAAATAGTTTCAGAAAAACCAAAAGACCAGAGAAAGAAAAAGACAGAGACAGCGATAGGGATGAGCTTTTGAAACCTCAAAGCCACACCTTCTAATCCTCCCCAAGCAGTTTTACTAACAGGTGACTAATCATGCAAATCTGTGAGCCTATGGGAGCCATTCTTATTCAAACCAACACTTCTTACTCTCTGGCTCCAGTAGGTCTGCAGCCATGCCATAATGCAAAATACATTTGTCCAACTCCAAATCTTCTCAGTCTTTCTCAGTATTAACACTGCTTTAAAGTCCAAATTTTTTAAGACTCAAGGTGATCTACTAACTGTAAATCCCTGCGAAATCAAAAAGCAAATTACAGAGAGGGGGAAGTAATACTATGAGCAAAGGGCTCAAGATCATAATGGGGAAACCCACAAAAACTGCTGATCTGAGCAAGTGGGACTTACTGACTCCAGACTGACAATTGGGGAGCCTGCGTAAGACCAAACTGTGTCCTCTGAATGTGGGTGACATTTAGGGGGATTGGAGACTTTATGGGGTCACTGACAGTGAGACCAGGATTTATCCCTAGTGTGTGAACTGGTATTTTGTCTCATTTCCTATGGAGGGATACATTGCTCATCCTAGACACAGTGGAGAGGGCATTGATCCTGCCCTAAGTTATGTGACAGACATTGATGATTCCTGATGGGATGCCTCTGAGAATTGGATGGTGGGGTAGGGAGAGGTTGAAGAATTGGGAGGGCTGGAAGAAGAGGGAAGTGGGATTAGTATGCACAAGATTGTTTTAAAAATTAAAACAAAAAAGAAGAAGAAAAAAAGAGAATTACATACTTCTAACACACAATGGCACAGAATCTCATTCCAAAATGGAGACAAGGGATAGTGATAGATCACTGAGCCAATGCAAAAGAGAAACCCAGCAGAGACAACTCCAGATTCTACCCCTCCATGTGTGATGTCACAGTGTTCTTCAGGTCATCCTTTATTGTCTCCAGCACAATTTCCTCTCTCCGGCTACTTCTATGCCTGGTCTGTACCTCTCCTTGGCTGATATACAATGGCTCTGGCATCTTCTGCATTGTGGGGTTTCCTATTTAAAACAGGTTTCACATTCACAGCTTCATGGAACAGACTGTTGGCATGCATGCAGGCAACATGGCTTTCTATAAACTTGGAGGAAGATTCCACAACCTTTTCCTGTATACCTTGTGATTCTAAATCCAGAATCACATGACTGAAGCTGCCTAGTTCTCTTGCTTGCTGGTACTGGAACCTGGCCTCCTCTTGAATTCTATTTGCATAAACTTTCTGTTGTGGATGATTTCATTTAGAACTCCTGTCTCTCTTTAATTCATTATCACAAGTTGGCATCTTAGCTGTGTGCCATCTTGACCTGAGGGTACCATTCTCTTTTCTTTATATTTTTATCTCCTGAAGACAAGAAATGGCTCCTTTTACACAGCTTTAGGTTAGTCCATCATCATTGTGGGAAAAAAGCATGGAGCTGTAACTGTAGCAGAGAGCTTTTCACGCAGATTGATAGGAAGCACGCTGGCAGATGATAGATGGATACACAGACAGACAGACAGAGACTATCACTGCATCTGAAATCTCAAAATCCACTCTGAGTGGAACACAAATCCTCCAATAAGGCTATACCTCCTCTAGAATGGCCACACCTCCTAATACTCCTCAAACATATCAACTGACTGGTGTCTAAGAATTCAATATGGAGGGTGGGGAGGCATGTCCTTCTCATTCAAGTGACAACAAATGCAATTTACTCTCATAGCACCCTATTTCTTTTAAATAACTTTTTTCATTTTAATATATATATTAACATATATATATATATGTTTTGCACTGTCTCACATCTGACAATTTACTACTTGAGGTGATTGAGATCTCATTTTTGAAGATACTATGTTGACTTGAATGGGGGTATAAGAATGAATTAACTGGAAAACAATCTTAAGACTATATTATTATTATTATTATTATTATTATTATTTTACTAGAAGAGAATTATGGGGACATGCAATAAGTAAAGAAAAGTCATTGTGCATAGCATTTAGGGGCACTAACTTTTGTATTAAAATTGTTTTGAGGAATAATTGTTGATGTCTGTTGCTACAGGAGAGAGAGCTAGTTTTATTCAGCAGTGTGGCTTCAAATATTTTCCCAGTGTATGATGGATGATGACAATGGACATAAATTAATGGTCAGGCAGCACTAATGGGACTCATTGACTTATTTAAGAAGAAGAGGATGAGGATGAAAAGTAAAATGATAAGGAGCAAGAGTAGGTAGAGGAGAAAGAGGAATTGGGAAGCAGATATAAGAAGTGGTCTAGACAGTGTCGAGGGAGGAGAGAGGATATAATCTAAATATTAGAAATTATATAGCAAGATTTCCAAGCATCAGCATATTTTAACATCTTCTAGAAGATTCTACTCAGCAATCCAGTTTAAGGTTAAACCACTTTAAGCCAAAGATTTCTCCACAAACCTGAATTCTGTTATTGATAAAAAATATTTCAGATTCTGCCCTATCTCCTGTCTCAAAGTGGAGAACATTTTTCATAAAACCTCTTCACATTGTTTAAGCACTAGCATCTTAACATGAAATTAGGAGACATACATGTAGTATATAATACATAAAGTGGATAAAGAGAAATAAATTATGTTTACTTCAGATACTTAATAACTCCTATGAGAATTTACACATTTGAAAATGTATCATTTGTAACTTGATTACAGTATGCTGCATTATCAGCATGGTTGGTTGGAAATATTAGTCATCTATGATTCAGTTGGATTTCACTCCTTCCATAAATATTTGGTGGTACTTTACGCCTGAAGCAAACATGACTACATACCAGAGAAGAAGCAAACACATAGCCACTATGTTTTATAGCACAGCCAAAGTTGTTTAATAAAGTGATCTTCTTTCCCTATTATATATTGTTTCACAGTGCACAACATATGCATTTTCTACTGCTGCATAGCAAAACTCTACATTATTCGCAGCTCCTTCATACCATGAATCTCTATATTTAGAGATTCTGTGCTTTTCCTTGCATACCTCTGTGATTTGATTTAGTTGTGTGCAGCACCACATTCAAACATCCTTGTCAATTTAGTTAGCAGGTATCATTAAACAGGGTAACTGAAATTAATAAATCCATGGCTACCTTTAAGATTTTAAGAATATATTTACAGAACACAGGGCGACAAAATGATAGAAGTAACTTTTCTTATTTGTTCCCAGTCAAATTACTGCTTGCAAAAGTTTAATTTTATGTTGAGTTCAAATAAATTGGTGCTCATAAAAATGTGAAAGGTCATCATTTGCTTTAAGTATTACACTTATATCCATAAATCAGTGGGAAAATTTCAGGTGATACACCTGTGTGAATACAGTCAATAACATTAACGCTTCTGAAACTTGGGGTAGGCAAACACAGAGTTCTTTGCCCAGGCACAGTAATGTTCATCTTTTTAGTAAGCAAAGCCATTGGATAGAACTACATACATGTTGCTTGCCTGCTTCTTAAAATGATTTGAGATAATTTATGTTACCAAACTATCAGGTACTTAACAAGATAAACTTAATGACTGATAGCCAATCAATCATTAATGAACAGGGGCTGATACAGTGGAATGTGTCACAATAAAGAGAATACATACCATGCAGAGCTAATGCAGATGTTACTGTGGGAAAGAACAGACATTCGGGTAACAAATGCAACTCTATCCCAGATGCTGTGCCACGTGAAAGACACTTTACTCTCAGAGAGAAAAAAAATGTTTTTAAAATATGATAAAGATAGTCCAACTCAAGCAAAATATATGTGTAGATTGGTACAAATATTTGATACAAATATGTGTATGCAAATGTTCACATCATTACTTTTGATAGTCAGATTAGAATGGTGTCATCTCCAATATGCAACACAATCCATGATATACCTATAAAGTATCGGCAAGGAAAAGGTAAAAGAATAAGATATAAATGCAATGCTCTCATTTCATCAGAAGTATATGGAGGAAAAATAATCAGAAGAGTCCATCCTAAGTGAGTAATTTATATTGACGTCTTTAAAATGAAAACTAATCTGTGTGCCTGAAAACAGATTAATTACTCTTGAGACTGAAAAGGAAGGGACTGCAGAAATAGATATGAACACTTGCTTCTCTTACAGGGAACCAGAGTGCACAATATCGCCTGTAACCACAGCACTTTATGATCTAATAACCACCATGTGTCCTCTCTGGTCAGTTGCAGGTACATGCACACAATATTATGAATGCACACAATTATGAAAAAGAAAACAATTTAACACATAAAAATTCTAAATAAAAAACTTTGAACATATTTCACAGTTATTTTCATCAAATTCTAAAGGAAACATAATTCCGTTACATATCTCTGACATATAATGCACTGCTATATAAACTCATGAGAACTTATATTATGTGAAAAATAAAATAATATACTGGCAAGCAAAATGAAAGCTTTGCTATTTTCAATTTATGCAACTCTCATTGAAACACTTGTAAACATTACAAGCAAACTGACAAAAATTAAGATTTACAATTGAAAAGAAAACTATGAAAAATTAATTTCTCTGCAAGCTTTCATTGGTCAACACTAAAATCAAAAATGAAGAAAGTTATTCACTTCCAAACTCTATAGAGTATACATATCAAAATCACTGCAAATGTAAGTCTTACAACCAAATAATAAATTATTCTGGTAAGATGTATGAGAAAGTATGTATGATAGAAACCAATATTTGTCCAATTTGAATATGACAGTTCAGTTCAATAAGATGTTAACTCTCTCTATTTCTTTCTAAGCTTATGTGTATTGGTTCAGTTTCAGTGTTATCATATATATGCAAATCATGTTCTGAACTTTAATATGATTATGTTATTTTCAGTCAGTATTTATATGATATTGTTTTTTTGTCATTACTTTATGGATTTAGTGGTACACTGAAGAAGGTAAGTGGGAGACTAAAAAGTCAGATCAGCATTAAGAATGCTGACCTCTCTTGAAGAGGAACCAACATGTATGTTCCCAGCACCCAAAAAGTATGTAAGATGAAGATTTATTCTCTGTAGAAGTGAATGCTGTATTATTGGTTCTCACAGTGTAATACATCTAAAGACACCTTTTAAAGAACAGTTTATTTCATCTTTCCTTAGATTGTTCTCTAAGAGATTTTGAATATTCCATGAATGCTCTTAGAAACATTTGGATGCAGGAGTCCTTTGGTCTTCTTGCATTATCACCAACATATCAACCATATGAACGTTGCAATTTTTCTTTGGCTGTTGAAGAAGAAAATTATGGGAATGGTGTGCACTAACTAATATGGTGGTAAAGTTTGTATTTACACCATATTCACATTTCCTGAGCATTCTTTTTTTGCTGTGATTATTGTTAGTGCTTTGGTCTCCCAGCTAAATTCCTTAGGAGCTAGTTATTTTAAATACTATACCATATAACTTCTTTTAAAGGCTGTATTTTAGCACTTTCTAGGTCAGTGCATAAAAGAATATGAGCATTGAATAATTACAGGGCAATTTCTTTCCCTGCTCCTTTGACTCTGCCTGTAGATTAATAATGACTGCTTGCTCCTAGAGTTGAGTCATTTTTAGCATCCTGGCAGAGAAGCCTCTTAGAAATATCAACTCCCCCAACAGATAAAATTTAGTTCAAATTCATATTATTCATAGGTTTTCCATGAATGCTCAAGGACACATGAAATCAGGCTTTTCATTAAATAATTTTTCATTTAAATTTGAAATAAGCTTGTTTTACATGTCAATCCCAGTTTCCCCACCCTTCTGTCCTCCCCTGTTCTGGCAGCAACCCCCATCCCATCCTCTTTCTGCTCCCTAGGGTGGGGGAGGACTTCCATGAGGAGTCTTCAAATCTTTCACATCACTTAGAGCAGGGCCTTGGCCCACACCTACATAGATTATCCCTCTATGACTCCCAAAGTCCGTTCGTATATTAGGTATCAATACTGATCCATTACCAGAGGCCCCATAGACTGTCTAGTACTCCTAACTAACACCAACATTCAGGGAATCTTGTTCAGTCCTATGCTAGTTTCCCAGCTTACAGACTGGAGTACATGAGCTCCTTCTTCTTCAGGTCACCAGTTTCTGTGGGTTTCTCCAGCCTGGTCTTGAAACTTTTGCTCATCATTCCTCCTTTCTGCAAGTGAATTCAAAGACTTTGGCTCATTGCTTAGCCGTGGGTGTCTGCTTCTGCTTCTGTCAGCTACTAGATAAAGGCTCTAGGATGGCATATAAGGTAGTTATCAATCTCATAATTAGGGAAGGGGTTTGTAGATCTCTGGACATTTCCCTAGTGCCAGATTTCTCTTAAAGCCTGTAATTGCTCCCTCTATTATGATATCCCTTTTCTTGCTTGCCTCTATTCTTTCCCTGACTCAATCTTCCTGCTCCCTTGTGCCCACCTCTCCCATAATCTTCCTGCTAACTCCCCCTCCTGTCCCCCCATGTTCCCAATTTGCTTGGGAGATCTTGTGCCTTGCTCCTTCTTCAGGGAATAATGTATGCCTCTCTTAGGATCCTTCGCATTTCCTGGCGTTGTGGGTTGTAGGCTGTAATCCTTTGCTCTATGTCCAAGAACCATTTATGAGTGAGTACATACTATGCTTGTGTTTTTGTGACTGGATTACCTCACTCAGTATGGTTTCTTCTACTTCCAACCATTTGTCTGAGAATTTCAAGATTCTGTTTTTGTTTTTGTTTTTTTGTTTCATTTTTTTTTCTTCTGCAGAGCAGTACTCCATTGTGTAAATGTACCACATTTTCTCCATCCATTCTTCAGCTAAGGGGCATTTAGGTTGCTTCTAGGTTCTGTCTATTACAAATAATGTTGTTATGAACATAGTTGAACAGTTGTCCTTGTTATATGAATGTGCACCTTTTGGGTATATGACTAAGAGTGGAATTACTGTATCTTAAGGTAGACTGATTCCCATTTTCTAGAGGAAATGCCATACTGATTTCCAAAGTGGCTGCACTAGTTTGCACTCCCACCAGCAGTGGAAGAGTTTATGCCTTTCTCCATAACTTCTCTAGCACACACTGTCTTTGGTGTTTTTTATTTTAGCCATTCTGATAGGAATAAGACGGTTTCTCAGAGTTGTTTTGATTTGCATTTCCCTGATGGCTAAGGATGTTGAGCACTTTCTTAAGTGTCTTTCAGCCAATTTAGATATCTCTTTGAAGAATTCTCTATTTAGTTCTATACCCACTTTTTAATTGGATTATTTAGTGTTTTGGTACCTAGCTTCTTGAGTTCTTTGTTTATTTAGAAAATGGTCCCAAGAAACAAGCAGGTGTAGCTATACTAATATCTAACAAATTAGACTTCAAACTAAAATCAATCAAAAGATATGAAGAAGATCATTTCTTATTCATCACTGGAGAAGTCCATTGAGATGAAGTCTGAACATCTATGCCCCAAATACAAAAGTACCCACGTTCATAAAAGAAATATTACTAAAACTCAAATTGCACATAAAACCTCACATGCAGATAGTGGGAGATTTCAACACCCCACTTTCAACACTAGACAGGTCTACCCGACAGGAACTTACCAAGGAAACAAAGGAACTAACAGAAATTTTGACCCAAATGGGTTTAACAGACATTTATAGAACATTCCATCCAAACAGAAAAAAATATACCTTCTTTTCACGGCCACATGGAACCTTGTCTAAAATTTACCACATGCTCAGCAATATTCAAAAGTCAAAAAAAAAAAAAATCAGAATAACCCGCTGTATCTTATCAAATCACCATGCTTTAAAGTTAGATTCAAAAACACAAATTGCAGAAAACCTATAAATTCATGGAAATTGAACAATGCACAATTGCACCATTCCTGGGTCAAGGAAGAAGTAAAACAAAACAAAAAAAAAACAAAAAAAAACAAAAAAAAAAAAAAAAAAAAAAAAAAAAAAAAACACATTAAAGACTTCCTAGAATTCAATGAGAATAAAGACACAACATGTCCAAAATTATGAAACACTTTGAAAGCAGTACTAAGAGGAAAGTTCATAGCCCTAAGTGGCCACATGAAGAAAGTGCAGAGTACATTAGAGAATTAACAGCACAAATGAAAGCTCTAGGGAAAAAAAAAGAAGCAAATTCACCCTGGAGGAGTAGATGCTAGGAAATAATCAAATTGAGGGCAAAAATCAATAAAGTAGAAACTAGGAATGGGTGTAAGGGCAGGAAAATGTAGCATTTGTTATGTTTGTGTAAGAGTACACGTATTCTTGACTTTCCATTCCTATGTGGAACTATTACTTCCTTCATTGATGTATATCCAAAAAGCAATATATAACCTTGGTGAGTATCAGCATACCATGAACGCGACAGAAATGACAGCATGTTAAGACAGTAATGCTGCGAAGAGTAAATTAGAAAATATTTGCAAAATGTATAGCACAGCTGTTGGCTCAGGTGTGCTTCCTATCAAAGTTAGCTATTATTAGCAGCATTATTTTAATCATTGCAGTGTTACATCTACTGATGGGTAAAGCATACTAAGAGTGAAATAAAGATCATCAAAACCCAGGAAGCATCAAGGCATGAGCTTCATGGGTAAGAAGTTAATTTGGAATGGACCATATGCTTTATTTGAAGAACAGCAACAGGCTGGTAATAATAGAAGAGCAGGTAGGACATTATGAAAGGTGCTTCAGTGCCCACTGAATGAATTTATAGTTAATGTGGCCTAGTAAAACAAGTCACAGAAGTTAATTGAGCATGAAAGGAATATAATTGGGGCTATCCTTTAAGAAAACTAGTTATGGAACTTATTGGGAACAGAGAGGAGAAAGCCGGGTTTCCAGTTAAAGAATCCATGGAGGTATCATGCAGTGGTACTATACTAGTCAAGCCTATACAAAGCCCTGGGCTTTCTCCTCCAATGTTCATTTCCCTTCTGAATGTTTTGTTTGTTAGGTTGATGCTAAAACTCCTTAATTCTATTTCTAGATTACTTTCCAGGTTAAATCTAGGATATCCAGGTATTTACTATATATGTGTCTAGTCTGAGGGAGTATTCCTGTGTGGAATGGGCTTCCAAGTCCATTCATATACTAGGGCTAAATGCTGATCCACTACCAGAGGCTCCATAGACTGCCTAGTCCTACATTCAGGAGGTCTTCTAATCCTATGCTGGTTTCCCAGCTATCAGACTGGAGTCCATGAGCTCCCCCTTCTTCAGGTCAGCAGTTTCTGTGGGTGTCTCCAGCCTGGTCTTGATCCCTTTGCTCATCAGTCCTCCCTGTCTGCAACTGGATTCCAGGAATTTGGCTCAGTTTAGCTGTGGGTGTCTGCTTCTGCTTCCATCAGCTACTACATGAAGCTCTAGGGTGACTCATAAGGTAGTTATCAATCCTATTATCATGGAAGGGCATTTAAGGTAGCCTCTGCACTGTTGCTTAGATTGTTAGTTGGGGTCATCCTTGTAGATCTATGTGTATTTCTCTAGTGCCAGATTTCTGTTAAAATCTATAATGGCTCCTTCTATTTTAGTATCTCTTTTATTGCTCTCCTATATTCTTCCCCTGACTCAGTCTTCCGGTTCCCTCATGCCCATCTCTCCCTTCCTCTACCTCCTAACTCCCTGTCCCCATCCCCCATGCTTCCAATTGCTTGGGATATCTTGTGTCTTTCCCTTTCTCCAGGGGACCATGTATGTCTCTCTTAGGGTCCTCCTTGTCTCCTAGCTTTTCTGGCGGTGTGGATTGTAGGCTTATTTCTTACATTTTTAATAGTAGCCCTATTCTATTTGCATATCTAATGTTACTTAAAAACTTAAGCCAGTTTTTTTTTTTAAATCTGAAGAACACTGCCTACCATGCATGCAACATCTATTGGCATGTTTAGCTTCTTTTCTGTTTCTTCTATGCAATACTGTACTTATTCACTCCAGATTTCATCTTCTTCCTTGTTCCAAAGCTTCATGACTCTCACTTACTAGCTATAAAACCTCACTGAGGCCCTGGTTTGCTCTTTGTTTCTATGAAAAAAGAGAAAATTCACAGTTCTTAACTTTTCCCCTTAGCACAGCATTGCTATTTTGTATCATTGCTCCTTGCCTGGACTTAAGGCTACCTCATTGTCTATAGATGGAATGAAGTAATAAAACAGCATAATGATAATTTTCTGCATCCACCTCTATTAAAACACTTTCATAGGTAGATATTGTCCTTCCATTTGTTTGCTTTGGCAGGAACTAGTTTTATGGAGTCATCTGATGTTTCACAAAAGAGGCCTCTAAAAGCTAAACCTGAACCTTCACCTCCAGTTAACTATTCTCTTTCTTTTACTATTATTTTCTCTACATAAGTATAAAAGTCACTGCTATGGCACAAAATTGTGTCTACAGATTAGCATTTATATTTCTTCAAGATAAGAAAGTGCTGGTATTAAATAAGAGTTCCAGGTTTGACTTTGCTTTAGATAATACCAGTTAAGAGATGCAAGCTTCAATCATACATAATAGAAGATTGGCTGAAGAGAGAAATTGATTTTGAAGTTGTAATTTACTTCAAGTATTTTGATGATCTCATAAAATACAGGCACAAAAATGAAGTTATTTAGGATTTCATGGCTCTCTTAAAGCTTGAATTACTACTTCAGTGCCAAAATCCCTAGGAAAGAAACACAGGCTCCTGTATTACAGAACACATATTTATTGCCTTGTGTATATATTTTCTGGTACAAAACTCTTTCATTTACTCTCCTTGTCTCTCATTCATAACATTCCTCCATCATCTCTCTATTCTCTCTCTCTCTTTATCTCTCTCTCTCTCTCTCTGTCATTTATTTAATCTGTCTCACAAATGAATGTACCACACATTGCCTGAGTGGTGCCCCAAGGTCTATATTTCTATCAAACTTGTTTGAACGAGTCTGAAGACATGGCTCAAGAGTCAAGAGTAGTAAATAAGGGTTCAACTTTTAGCACAGAAATGATAGTTCACGACCATGTGTAACTCTAGTTCAAGAAGATCCAATTCCCTCTTCTGGCATTTGTGAGCATCAAACAGTCATGTGGTGCATAGACTGATATGTAGGTAAGATAACTGTATGCATAAAATAAAATTAAAATTATAAAAAATAATTTGAAAGACCTTGTATGTACCATGGCTTGACTTTATAGATTGGTACCTACTTTATAACTTACCACTATTAATTACAAATGATACAGTGACACCAATAATGAGGATTACAAAAAATGAATTTTCTGTCTATATCTTTTATCACAGGTGGGTGACAAATTGGGAAACCTCTAGATCAGAAGTTCCTGGTTGTCAATTCCTTATGATAATCTTAGGTTCAGATTTTGGGAATAATTTAGACAGTTTAATCAGAATATTTGAAGATAATGTTTTTAACATCCTAGGTTAGTCATGTAATATACAGTGCACAGGTAAATATTAAGCAATTGATCTAATTGAAATTAAGTCATTTTGGTCATGAGGTGATTGAAAATTGATTTCTTGTTGTGTGTGTGTGTGTGTGTGTGTGTGTGCCTGAATATACATTTGCTAACAACAAGGTGGATGTTTTGTACCCATTTCTATCACCCATTACCTCCTTGCCATGAGACAGGGCCTCTAACTGAACCTCTAGGTAGGCTGGCAACCCTGAAAAATAGTCCACTATATGAGTGGAGTTAGTGCTGCAGTTAAAAATGTGATTATGGCCCTACAAAACTGTTGATCCTGGTCCTAGAGATTTAAACTCAGTTCCTCGTGCAAATATTCTTACCAATTAGACCATCTTCCTGTGATGTGTTTCCCTTTATTTCAACTATTTTCTTTTAACTTTTATTTGTGATATGTATTGCATATAACTAATATAAATTGATATATGTTTATTAATTATGTTATTGCCCTACAATATAGATAGAAATGCTAAGGAAAGTGAAAGAACATTTCAGCTTAGACATGTTCAAAACATTTTTTTTATTTCCTTTGGCGATGTTTTTGAGACAGGATATCTCTGTGTAGCTTTGGAGCCTGTCCTGGAACATGCTCTGCAGACCAGGTTGTCTCGAACACACAGAGTTCCACCCGTCTCTATCAAAGGTACTTCATGCCTTAATTTACAATATGGAAATTTGATTTTATTATATAAATAATTTTATTCTTTAATATTATATCTTTTATTTCTCCTTCCTTTTGTATATTTCTCTAAGAATCATTTTTATGATAAAACACTTATATAGGCTAGATTTGACACCTAGCTGAGAAGGTATTATCTGTCAATGGTCGGCGTGTAGGAGATTCACTTATTGCTTTAGAGCATAGTCTATTAGTAGATTACTCATATCCAAGTAAATGGCACCATAGCCATGAATATAAGGATAGCAATAATTGGACTCAGGGTGTTTTAAACAACTTATTAAAAATTAGAAAGAAATAACTTAAAATTTTGAGGGAGATATTGGAGGATTCTGGGGGAACATAGAGAAAGAATAATGGATAAAGTAAGATATGGCCAAGATACAATGTATATATGTATGATGTTTTTAAAAATACATAAAACTCTTGAGCTCCATCAGTAATCAAAGCTTCTTTGATTTATCAAGGCTTTTGTAGGCATCTGTGTCTTACGTTTCTGACTCAATGTGGCGCTCAAGCATGCTAGTCTTCATTGAGAAGGACTTAGTGAAGCCAAGGGGACTGTGCCACATCAATTTGGTGTGTGAAGACACAGATGTTTCATGCTCCTGGCTCTCCTTTAAGACTTTCTCTGGGAGTATGTTCCAATCTGCTCCTGGATTCCTAGTACTGGTAGAGAACATTGGTTAAAGTTCAAGGAAGCACAGAGCAAGCATGAAAGCCCCATGTGAGAAACTCAGCTGTGTCTGAACATTTTTATTTTCTGTTCTAAAAGCTTTAAAAACTATTTTTGTTGAAGTGTAATATTGATGAAGAATCCCTCCTTATGTTATATTGTGCCATAAATTTTGATTATATCTGGTCAGTATTTTGAGAGATCACAAAGGAAATACATGACCTCACCCCTGCCATTTCTACCTGTACTCTCATTATTCATCCCTTCTTTGAAGCAATGAGATTATAATAACCTGGATCAAAAGGTTCAGAAGGGATTTAAAAAAAAGGACTAAAATAAAATTACTATGTGCTTGCACATCAGATGGAGAAGAGTTTTACTTGTCAGAGCTATATGGAAAGCTTCAGTAGACAAGATGGTGAAGAGACATACTGAAGGGAACATGAATGGAAACAGAAGGAAGAAAAATACAACAGCGAGTTTGGTCTTTCAGTCAAGGCACAGCAGGCAGAAGTGTAATATGCTTACTGATAACAGAAATCACAAATGAATGAGTCCTACCTATGCCAGCTTATCTATCTAGAATAAATGTTTGCACAAAAAAGAATTGGAAAAGGCAGCTTAATTATCTCAGCAAGCTGAGAAGGTAACATGCAAAAATCCCTAAAATTATCAAATTAATTGTTCATAAAATAAAAATAAAAAACTTTGGAAGATGGACATGCTGGATTTCTAGCATTAACAATAAAGAAAGCTGTTAAACATTGCTTAATTTTTATCATAACACAGAAGTAGGCCAATGGAAGTCAGTGTATGGGTCTATTCCTACATAACACACTGATTTTTTAAATAAAGATATAGATAGCCATGTTTATGTTGTCTTTGCCATGAGTGGTGATTTCTGAACACTATATGAAACAGAAACAAACCAAATTTTCCCTCACCTCCTTTTAATATAACTAAATAATACTTAAAATTAAAAATTAATAATTTTGTAACATGAATAATAATAGGCCCAATGACTGATATTGGGGTTCAAACTCCAAGCTGAATATCAAGAAAAGCAAAAGAGCTGGCCACTAGCTCTCATGTCTGTCTAGCCTAGGCTAAAAGGGCTGATGCATGCATAAGCTCTTCACCATGTCTCAAACTGCTGCCTCTCTTCAGGGTGGCAGGATGCCTCTTCCTTCTGCCTTATATACTTCCCTAAAGTTGGGATTAAAGGTGTGACTGTAATTCTCTTTTAGACTGATTCAATCCTGTGTAGATCTCTGTGGCCTTGGACTCACAGAGGTCCATCTGTCTTTTGATCCTGTGTCCTAGTATTAAAGGTGTGTACCACCACCTCCTAGCTTCTTGCTGTTGAGGTTAAAGGTGTGTGCCTAACTTCTATAGCTTGAGGCCGATTTTGCTTTCTAAAACCTCGGGCGAGCTTTAACAAATCATAAACAATATACCACCACAAATCATTTTATAAATAACATGGGAAAACAAAATGGATTGGAATAAGTGGGTTAGTGAATCAAAAACAGGATAAGTGTAGGGGATATTTCATTCCTTCCAGAATACTTTTTAACCATGGAAATATTCAATATTTTCAATCAAATTCTAGAAGACACTTATCACAAAGCCTATGATACACACACACACACACACACACACACACACACACACACACACACACACACACATCAATGCCTTCATTTAATTTTGAGAAGTAATGTCTTGAGGTCATTTTCATCAAGACAAAAAATTCTCAGAAATCCATTATGAAAGCCAGGTCCTTCAGCACTAGAAAGTACTTATTGACACAGGGAAGACAGACAGTGAAGTGTTTTTAGAAAATGGTAATGAGGTAATAAAAAACCAGGTGTTACTCAGCTTATTGCTGCTTTTCTCTGTATGTCTTTCCATGATTGCTATTAAGCTCCTAGTACTGAAGGTTTGGTGAATAGCCATGCAAGTTTCTGTTCGGGTTGCAAAGCTGACCTCTGGCAAGAAGACTGGCAAGTACTTGTTGACCATGGAAGCCTCTGACCCTCAGCATTACAGTTCCTAATACTTTCTAAAACCAAATAATTAAGGTTTCTAGGTGGTAAAAAGCAAAAACGCAACTTTATAAATATATTTAATATAAGATTTTTTGAACTATTAATTAATGTTTCCCGACATTCTTCCTTTTAAACCATAATCACTCACCTGTTTTGTGTGTGTGTTTCTAGTGGAAACTGTCAATCACTACATTATGCTTTCTGTTTTCCCAGACATGCTGTTTTCTCCACTTTTATATCAGACAAAACTCTTCTCAGGGGCTCACAAAGTAGAACTGCAGAAATGATGGACTTGGATCCTTAGGTATTTGATTTTTATTTGATTCAAGCACACACACACACACAAACACATACTTACGTACACACACACACACACACACAAACACACACACATGCACACGCACACACATATGCACCCCAACAGAAAAATATTTTGATCCTTTGGTAGGTTAAAAAAAAAACACATATATTATTTTTGTGTATTTTCTCCAAATCCAGTATGTGGTAATTTTATTTGTATTTGGCACCTTGTGTATCAGCTTTTTTGTTGTTTCATATATATATATATAGATATATATATATATATCTTATTTATATATATCTTATTTATATATATCTTATTTATATATATCTTATTTATATATATCTTATTTATATATATCTTATTTATATATATATATATATATATATATATTCTTATTTTATATATCGATCTCAGTTCCCTCTCCTTCCCTCCCTCCCTTTTCCCTCACTCCTTCCCTCCCTCTCTCCTTCCCTCCCTCCCATGCCCCCTGACCACCCTCCCAAACCATTCCCTTTCCCCCAACTCCACAGGGAAGGTGATGCCTTCCAGGAGGGATCAACAAAATCTGTCAAGTCATTTGGAGTAGGGACTAGGCCCTCGATCCTGCCTCTAGTCTAAGGGAGTATCCCTCCATGGGGAATATGCTCCCAAAGTCCTTTTGTGCACCAGAGATACATCCTGTTTCCACTGTCAGATGTCCCTTAGACTATCCAGGCCTTCTAACTGCGATCCATGTTCATGGAGTCTGAGTCAGTCCAATGCTGGTTTCCCCGCTATCAGTCTGGGAGTCCATTAGTTCCTCCTTGTTCAGGTCAGCTGTCTCTGTGGGTTTCTGTAGCCTGGTCTTGTCCCCATTTTCTTATCACATACATTCTAGTTTGGCTCAGTGTTTAGTTGTGCATGTCTGCTTCTGTTTCCATCAGCTTCTAGATGAAGGCTCTATGATGGTGGATAAGTTAGTCATCAATCTCATTATCAGGGAAGAGCATTTAAGGTAGCCTCTCCACTGTTGCTCAGATTGTTAGTTGGGGGTCATCCTTCTATTGTATATTTTAGCTGTTTTGTCAAAAATCAGGTGTTCATATGTGTGAGGCCTTCCATGAGGGATCATCCAAATGTTTCAAGTTATTTGGGGTAGATTCTAGGACCTCCTCTGTATACTTAGGCTAAGGGTATATTTTTCCCTGGGATATGTTCTCCTTAAATCCATTATTAATTCTGAAAATTTAATGATTTTTAATTTGTTAAATTCTTCACAAATTTACTTTTAAATTTTATTCACCAAGTGACTGTTGTTACATTAATTATGTATAGTGTGATATGGAATATATATATATATATATATATATATATATATATATTTATGCTTGTCCAACTCTCTGCTTGTCTAAATATATCATCTATCTATTTATCTTGCTCAATGGTTAAATCACACTAATTAATTTAGTCATTAGTTAACACACTGATCCTGTATTTTATTTTGGAAATGAAAGTTTTTGAAGTTATACTTTCAGCTATTTGAAAATATATATTAATGTTATTGTTAGCTGCATTGTCCATTTTGGCCAATGGATTTCTCAAGAAATACCTACTGAAGGGGGTTTTGCTTTCACCAACATGAACCCATCTGCCTCATAGCCAACATATTCCTCTTAACTTCATCAATTTGATTTGTTTTAAAGTTATTCTAGAAAACAATTAAGATGGCACAAATTTGTGATATGTAATAATATGCTTGAATATATTCACTATATGTTCAACTATACCTTGTGGAGGGCATATATGTCTCTCTGGAGGGTCTTTTTATCTAGAAATAATGGAATGAAAACCTATTTAAAATTAGTGAGCAAAGATTATGCATATACATTGCTTTTGCAGAACATCAGAGTAGAGTTGGCAGCACCAAATGGCTCACAACCTCCTGTAACTCAAGTTACAGGACTTCTGACACCCTCTGAAAGCACCTACTCAGACACAGTGCACATATATTCAAGGAGGCATACATGTACACATGTCAATGAAGAAAAATAAATCGTCATAACATTAATGAAGTGATCAAATGAACAGAACTGGTAATGTCATAGGATTCTTTCACTGTGTTACTGATTTTAATCACCTTATTTTCTCCCCGCCTTATGCCCCAAATGCTCTACTGACTCCAATACCGTTTATTTCAATTGTGAATAGTTTGAAGCATATGAGGCCTGTGCCATATTTTCTCCTGATGACTGATGCCAGCACATGTTACTTTGGAATTTTTTAAATAAATTTCTCTCAAGGGTTTCTGGAAGCAGGCACTATATAATTCATTTTTTCTTGAATGAATTATGTCCAGGCCACACTGTATGAATCAGTCCAGGATAGTCTCCAAATACATTTTATAAATTGTTTTTCTCTTTGTTGAGATGGAGATAATGGTTTTCAGAAAGCAGTGTTCATCAATAGTACCATGTGCATGTTTCACAGGACCCTGCATCTTCAGTAGCATCTAATGAATGTGGATAAACAAGTAGCTCTCCCATAGCTGCACACATGGGACATTCACTCTGTCATACAGCATGATTTCCTTCCCACAGAACACACATATACACACACAGAGAGAGAGAGAAAACAAAACAAAATGAAGTAACTCATATTTTTTCACTCTTTTTTTTTTCCCATAGGGCATTTTCAGCGTGTGTGTGTGTGTGTGTGTGTGTGTGTGTGTGTGTGTGTGCGCATATATAGAGATAAGTACAGAACAATAAATGAGTTAAAAATTGTAAATGGTAAGAAAAATACAAAGACAAGTTTTGCCTTGGGTATGACATTACAGTTTAGCAAAACTCAACTGTAAGCTTTGTGTCCTAAGATATTTTATGATATAGAATTTCTCGTATGTATTGACTAGAAAAAGTGTGTAATCATAAAATTCCCTTCATAACTTTCTTAGTTGTTGTTGTAATGCCATACTTTATTCTCTTTACTTTGTAAATTATTTCATAATTTAAAATATATGCTTTTAGAAACTTAATATAATAATATAAATTTTCAGTTTAAAATATTTAGCATAATAAACCTGGTATATATCAACTGAATTACATTTATTTCTCAGTTTTTACTTTTACATCCTAATACCTATTCTTGCTTCATCAACATATTCAATGTAGGGATGACACAAATCCCCCACCCCATTGCTCAAATACCCTATTTAAAATAACTCAAAATCCAATGAGAAATATGACATTTGAATTGTGTCTCCTTAAAATCTTTTAAATTCTTGTATTCTGAAAGTAGTCTCTGTTTTAAATGATTAAAAGCCAATTGTGTTATACAATTTTCTATGATTTGGAACTTAGGGCTAGATTAAGCTCATCTTAACAATTGTTACAAGAATGTACATAGCTCATCCTTTGCTATTTCCTTTGCAGCCCAGACTGCAGAGACTCTCCATCTGATAAATTGCTTGCGATATTGTTGTGTATCTTGGTGTTGACTAGATCTCTTCCATTAAACTATGCATTTTTACTTGTGCAATTAGTTAGTAATCAGTGAGGCATTATATTCAGATGCTTGAAACATTTTGTTACTGAATAGTGTTCTGTAAGTTATTCATTATCTCTAGAGTTCACAGATGATATCTCATACCAGTTATGAAATTGGATAATGTTCAGAATCAGACAATACTTCTGTATCTCATCACTGAACTCAGGAAAAGAGAATTCTTTTCCCCTTACAACTTGTTTTCTAGCTTTGAAAATCACTTAAAATTTGGATTTATTGTTGTCTGTGTTGACAGGTGATAATGATCCGTGGTTTTATTCATGGTGAAAATGCAGTCTATGAAATCCTCCTAATACACTGTATTTCTTCCCTTGTATCTCAATGCTTGCTAGAAACATCCTTTGGGCACCAGGATGTACTATTATGACCTTATTTTTCTTTATATATGCTATCAGTTGATTTTCAAGCATAAATTCATTTTTTAAATGTAGAACTGAAATTAGAATCTAAGAGAGGGGTGTATGCTGAACAGTATAACTGCTTTTAAAGCATTGCCACTACTGTCAGTGTGTTAAATCTGTGATATAACTTTTAAAAATCATGTGTACCTAGTTGCACCCACCTTCCTAAGTTGTCTGATGACTCCTTACCATTCAATCTTCACCTTTTTCTCCTCTAAGGAAAATATTAAACCTAATCATCATTCATATCCCCATATATTTGCCCTGAAATAAATGATATAAAATAAATTCATAGCAATTAATGTTGAAACATCTAAAAAATTTCATCCAAGTAAAAACAAAGCAAGATTTCTTTACCCCACATCTTCTTGACTGTCCAACACTGAACAAAACTCCTGGAATCCAGCTGCAGAGAGGGAGAAATGATAAGAAAAGAGGTCAAGACCAGGCTATAGAAACCACAGAGACAGCTGACCTGAACAAGGAGGAGCTCATGGACCCCCAGCCTGATAGCTGGGAAACTAGCATTGGACCAACTCAGACCCCCTGAACATGGGTATAAGTTAGGCCTGGGAAGTCTGTGGAACCTCTGACAATGGAACCAGGATGGATCCCTGGTACAATAAAGGACTTTAGGAGCCCGTCCCCCATGGAGGGATGCTCCCTTAACCTAGTGACAGGAGGGTGGGCCTAGGCCCTACTTCACATGACTTGGCAGATTTTGATGATCCCTGCTGGAAGGCCTCACCCTCCCTGTGGAGTGAGAAAGGGAAGGGATGGGGGAGAGGAAGGGAGTCGTGGGAGGATGGGAAGGAGAGGGAACTGGGATCGATATATAAAATAAGAAAATAAGATTTCTTTATCATATCTTATGCTTAACTATTTTTTTCCTGAAGTTTCATGGTCAAAAGTAGAAGGTAAGGACATTGATAACTTTTGAATTCCATATAATTAATTTCTGTAGAAGTCTGTTTTTCTCTTTCTATTCAATATTATATTAAGCATGTTGCTATAATTATGCTTAGGTGGTGATTTCAAACTATATATGTGTTTACATGTATGTCTGTCTGTCCACACACACACACATACACACCACACATTTGCACACATAGGTATCTAAATTCTGAGTTCAAATGATGATAGATTCTAAATCCTACTTAAAGTAATCTCATTCTCACTTTAGGTAATTTACAATGACTTCTGACTTTTTCTTGAAATTTTAACAAGCACATTCAATATATTTTCTTACTACATCATAGATATCATATATGCATATGTACAAACTATTTTTTCTTTTTTTGTTTTTCTTTCTTTTTTGTTTTTGGAGATAGGGTTTCTCTGTAGCTTTGGAGGCTGTCCTGGAACTCGCTCAGTAAACCAGGCTGGCTTCGAACTCACAGACATCCACCTGCCTCTGGCTCTCAAGTTCTGAGATTAAAGGCATGAGCCACCACTGACCAGCTAATACTTCTTATTTTCTATGGCTGCATAATACTTTATTCTATGTGGGTACATTACCTAATCATTTCCCATTCCTTTTGAAGTTTTTAATTGAAAATTTCACAATAATATTAATTTCGTATTTCTATATACCTATTCCAAAGAACAAATGTATACTTCTAATTTTAACCATATTATTATCTTCAAAATCCACATTTTTTTCATTACCCTCATAATTTATTGCATGTTGGTCAGATAAATCAGGTAAGTCATCTAAAACCTTGATTTTAAAATGACTTCTTGCTTTGTCTTTCATACCAGTTATTTCTAATATTTTTTTTGAATTTTCAGTTAAGCTTTGCACTTATAGGTTACCCCAGACTCAGCTGCAGAAAAAAAAGTGTCTCTAGTTTAACTTAGTTCACAAGTGTTTAATCCAACTACATGCAAAGACACACTCACACAAATGACTTTTGTTTCTGTTGGTAAAATGGTAAAGGAAAAAGATTTTGGCAGACAACTCGGTGCGATTTCACTCTGTGGCGGTAATTGCTTAGCAAATTGGGGAAATAAAACATAAGAAGTACTTCTCTTCTCTTTCAATTAGATGATGTTTCCCATCATGCCTCTCTAAGTTTGAAATCACAGGTTACAAAATCAGCCAAGTTATGTTGTCTCGTCTCTTCCTATGAAATGAACGATGACAGTGGGTTGTGGGGTACTGACACAGATTCCGTTATCTTTAAAACTTTTGGTTTCAGGCTTTTGTTATCTGCTGGGAGGGGTGACATGAGTTGCTATCGTAGCCAAGTGCCTCACTGATAAGTGTCACCTCATTATAGCTGCTCAAGTGCAGGCTAGGTCTCAGCTTCTGCACCGGGAATGCCAGCTGTCACCCTTCTCATAGAAAGCAAGGCCTAGAAGTTCTGCTTTTTCTATTCTTAGACAAAAGAAAGATAGACAATGAGAATGAAAATTCTTCTCATGTCCTAAAATATTCTCAGATAAAACTGTATCGTGCTGACAGTTATTTCAGGTTTGATTTTACCTCACAGGAGAACATTTTAAAGTGGTTAAAGGTTTCAGGCTATAGGGTGGGTAAAAGAACTGCCAGATTTAAAGTGTCTTTATATTATTCTAAATCATGTATATGCTTGTGTGTCTTTGTGTGGTCATGTGCACTGTGAACGAGTGTACACAGAAAGGCTAAAAGACAATGTAAGGTTCCATGGATATAGAGTTAGAGGTGGCTATGATCTGTACAACTTGGGTGCTGAGAACTGGACTCTGTCCTTTGGGAGTTTCTTTGGGGACAGGAGGACACACTCTAAATTGTTGAGTGTTTTATGGGTCTGTAAAACTAGAACGATCATAAAAACAAAACAAAACAAAAAGAAAACTTAGCTTTTTTGAAAGCCCAGATTTTGCCTACATTTATTGAAAGATGGATTTTTGTGAGTAGGTTTTATTTAAGGAAATATATGTAGATGTAAGCACATACATACGTTTGATAACAACTGATGAAGAAGTGGCTATGAATTTGTGAGAGAGCGAAGAGGGGTTCATGAGCAGAGGATGGGGGAGGGGCACAAAAATACGTAATTATAATCTCAACATTGGACCGAAAAGAAAATAAATTATTTCAGCATTGTTAACAAACAGTTCGACTTATTTATGAATATGAAGAACATCTGTGTTTTGTAAATGTCCTTCTCATCCATATTAGGTACACTTCGCTGCCCTCTGTCAATGTGATGAAACAGTGGAGAATATTCAGCTTTTCCTAGCAGATGTGTGTTAAAATTTCTCTTGAATACTTCATTCTTACCCAGCTTTCCAGATTCATGGAACCCCTAAATTTCTCTAGATCTATATAATATTCTAATGTTTGTAAAGTATTTAACTGCTATCTTTGCCTTGTCATTTCTAGCCTCTCTTTCCTTTAATACCACCATCAGTACATGTAGCCGTCATTGTGGCAGGGAGGAGAAAAAGCACAGTATTATATAAAACTTTGACTATGAACAAAAATACAATGCATGCTTACCTTGGAAGATTGAGAAGGAAAAACAAAACTAGCCCCCCCTTGTTTAAAGTACACAATGGGGATACTGAATGTATGCTGCCTGCTGGATAATAATGAACTCCTAAGAATTTAAGTCTGTCATATTATTCCTGTTGTCTTAAAGTGAATAGGAAAAGCAACCCCAGGGTAAAATTAGGGCTTAAAAACATTGTCAAAACTTGGTGTCAGGACTATCTGCAAGACACAGTCCCTGTCCAAATGCACATCCTCCCCCAGTCTTCCAGAGGCTGGGCCATCTTGTTCCTCCAGAAGTCAAACATCTCTCTAATTTATCAAGTTCTATGTAAGTTCAGCATCCATCTTGCCCTCAGTGAGGCTCATCTCCTGTACTTTTAGGCAAATAATAAAATCTGTGTTTAAAAAAAATCTTGGTGTGGTGGGTCATAACTTCAGGAGTAAAAACAGAGAGATGATACATTTGAAGCCACCTTCACCTACAGAGTGTGCCTAGCCCAGGTTGTAGAAGACTATGTCTAATTCTCCTCTAAACTGATCTCCCACATGCCCCCTGAACACACACACACACACACACACACACACACACACACACACACAAACACACACACACACACACACACACACACACACAAACAAACACAAACACAGAGTTTTGGTACTTACATTCAGACTTGAAGTAGCTCCGGATATGTCCTGGAATAAACACAGTGTGGAGAATTCTTAGTTTCTCTCCATCATGGTTCCATGAATTTACCAATGGTGTCAGGACTCTCTTGGGTTCGTTTCTACACTTCAATATAGTTTGGATTATTTACATGTTTAGAAATTCATATTTATAAGAAAAATCAAATGCCACTTCAATATTTTAAAATTTCATTTTTATGTGTGCATGAGGATCTTTTACTGGCATGTATATCTGTGCAACACAAGAATTCCTGCTATTCAGGGATCGTGGGTAGCAAAAGTGTTGCAACCTCTAGCAATGAAGTTACAGATTATCATAAATTGATGTGTGAAACCTAGGAACGCTTCCTCTGGAAGAGTGGCCAGCTCTTTGTTATTATACCATTTCTCTAGTCACTCAGTATCACTTGTTTAAACATGGAGATATAAAGTAGAACATTAGTCAATATGAGGTTTTGCATTTTTCTATTAATGAAATTGGAGACAAAAAAACTAAATTATTGATGTGGCAGCCATTTTTTCCTATTGAAAATAAGAGTTTTATGTAATGCTTTTCTGACAGCATGCATCCATAGTGGTGATGGAAACGGAGCAAATGAAGACTTACTGTATGAAGTCTGGAGAGAAAAAATATGATGGGTGGATGCAACAGGATAGTGTTAGGATGTTCAGGATTTTGCTCAAGCTTTCTCCTTGGGCTCCTGTGATGTTATGAAAACAATTTTGTCAGTTGCTGCTAGGCAACACTGTTTGCCTTTCCTTCATGGTCATTCTAAGATGAGATCAATCCTCTGAAGCTTTTCCAAATCAATTACTGACTTGGACCATCACACAATTCTAGGAAAGCCACAGAGATCAGAGAGACAGGGAGGTAATAGGATCAATAGTGCCCACAGACTGTGTAGGGAGGAGCCTAGGGAGCAGCAGCTGCCATAAGAAACCTGACATGAACTCAATGCCTGTTACAGTCACCTGGGGAGAACATCAGGGGAGCATTCTTCATCACTGCCTACTAACAACACCTTCACTGGAGATAGTACTATGAGAAATGTTCTAAGATAACTATTTTTTTTTACCATAGATATGTTTGGCACGTGTGTGTGTGTGTGTGTGTGTGTGTGTGAATGCATTTGTCTTTGAAGAATAGTATATAAGTTCTTTAATTAAGATTTGGGGGAGAGATAATTTTTATTTCAACAATTTTATTATTTTTATAACAGAAAAATGAATTTTTCTTTGGGGAACTACATGTATACTAAGACAATAAAGTCATGGGAACAACAAACAGTTGACTCCTAAATTTCGCAGGTTCCTATATGATTAGCTATTTAGAACTTTTGAATCAAATGAAATCACAAAGTAATCATTTGTAAAATTATTATAATACATAACTGAACAATTAACAATAGTCATCTTATAATAGGAATTAGATTCCTGTTGCAAAAAAGCCTCTGGACAGTTCTGTGGGCAGTTACCTTGTTTACATTGGTTTGAAACAAGCAAATCCAGCCCCTGTAGTTTGTACCATTCCATAGTCAGGGACTTCTGGACTGAGGAGCAGAGGAAGTGGCTAGAAAATGAGTCTGAACCCATTCATTGCTCTCTGATCTTCACTGTGGAAACCATGAAAACAGTTTCTTCAAGCTTCTTACCCTGTGACTTCTCTGCTATCATGCACTATGACCTAAAGCTTTGCACATATTGAAATCTTTGTTCTAATTTGTGTTGTTTAGAATATTTTTTCATAGCATATATATATATATAATATATATATTTTTTATATATATGTACACACACACATATATATTATGAATATACACACATATTTATATTCATGCATGGAATCACTTTCACATTTCACCTAATTTTTCCTCATTCAATAATTAAATATTATAAGAAATGATATGGTTGCCAATGGCTGTGCGTCTGGATATACACTTTTGATTACTTAATGATTTACAGGGTTTTTTTGTTTTGATCATCTGGATCTTCATCAAAGCGTAGTAGCTGGTCAGCATCCAGCAGGGTGTCCAAAGAGTTTTTTTGCTTAGTAAAACATTAGCATAAAGTATGTACTATATGATGAGAAGATTTATAGGAAATTTACAGATGAATAATAAGTGGATGGAGGCTGCAGATTCATAAGGAGAAGGGCCAGTCCATCCAGAGTCTGCAAGCTTTACAGTACTAGCCCAGCTTCAACCCAGAGGAGGAGTCAAACATGGACCTGTTTCCCATCCAGTGTTCCGGTGTCCTGCTTGTAGCCTTACTATATACAGACAATAAATGGGCTGAGAAATGAATCAGATAAACCAGGCAAGGCTTGATTTTGCTGCTTTTAGAAGATCCCTACTTAGGTACTAATCTCCTGGTTTCTGAAACTCTAGACTTAAACCCTGTTTGAGGTTTTAACGAAGAGCAAGTTGTTTTGACTGACAAGCCTCACGAGGAAAACTGTAGTTAGCAGTCCTGACGAGGTACACAGACTCGAAGGGCAGATTCTGAAAAGAACCATCAAGATTTAAAGACAGGATGAGCTCTTGCTCAGGTCCTCACATCTCTGCTGAGTTCCCTATGCACTGGAGACTTCGTTATTTGGGGTCTCTGGGTTAGCTCCATACCAAGGCTATGTAGAGAGAGACTGTCTTTTCCTGTTGTATTGCCAGAACTTAGACTCTGTCTTCCTTAAGTCTCTGCGTCTATAAAAACAGCCAGGGCCTTTTATATGTTGACCGTTCTCAGTGAGAAAAACCCATGATTGCAATGGCTCACCTGACTACTGTCCTGTGCCACTCCAGGGGAGAAATTTGAGAAGCGCAGAACTACATGCAACTTATAGACACTCAAGGGCACTGTCACAAGTAACGCGCTTGCCTTGATGTCTTCAGCTGTGGCTTGGCAGCCCCTTTCCATACAGCTGCACATAGCTCTAGATAAAGCTCACGGGGGGCTGAAAGGAAATGTTACATTTGACCTCCTGATCTGTCGACGCTTAACTTTCTTCCAGTTCTTATTGTTATTATTATATTTCTGTATTTGAAACTTTCGAATATTTTCAACTGAGAATTAAAAAACTACAGTCTTAGTGCCCTCTGCATTGTCTTTTCAAACTCAGAGAGGCACACTGCCTAGGACAGGATGCTTTCTGACCGGGAAAAGAGAGGGGACAGATGCTTCCCTCTCTTTACTGTTAAGGGAGCTGTTACAAAAATAAAAGATAGTGCCATCCATTAGACAGTCCTCTGGAACCTGCAAGGTAAAAAAAGTCTCTGTGCAATGATTAGACTCCTGAGCTTTTATCTTTCTGGCATCTGAAAGCAGTTACTTTCTTGAAATTCACCTGCTCCCTAATGTCTGTTTCTGCCATAATCAACGCGTTGTAGGTGGGTTATGGGTGGCATGTTCCCTTCTGAAGCAGTGTTTTCTCTCTTGTTTTTTTCCCTCCTCTGAAATCAATAGTTCACTAACTCAGGCCTAAAAAAAGAAAGAAAGAAAGAAAAGAAAAGAAAAGAAAAGAAAAAAGTATTACAACGGGGCTTGGAAACTGGTAACATGAATGCATAAAATCAGACTACCGGGCCCCATTTCAACGGTTTAATAGATTTTTATCATTTTATTCTTCTGTGAGTTTTCCCCAAGCATGTAATTGTGTAAAGACTGGGTAAGTAGAGAAGGTGAAGACAGAGGAATGGCAGGTACAACACAGAAACGCAAGGATAGACAGACAGACAGAGTCTGTCTCTGGAGACAGAGACTCATTTCACATTGTACTCTTTTCAGATTGCTTTTAGTCTGCTGAGAAGTTCTGGATCCATTCACAGAATGTAAACATTTACAGTATTGAAAGGAAAAGATGAACTGAAAAGATGCTATTAGCTGTGATAGGATCTGCTGGGGGTTTAAACCCAGACATTCGGAGGAGGAAAACCACAGTGAATGTTACTAGCTACCTTTGTCAGATGCTGGCTACAGCAATGCAGATGTCTTCATTTCCCACTGCAGAGAAGGACACGAGACACTTCAATGTCCCTTCTCAAATTGACTTTTGAATTTTTTTCCTTTTTAAATTTAAATTTGAAAAAAAGATTGTTTTATATGTCATTCCCAGGTCTCTTCACCCTCCCAGCCTCCCGATTACCCCTTGCAAACCCCAGCCCATCCCTTTTCTGCTCCCCAGGGAGGGGGAGGCCTTCCATGAGGAGTCCTCAAAGTCTGTCATATCATTGGGGGCAGGGTCCAGACCCTCCCCCATGTGTCTAGCCATGAGGGAGTGTCTAGCCATGAGGGAGAACTCACGAGCTATCATCCTGGGAATGCAAACTGTAAATGCTGATGTCATAGAGAAAGGCCTCTGGATGGAAGAATGGCCAGGCACTCTGGGTCTTAACTATTGATTGCTTTGTGATGTGGCTTATCATCAACATCTTAAAGTAGGTAGTAAATGTCCCTGTTAACAAGGCACTTGTTTTCGCCATGATCTCATACAGAAGGACCATCTTTTGTAATTTCCATTTCAATCCACTGTACCTGCCTCTCCTTCCAGAACTTTGACAAAAGAATGCATCAAGTCAAATCCAATGAATCCATTAACCTCAGTTTCTACTGACTCAGCTAGAACAGTGTGCTCATCCTTATGTCTAAATTCATTATTAAAATTTAGTCCATTAATGATGACTGTTTCTTAACAAGCTACCCTGCAAACAAAGTAAAAAAATAATACTCATTAATTTTTCTTTGTAGGTGTTGCAGACTGAAGACTTCATGCATTTTTTTTTTTTTTGCTTATGTGTTTTCATCATCTCAGAAAGTTCTTTGTAGCCAGGTTTACATGACATGGTGAAATATGTGCACGCACGCACACACACACACACACACACACACACACACACACACATACACACACACACACACACAGGGATTGGTTAAATTGTCTTTGCTAATGTATGAGTATAATCCACACAATGACACTGCTAACAAAGTCTACTCACTATAAGGTCAATAAGCCTGTCCATAAATCCAGGATTTATATTTTGCAGCCTAAAGAATTAGAACATGTGTAACACAATTTTGACATGACTAATTTTGGAATGGATATATAATATGTCTTGATTGAAATTCCTGTGAGTTAGGAGGATTACAGATGAAAGCAAATGTGAAAAAGATAGGTGTTTATAAGTAGCACAGGAGAAAACTATGCAATTGGTTACTGCATTTGTTTTTGCTTCAGTGGCCAATACATTTTAGATTTCAACATGCTAACTGTAATTTGCCTTTGGTTCCTGTCTTAAGCTCTAAATTTTTGTCAAGTTTTTATTTTCCACTTGTGGACATTGATTGTGATTTTTCTCTTGGTTAACTGGTTTTGTTTTTTTTAAGATAAAGTTTTAAGTGTGTGAAGTGTGTGTGTGTGTGTGTGTGTGTGTGTGTGTGTGTGTGTGTGTGCGCGCGCGCAAATGTGTGCATGCTCCTTTGGAGGATAGAAGATCTCCAGTCCGTGATCTGAAGTAGCAGGCATTTGGTAGCTACACAGCATGGGTCCTGGGAGAGAATGTAGAATGAGAACATGAGGGCAGAGGATGGTCGATTTGGGATATGGACAGAATGGAAGAGCAATGAAAGAAATATCTTGATATCGAGAGTTCTTATGATGTTAAGGAGAAACCTGATACTAGGGAAATTCCCAGAAACCCACAAGGATGACCCCAGCTATGACTCCTAGCTATAGTGAGAGGGTACCCGAACTGGCCTTCCCCTGTAATCAGATTGGTGAATACCCCAACTGTCTTAGAGCCTTTATCCAGTAGCTGATGGAAACATACAGAGATCCATAACCAGGCCAAGCTCTGGGAATCCAGTTGAAGTGAGGGAGGACAGAATATATGAGCAAGGGTCAAGATCATGAAGTGTCATGGGCTGTTGTTGTACTGCCTTTAATCCCAGCATTCAGGAAGCAGAGGAAAGCACACATCTTTGAGTTCAAGGCCATCCTGGTCTACAGAGCTAGGTAGGGCTGTTACACAGAGAAACTCAATCAGGAAAAACAAACAACCAAAAAGAAAAGATCATGAAAACCTACAGAGACAGATGAACCTAGCTGCTAGGAACTCATGAATTCTCGACTAGCAGGAACATCTGTGAAGCATTCATGGGATCAAGCTAGGCTTTCTGCATGTGGCAGGCAGAGAGTTTTGTAGCTTGGTCTATCTGAGGGGATCTGATACTGACAGTAGGACCAGTATCTACCCCTGGTGGATGGGCTAGCTTTTGGGAACTCATTCCCTATGGTGATACTTTGTTTATTATTCTAACAAATAAAGCTTGCCTGAAGATCAGAGTGCAAAACTAGCCATACTAGTCAACCACAGGAACACACCTTTAATCTCAGTGGCCACACTAGTTAGCTATAGAGGACAGGCAACAGTAGCCCACTCCTTTAATCCTAGCACTCGACAGAGGATCTCTGTTAGTTCGGGTTCACCCTGTGATACACAAAATTGATTCAGCCTGTAAGAGAAACAGAGCTCATACAAAGTTGATCCCAGCACTTGGAGTCATACGCCTTTACTCTTAGCACTAGGAAGGTGGAGACAGGAGGGGATGTGGCTGGATGGAGAGAAGACGATGAGGTGGTAGGGGACAGGCACTCACTCGAGTCTGAGGAGCAGTGCGGTCTGAAGCATCAGTCTGAAGATACAGTCTGATTTCAGGATCACCCCTTTGATCTGAGCATTGGTAGAGGTAAGAACCCCCTAGTGGCTTGCTGCTTTGCTTCTCTGATCTTTCAGCTTTCTGATAGCTTACTCTGAGTTTTCGCTATTAACACCAATTAGAATCTGTGCTACCATATTTGTCTCTCTGAGGGACATACATGGTTCCCTGGAGAAGGGAAAGGAACAAGATCTCCAGGCAAATTAGGAGCATGGTGGGGGGGGGGGAGAGGGAGAAAGGAGGGCAGAGGTGGGAATGACAGAGCAGGAAGACTGAGTCAGGGAAAGAATAGAGGAGAGCAAGAAAAGAGATAACCTTCATAGAGGGAGCCATTATAGGTTTAAAGAGAAATTTGGCACTAGGGAAATGTCCAAAGAACTACAAGGATGACCCTAACAATCTAAACAATAGTAAAGGTAATTTACTTAAATGTCCTTCCCTGATAGTGAGATTGATGACTATGTTATATGCCATCCTGGGGCTTTCATCCAGTAGCTGATGGAAGTAGAAGCAGACACCTACAGCTAAACACTGAGTGGAAGTCTTAGAAGCTGGTTGCAGAGAGGGAGGAGTGATGAGTAAAGGGGTCAAGACCAGGTTGGAGAAACCCACAGAAACAGCTGATCTGAACACGGGGGAGTTCATACATCCCAGTCTGGTAGTTGGGAAACCAGCATAAGTCCAACCCAGATTCCCTGAATGTGGTGTTAGTTGGGAGGACTTGGCAGTCTATGGGCCTCTGATAGTGGATCAGTATTTATCCCTAGTATACAAATGCACTTTGGGAGCCCATTCAATATAGAGCGAAACTCCCTGAGTCCAAACACATGGGGGAGGGCCTGGACCCTGCTCCAAATGATACGACAGACTTTGAAGACTCCCCATGGAAGGACTCACCTGTCCTATGGAGCAGAAAAGGAATGGGGTTTGGTGAGGGAACTGGGATTGATATGAAAAACAAGCTTTTTTCTAAATTATAGAATATATATAGAATTCGTGCTACCATGGTATGCAGTGCTCAGCCTTATTGCAGAGGGGTAGGATCTTAGTCTTGCTTCTACTTAATGGACCAAGCTTTGTTGAATCCCCTGGGAACCCTAACCCATTGGGAGGAGAAAGCAGATGGTGGGTGGGCTGCAAGGAGAAACAAGAGGGGCCAGGAGTGGGAGGGAGAACAATGATTGGAGTGTAAAATAAGGTTACGGAAAAAAACAAACAAATGAAAACAAAACAAAACTTATACACTGACACTGAAAAAAAAATTAGTGACAGCCTTTGGGCGTTGATTCTCCCACCGTGCCCTCTACAGTGTTTGAATGAAAGTCTATGGATGCCACTTTCATAAGTCCTCACCCATGATGCAAGGCATCTTCAGACATCTAGCCAACTCTGAACTGCCCATGTGTCTCCAAGTAACCTCAGTAAACTCATTGCATCTCCAAGTCGGTCTTTAGGGAAATAGTTCTTAGTCTACCACCTGTGCCCAACTAGAAGAGATTTGTTGACATGTTCCCAGGAAATGCCTACAATGATATCTCACTCTATTTGTTCTGGTGAAAATGTCTTCAGAATTAGGTGGTGGTGGTGCATGCCCTTAATCCTAGAGGCAGTCAGATTTCTGTAAGTTTGAGGCCAGCTAGGTCTACAGAGCAAGTGCCAGGACAGGCTCCAAAACAACACAGAGAAACCCTTCCTTGAAAAACAAACAAACAAGCAAACAACCCCCACTCAAATTTATAAACCACTTAAAATTATATACAACCCCAAAAGAAATTCTTCTTGTGAGTGTGGTTGCCATTTTTACTCCTTTTTTTGTTATGTTTTTCAAGTAATCATTAATGACCTTCATTTTAAATCAACAGCTTACAGCCTCCATACATTTGCTTGCATTTTTCTGTTACATTTCATCTTTGGTTTTATGTATTCTGGGAAATCCTTTCAAGTTGTTTCTCATATCGAATAATCAATATATTTTGTATTCTTCTGAGAATTCAATACTGTTTCCTACATATTTTTCAGAATCATGCAATAGATCATTTTCAAAATTAATGTCTTCCTTTGAGTCTTCTGCATATTATTCAATATACTTTATTTTTCTTTATTTTGGTGAGTTATAGGTTGCCAGTAAATTTCTTTAAAAATTACTTGAATTTTGTTTTCTCTTATACCGTTTGTCAACAGATAAAAATTCTAACTACACCTCTAGCCTTCATACAATCTCACATTGTCTTTAATGTACACTGTAGTGATGTTTTAAATTTGGAAACATTCTTTTCTAACAGAATCTCACCAGTATAGCTAGATTGAATAGGTGTCTATCTCTGAAACTGTCCCCCAACCCTGGGGTTGAAAATATGTGCTGCCATGCCTGGTGCCTGGTTTTATGTGGTTCCTGGGATTTGAACTTAGGTCTTGATACTTGAGTGGAAAGTACTTCCCACTGAGCTTTCTACTTGGCCCCTTTATTGGAGTTTTAACAATGTTAGGTCACCCAATCCTAATTTTAGATGTCTTTTCATTTACACAGTCTTTCCTTAATTTTCTTCAAGGATTGTTTTTTCTTAGTAACAGGCCTTAAACACTTTGTATGCAATTACTATCTAATTGTATTATATTTGTGTTCTTGTAATAAGGGATGTTTTCTTAATTTAATTTTGGATAGCTGGTTGTTCTTGTATAGAAATGGTTGGTTAATTTTGTATAGTGAACTCTTGCTACACTGATCGATTAGTTCTGATAGTTTCATGTGTTGCAAAGGAACTTTTTTCAGTCGTCTGTGAATACATATAAACATAAACTAATTTATAATATAGGTGTTTATTTTATTTTTTCCTACTTAGTGCCTTTGGGTAGACCCTCTATAATAAGTAAGATGACAATTAATAGATGGGACCTCCAGAAACTGAGAAGGTTCTGTAAGGCAAAGGACACAGTTGATGAGACAAAATAGCCCACAAACTGAGAAAAGATCTTCAAAAACCCCAGATCTGAAAGAGGGCTGACCTCCAAATATACAAAGAATTTAAGAAATTAGTCATTAAAACTCCAAATGACCCTATTAAAAAGTGGGGTACAGAACTGAATAGAGAACTCTCAATAAAGGAATCCAAAATGGCTGAATGACACTTAAGAAAATGCTCAACATCCTTAGCCAGCAGGGAAATGCAAATCAAAAGAACTCTGAGATACCATCTTACTCCTGTCAGAATGGCTATAATTAGAAACACCATTGACAGTTTATGCTGGAGAGGATGTGGAGAGAGGGGAACACTCCTCCACTGATGGTGGGAGTGCAAACTTGTACAGCCATTTTGGAGATCAATATGGGTTTCCTCAGGAAAATGGGAATCATTCTACAGCAGGACCTGGCAATTCCACTCTTAGGCATATACCCAAATGATCCACATCAATGCAACATAGACATGTGCTCAACTATGTTCATAGTAGCATTATATTTAATAGCAAGAACCTGGAAGCAACCTAGATGCCCCTCTACTGAAGAATGGATAAAGAAAATGTAGCACATTTACCCAATGGAATGCTAATCTGCTGGGTGGGGGGAAGCGGGGAGGCGGGGAGGCAGAATCTTGAAATTCACAGGCAAATGGATGGAACTTGAAGAAACCATCCTGAGTGAGGTGACCCAGTCACAAAAAAAGGAAAATGGTATGTACTCAAGAACCTGGAAGCAACCTGGATGCCCCTCACCTGAAGAATGGATAAAGAAGATGTGGCACATTTGCACAATGAATTACTACTCAATGGAAAATAAAACAAAACAAAACAAAATAAACAACAACAACAACAAAAAAACAGTTGAATCTTGAAATTTGCAGGCAATGGGATGGAACTTGAAGAAACCATTCTGAATGAGGTAACCCAGTCACAAAAAGAGGATGATGGTATGTACTCAAGGTCCCCCGCAGAAGGAACAGAAGGAAAAAGGAACAAGATCTCAAACATATTGGGAGTGGGGATGGCATCAGAGGGTGGAGAGGGAACTAGGGGAAAGAAATGGGGAGGAGAGGAGACCATGTGGGACCAGGAAGAATAGATTTGGGAAGTGTGGAATTTTTTATTGATCCTGTACTGGATGTTTCATGTCTTCATGTTAACCCCATGTTAACCACAGAGTTAGATGTGGACTTCAACGGAACCTCCATATCAGTGTAACAAAGTTATTCCATACTCTTTGTCTACTGAATACTTTGATCCATTGTATTTTATCAAACCGTTTCTCTATCTCCCTGGAATAAATTATGTGCTTCTTTTTTTTTTTTTTTAATTCTACTCAGACCCCCTGAATATGGGTCTCAGCTAGAAGGTCTGAGCAGTCCAAGGGACCTCATACAGTGGAACCAGGATGTATTCCTGGGGCACATAAGGACCTTGAGGACACATCCCCCAAGGAGAGACACTCCCTTAAACTAGAGACAGGAGAGATGTACTAGTCCCTACTTCAAATGACTTGACAGAATTACATGACCCCACCTGGATGGCATAGCCCTACATGTTGAATGGGGGTGGGGGGATGGGAGGGGAGGGTGGTCAGGGTACATGTGAGGGGGAAAAGAGGGTAAAAGGGAGGGAGGGAGGGGGGAGAGGGAACTGGGATCGACATGCAAAATAAAAGAATATAATAAAGTAAAATAAAAAACAAACAAACAAAAATTCTATTAATGCCATGGTTACCTGACTAAATTATGGCTAGTGAACCAATCTTACATTTCTAGAGTAGCTCAAAAATAGGCTTGGAGCATAAATATTTTAATCTTTGGATTTGTATTGCATAAGTATTACATGTCATTTCTTAGTGCATAGTGGCTGATTTTTCTTGGTGGTGTCCCATTTTAATTGAGATCCTTTGTGGCCACATACAAAGTTGAGGCATGATCTACAACTTTCTTTGTCTCCTTTCAGAGTTTTAAAGAAAATTAGTTTATCTGGCCATTGCAGTGCTTACACGTCTAATGCCTAAACATATTAAGAAATGATTAAGGAACACATTTGGGGCCTAGATTTCCTTTTGTGAAAGATTTTGCTTAATAAACTATTGTCTTAAAATCATAATATATTTATCTAGATTTTCTTTTTGCGTATCATTTCATTATTTAACTCTATGAAAACGTTTTATAATATAATGTTAATGCTGCTTTTAGATTTGAGAGGCTGATACTATTGTCCTTTTATTTCTGCTTTTAGTGATGTCAGATTCCATTTTTTTAATGGTCATGCTAAGCTCAAATTGCCTACTTTACTATTCTCGTGAATTTCTGATATTTCTGTTGTGTGTGCACACATGTTTGTACAGATAAGAGGGCAACATTGCCTTCTGCCTCTCTTCTTCTTTTACAACATGGCTCTCCGGACTAGAAATCAGATTTCCAGGCTGTATGTGAGTGCACTGACCCACTGAACCATGTTTCAGGCCCTCACATTTTCATTTTGTTCATGTTTTTGGTTTTCTGTTCTGTTACTTATTCTGTACTCCACATTAGCTCGTTTCCTACCCTAATTCCCCTGTGTGCATATGTAGAAAATTACTTTCCTTCTTCTTTCAAATATACCAGTTTTAATGTTTCAAAAATATCCTGTAAATCTGTTTTAGTTTTATATATTATTGGGCTTACTTTTTTACTCTTTATTTTTAATAACTATGAGGTAAATGCTTTGCAAAAATTTGTATTTCATATATATTGGGTAGAGTATAGTAGGAGAACTAACTTATTATAGAACTGTTAATATTTTTGCTTATATATTAATCTTCTGTCAACTCTACCCATGATTAAATGCTGGTTTCAAAGTCCCTGTATAAGAGACAAGATTGTTTATTCTCTATTCAATTATGTTGATATTTTCTCCATGTTGTTAGGTGCCAACACTTTTAAATAGAGATGGCAGAATATTTTCCTCTTCTTAACAGTATTTTAGACTTGTATAATGTTCCCCTCAATGAACAGTTAGGCTGCACTTAGTATAATTTCTTAATATTATTTGAGGCAATCCAGCTATCTTTTGATGACTGTTTTAATGTCATATATATTAAATTTCACTTTTCAATTATTTACATCTCTGAATATAAATCAGCAGCATATAATTTAATCAGTTTTTGCTACTACATTATTCTAATCATTGTTTCATTATTGAAATATTTACTCCATCAAAAGATATTGCAATTACTCATGTGAAGCTAACTTCTACCACTTTGACAATTTAGTATATTCATGTTTTGTAAATTGCTAATGTTATTATCATTAAATATTTCTAGAACGTAATCTTATTTTTTTTAATTTCTTTTAAAATAGTTGTTATTATTTCTATTTTCTTAGCTGTTGCTTAGGGAACTCATTTTAACAGCCTGATAGAGATGAGTACCACCTTAACTTCAGTGATGTAAGCTCTTACATAACTATGTTCACTATGATTTTTTATACGGTTATTCACTATATTGTACACCTTTGAGAAATAATTCCAATGAATATTTTTAGTACTCATTTATTGTTTACTTATTTAAGTTTATATGACCGGGCCTCACTCCACAATGTCACTCACTGTGTAGCTCAGGCCAATGTCTTACTCATGATAATCCTCTGCTTTAGCATCTTGAGTGCTGGGATTGTTGGTATGTATTTCCACACCTGCCCTAAAATACTTTTTCATATAACATTATATAGTTTAATATTCAGTCAGAGAGAATAGTAAAGTACTACAATGAAATACACAGTGTTACTGGTTGGTTCTTTCCCTGCTTAGGCTATTTCCTGCTTATGTTCCTACTTTTTTCATATTGGAGACTCTTGTCAGTATTTCCTGCAGTGCCGATCTGCAAGGAAAGAATTCTTTTGGGTTTTGTTTATTGCAGAATGAAATCATCTAGCTTTGATGATTAGAGAATAATTTGGAGAGATGTGTATCCTTGGCTGGCAGCATCTTCTCAGCTCTGGGATTCACATGAACCTGCTGGGATCCTTTTCTAATAAGAAATCAGTCTCTCTAAGGTTTCCTTGTACACAGTGAGTGAGATTATTTCTTTCATTACTGAAGTTTTCCAGATTTCCTGTTTGGGTTTGGCCTTTGGCAGTTTGAAAATGTCCTTTTGCTGATAACATTGTAACCTATGTACAACATAAAGGAGTTTAATTAAAAAGGTAGTATTTAGTGGCACATTTGAACCATATCCCTGCTGCTTCATTTTTTTCTCAGTTTCTTGTTTTTTTGAATTAATAATTTGCATTAAGCAAATATTGATGTTATGGTCTTTCCTTATATGTCCCTGGGGCAAATTTAATACTCATTCCCCTTTTAAAAATTTACATTACCTACATTCAATAAACACTAGTGATTTACCCAAAATTCTTTTGAAACTTTCTTCTGCCAGACTAATGCTAAAGGTTAACGGAACCTTCTTGTGAATGATTTATTTGAATGACTCTGTTTGTCACTCTCCATACTTTTAACTGGCTTTGCAATTTCTTACTTCGTTCTAATTTTTCATTTTTAAAAGCAAAATTTTCAGACTTTAAAAGTGTTTGTTCGTAAAATTGTAGTGTAGGACTTGTAATTAGTCTTTACTTCTAATTCTGATTTGCTTTTGAAACTATTTCACAATTTGTGGTTTTGCACATGTGTGTGGGTATCCCTGGTGGCCGGAAGTGGGTATCAGATGTCCAGCAGCTAGAGTTACAGGCACTTTGAACTGTACAATATGGGTTCTGGAAACCATACTCCAATCCTCTACAATAACAACATAACCAAGCCATCACTATTGTAACAAGTGCTTAACAGCCAATATAAATCCTTAAAAATAATGACAAACCTAGATTTTTGCATGGATACTTGTTTTAGCTTATATCCCCTAGTATATATGCTGCTTTTCTCATCCATTATTGTACTTATATTATTTTTAAATACTAGAAATTAGAACAAACAGACTATTATAAAAATAAGATGATCAGTTTCTTAAGGGCTGGATATTACTTGTCATTGGCATTTATTAGCTTTCTTGAACTAGCCATGGAATCTGTTATCATTCATGAATTGCTGTGAAGTCTGGGTACAACTGTGAGCACAGCTGTGTGAGAATGTTTCCTAAAATGAGTCTCTTCTGAGAAGTGATATGTGCATATTGGGGACATAGCTCTACTACTCTTTTAGATTATAACTCCACCATAAGGTTCACTTCTGGATGGGAATTTGAGGGCCACCTAATTGAGATGTTAGGGAATTTGTGGGTCTTCCTAACCATGCACAGCCCGGTATATATATCACTTTGCTATCTTTCAGTCACACATCAGAGCTTTACAAAGCCTCCTTATGGATATAATTTTCTAATGTGCCTTTTAAGTGCTTTGTTTATCTTTCCATGTTTTTTTAACTGCCATCATTGGCTCAGGCGGTTGTGATATTGAAATATTGCTCTCGATTCCTGTCAACACATTGTCTGGAATAAAACCTGTTTACAGTGGGTTCTGGCTCAGATCAAGTCAACACAGTCTGTGCCGTTGAGGCTTTTGGAGGGCTGCCAAACCAAATAAGATTTTAAAATCTGCACCAAAGGAACACCCCAGGGAGCTCCAGAGTCATTCTGTCACTTACTATCTGATAATTTAAGTATATATTATGTATTTTTGCTTTGACTTTAATACATAAAAGTCAGAAATACTAGGGTAAGAGAGGTGGCTCCATGGATAAGAACACTTACTTGTCTTCCAGAGAAGCCAGGTTTCATTCCCAAACTCACATGGTAGCTCATAGCCATCTGTCCCTCCAGCACCAGGGTCTCCATGGCCCTGGCTGCCACAGGCAACGGGTATGTATATGAAGCACATATATACATGCAGGCTAAGACTCATACACACAAAATAAAAAAATAAATCTTAAAAATTTTACATGTGCTTATGATATTTCTGTGTTTTATAAAGGGACACTTAGGTAATTTAGCTATTTAGCAGAGGCACCATCTACTCTTGCAAAGTTTTCTAGTATGCAATGTGATTTTATTAGTTATAGTCATTATGATGTCTGGGACATCTCTTTCATTTGTTTCTCCTCTCCAGCTGTGCTTTGTATCATTTACCCAACATAACCCCAATGACTGTAGGCACTATCTTGTTCACTTACCATTTTTTAGCAGTGGAAACATTCCTCAAACAACCTTTGAAGAAACATAATCATTGTTAACTTTAGTTATGGTGCTGTATCGTAGAAGGAAGTTTAAAGCTCATTTCTACTCCCTAACCCATGATGGAACTCTCCAAGAAGAAAACTATTGACACTAAAACACCAGATATTCTAGCTCTTGGCATTGGTGGCCGGCCTTCCTGTTTCTGCTTTTACACCATTAGCATGCTTTGACTCCATATATTAGAATTATAATGCATTATTTTGGTCTTGGTTCACTTGACTTTGTACAGTATCCCTTTCCCCAAGTTTATCTATACAATCTCAGTAGAGTTTCTTTCTTTTAGAAAGGCTCAATTCTCCATTTTCTTTGCCCATCCACTCTTTGACAGATACACAGTTTTGTTACTTGTGCTGCTGTGAACAGTATATATGCGTCTATCCCATATTATTTATCCTACTCAAGATATTTTCACAATGGTCAGATTACTGAATGCCATTGGATTTCTCTTTATAATTCTGAGTCACGTTCTGTTGTAGCCTGTTGTCCCGCAGGCTTTCTCCATCTGGTGGTGCTATCTCAGAAGGCTGTGGAAAATCTTAAGTAACCTCACTGGAAGAATGAAGGGTGTGTCTTGAGGTCTTGTATTCCAATGTGTTTTCATGTCTACTTCCTTTGCTTCTGTCAGAATGGGAGGTATTGAGTTCCAGATGCACATTGCTGCCACCATGAAGCCAACTTCCTCTGTGCCTTTATGCCATAATGAAATATGTGAAACTGTAAACTGAAATAAACTCTTTCTCCCTTACTTACATTTGGTCACAGGAATAATAGTAGCTAATATGCTTGTGCTATTTATTACTAGTGTTTCCATTTCTTTTAGATTTATTTTAGTTTCGGAGTAGGTATGTTTTGCTTGCATGTGTGTAACTACATAATGTGTGTGCACTGGAGGTCAGAAAAAAAGCATTGCATTTCCCAGAAATTCCCTGGAACTAGAGTTACAGACAGTTCTTACCTACGGTGGGTGTTAGAAACCAAAAGTGCCCTTACCTGCTGAACTATCACCCTAGTCCTCATAGTAGTATTTAATTTATATTTACACACACCCACACACACACACACACACACACACACACACACACACACACACAAATGGATGGATGGTAGATGATATATAGATGATAGACATGATAGACATATATGTACATACCAGCATACTTGTGTAGATATATAATATCTTTCTTAAATTATGCATAAACTTTAAAAAAACATAAGAACAAAGTTCAGAATGAAAATGTGTGTGTTTTAGTGGAAATTTAAGCTAACTGGTTGGTAGTTGCAGGGAATCATGGAGCTGGATTGCTTAGCTGCCTTGAAAGGTATGTGCCATAGGTTTTTCAGGTTCAATGCCATGGCTCCTTGGGATATGTGTGCCTCCCAGTTCATGAGGGACTGGCATACTCCCTGGGAAGCGAAGTATTAAGGCCACTTGTATTTCTGTGTATGTTCCCTTAGTAGTCAAAGAAAATGAAGACTTGACAGGACAATTGATCTTGTGTACCCTGTATGACTTGCAAATTTCACTGTATCCTGGCAACTACAACTGTATTGATCTGGCAAGTCTTGGTGTGGCTCCTTCAACACAAACCTAGCTTCTTTCATTGAAGACATATCAGGTGACCTCAGTGAAGAAGTATTGGAACTTACAGATGGTACCTGAATAGGAACCTGAAATACAGTAATTTAAGAGAAAATAAATTAAAAAGTGGGAAAGAGTTAAATACACAATTATAATAAGGCAGGAGCATTCATTAGAGGTGAAAAGACAGGACGGGTGGAATGAATTAAAACAGGAAATCATCAGTTGGTGAAATGCCTGGAGCTCATTAGTGAACATAAGCCTTCTTTTCTTAAAGAGGGCTCTCAGGACCCCCAACTTTGGTCATGGTTAAGAAGAATAATTTAGGCAGAATTAAATCTAAGAAGAACAGAAAAAAATTCCCAGTAAGGATTTTCAGCATTGGAGAAATCAAACACTAAACAAAACAAAACAAACAAACAGTATTAAATAAAAAATGAGTTAAAACTTACAAAATAAAAGTGAACAGAAATAAGCAGAAGTACCCTGGAGAACAGAAGGAGGAAGAATGCCTACAGATACTTTACCCAATGTCTCTCTCTATGAAAGAGAGTAGAGTTAGCATACCAACTAGTGAAAGAACTGTGATTGAGGGAAATCTTGAGGGAAAAGAGCAGGTGCAATCTCAGGTGAAGGGTGTGGCTGTGGGATTGCTGTTCCTCCCTATGCTATCACTGTGGGATGCTTCTGTGACTGCTGAGACATATTGGGCTTATGAACCTGATTCCCCTGCATTTTGCTTTGTTAACTTGTAACAAGAGGACAGCATTCCTACTTATGTCAATAACTCTGAGACTTGGGTGTCCCCACTCCTAATCATATTGTTCCCGATGTAAAAGATGATTACATGACACATTAAATATTGATATTTAGGCTTTGCATGATGAAGTACTAGCCACTCAAATTTAGATAAATTACCCTCTTCCGTTGATGCATAAGTCCTGACAAACTTATTTGGTCATTGTTTCTCTGCCTCTAATTAGACTTCTAAACTATGGTCCATAGGAATGTTGCTGAGGAGTTTTTTTCCTGGTTACACTGGACAGCATTATACCCTTCAGAGTCATTTGCTACTCAATATGTGCTTTAAACATTGATTACATGCCCTAAAATTAAAAGAAAAGAGGGGGTATAGCCATGGGTCCCAATGTTGGTATTAATATATAGAACTGTTTGCACTTCAATTCATTCCCTCCATAATCCTTCCTTTTTTTTCTTTGAAAATTACACTATTACATATATGTAAGGGCAGAGATGCCATTGCATCTGTGTTTGTGTGTGAAAGTCAGAGGTAAACTGTGTAGAGTCAGTTTTCATACCTCTATGATAGATCTTGGTTTTGATCTCAGGTGCTTCAAGCATCTTTATCTGCTGAGCAACCTTGTTGGCCCAAGAATCTTTCGTTTTCCTCCATGAAGGTTTCACAGTGGTCAGCATTTGAGTCTTCTGGTGATTTAATTCCTCCTTCAACTGTTTAAACTCTTCCCTAAAGACTCCTCTCAGTTTTAATTCTTTTTTGTGTCATAATTCCCAACTCACATGAATGTTATTTTAATGAATGGGCATTGTTCTTAGGAGTTTAGATATATTGCAATAGAAAGCAAAAATGGATAAGAAATGTGTAGACTTTGCTATCACATTGTGCATTGCAAAGTTGTTCTATAAAGAGCTGTATTTTATTACTTTTAGTTCAGACAAATGAAAACTGGAGCATGTAGTTTGATGTCATCTGTTCAAATGCCAAGTCACCAACAAGGCAATAGGTACATATTGACTAATTCATGGAATTATTGAATTTTCTCACACATTAGAGCAGGGAGACATCCATGCTGATGTTTGGAGGGTATAAGCTGTGGTGATATATTGTTTATGATCTAATAAACCAGTGGAGATCAGTTTGCAAAGCCATCCACACTAGGTAGCTATAGAAACTAGACAGTGCTGGTATATGCCTTTAATGCCAAGACTCGGGAGAAAGGCAGATGGATCTCAGAGTCCAAGATGGCCTCAGGCAACTGGAAAGTGAATCAGAGTTCACATCTTTAATCCCTGGATATGAGACGTATAGCATTCAGCCTGAAGCCACTTAGAGGAGAGTAGAGCACTCTGAAAAAATCTGAGGAACAGAGAAGTTGGGAGAAGTTTGAGGATCGCACCTTTGGTCTAAGCTGAGATACAGAGCTAGTGACTAGCTAATTTTCTTTGCTGATCTTCACCTTGAAGCTTGAATGCCAGTGTCTATCTCTGGGCCTTCTATTTATCAAGCTACAATAAGTAACCAAGTACTATAGACATCTCTTGTGAAGGAAGCAGGCCAATGTCAGAGTTCTTTGTTCTTTCTGTGTTGATCATCTAGTGCTGGGCATGTGGCCTGCTTTTAAGAGTAGTTCAGTGAAACTCCCTTGGAGAAAACATGTTATTTTTTTGTTTGTTTGTTTATAAATAGATGACAAAGTCAATCTGTATCCAGTTTTCAATGCTTATCTCTTCATACAGTTTGCTTTCCTGTATGAAATCTGTAGGGAACCACTCACAAGTTTACTAAAGTGGTCAAATTCAACTTTAGGTATTTGGAATTGGTTACTTTTACCTATTATCTTTACCTGTTTCATATTTGGAAATAATATTTGATTTGTTAATGTCAATGTCAAAAGCGAAAACACCAATTTAAAAGTTCAAATTTCTACTTATTTTATATTTCTTGAAGATTTTATTAGAAATGTCAGGAAGTCTGCCTGTAGGTAATGAAGCAGTCTATTTTTATTTTTTTTAATTTTCACTCCTTATTTCATAAAGGGCAATGAAATCATTTAAGTGTATGAACATCAACATATTAAAAACACATTTTGGCATCAAAATGAACATATTAATCTACTGCTTTCTCAAATTATTTTTAAGAAAAAATATGAGTATTCTTTGATCACAGCACTGTAGGATATCTGATTATTGCTATTAATATAATTCATTAGGAGAAAAACTAACAAATGACTTTTAATGAGCCTTCTAGACATAAATTGATTCCAATCTCTAAACTCATTAACATCTTTGTAGTGTATCCAAATCAAATTAGTGTTCTCTTATGTTCACAGAAGCTCTGTTTCTTTGCAAAGTGATAAATATATCACTTAAGTGAAAATAATCTTCTGTGAGTAAGGTTTATAGTATTTTAAATGCAATTCTTAATAATTCTGGCAATCATTGTTCTTTGTTATGTTTGCCCAGGTAAATTGTGTGTCTGGGACATATCTGACATGTATGTGGAGTAGAATCAGTTAATGAGACATTTAGACTATCCCATTTGCATATAAAATATACAAAACATTTTTTTGAGTTTGGTATATTATATTTGTCTTTTTTAAATTTAGTTTTCTTATTCACATAGCGATCCCAGTTCCCTCTCCCTCTCTCCCTCTCTTCCTCCCATGCACCCTGACCACCCTCCCATGCCATTCCCTCTTCCCCAACTCCACAGGGAGGGTGATGCCTTCCAGGAGGGGTCATCAAAATCTGTCAAGTCATTTGAAGTAGGGACTAGGCCTTCCCTCCTGCCTCTAGGCTAAGGGAGTATCACTCCATAGGGAGTGTGCTCCCAAATACCTTTTGTGCACCAGGGATACATCCTGGTTCCACTGTCAGAGGTCCCTTAGACTGCCCAGGCCTTCTAACTGAGACCCATGTTCAGGGGCTCTGAGTTGGTCCTGTGCTGGTTTCCCAGCTGTCAGTATGGGGTCCATAAGCTCCCCCTTGTTCAGGTCAGCTGTCTCTGTGGGTTCCTGTAGCCTGGCCTTGACCCCATTTTCTTATCACTCCTCCCTCTCTGCAACTGGATTCCAGTTCTACTTTCAGCTGTGGGTATCTGCTTCCAACAGCATTTTTTATAAACTTGCTTAGAATGTAGACCTCTCTTATTGTTTCAAAGATCTTAATTTTTCTCTTGCGTCCTGACCATTATTGCTAATGGACTTTAATTACAGCAATTAAGTCAAATTGATACTGCCCTCATTAAATACATTTTCCTTTAATATAAGGCTTATTTTCTTAAGCTCTGTTGTCTGTATTTTTGCCTTTTTTTTTTTTCTTTTCCTTTTACCGTCCTCTTTCATTTTTCAGTATCTCCTTTTCTCCCTCTATGCAGTCCTTTCTTCCCTCCTTCTTCTTTCCCTTCTCCCTTCTGTCCGTCCACCTTTCATTTACTCCCTTTCTCTAGCCCTCCCTGCCTCCCTCTCTACCTACCTTCCTCCCTGCCTCCCTCCCTGCCTCCCTCCCTGCCTCCCTCCCTACCTACCTTCCTCCCTGCCTTCCTCCCTGCCTCCCTCCTTTCCTTCCCTTCCTTCCTTCCTATAGCTTTCAAGTTATGTGGTTTCTAAAATGTTCTCTGAATGCTGTCTGTTTCTTAGAGCAAAAATAAGGGAGCTAAGCACCAAAAGAGCATTAAAAAAAATCTCATATATGAGGGACCCTTATTCAAATGTGCCTTATATTTCCATCATCTTTATTATGTGTTGCTGTTTATATTGTGTTTAGGAATTTTAGCTATATTGAGAAGCTTCACAGAGAAATTTATCATTAATGGCACGAAAAACCAAATACTGCATTCTTTTGGAAATTAGAAAAACTTTCTGACTGCAGACCAATGTATTGCTCATTTGATTGAAACAGTCTCAGTACATATGTATAATCTGCTAAATGTAGTTTTCTGGAACACCTCTGAAAGCTGTGTAATAGGGTGGGCTGAACCCACGGTGGGGAGCAGCTTTACCTATGTCCCTGATCTCAGGATCTCTACCTCCACGCACATTCTCTTGTGTCCTTTTTTTGTGATCCAGACCATTGCTGGTCCTGTTTCTTTCAGATTTTGAATGGATTTACCCTGGCTTAGACTTTGTTGTTTCTAACTTTACATCATGTCTGAATTTTTCTTTATTTTCCAACTATGTTTTATAATTCTTTGATCCCCATATCACCTTTTAGAATGTATTTTTCACATTGTTTTAATATCTGTATTTTCCTATTTCAGTAAGTCTTGTTCAGGTGCATATATAAACTTATTTTCTTTCTTTATACTTCTTGAAATTATGAATTATCTAGCTCATAATAAATCACACTTTTTATCACCAACAGTATTTCCTAATAGTTTCATATAACTTCTTCAATTCAAGTTCTGCAGAGCTTCATGTATTTTCCCCAGGCCAAGAGAAGGGAATAAGATCTCTGCTCATTCTCTATGCCACGCGTTTGTCAAAGATAAACCTCCTGGGAAGTCTGACTGTCTTATAAAGTTTGGCTTGGTTTGATTACGTTGACTGTCTGGCTCCCCATCTTTATTGTCACATCACCAAAACTATAATACAGAAGATTACTTTGACCTGAGCGTGACTACATGGTTTCCATTCTATTATTGGTATTCTCCAGGTGTCTTTACCATTTCTGCTCTCCAGGGCTCCTTGTTTGTCAGGATGATGGAGATGATTCCAACCAGATTATTTAAAAGACAATATAATAATTTTCTGAGATTGAAATGTAGAGGAGAATTAAAATGGTTAAATATTTCTTGTAATAAACTATAACATTGATATTCAGGAGTAACTCTAAGCTAGATGTTCACAGGGGGAAAAAAATACAAATCTGAATGAGTGATTTAACGCCCTTCTCAGAGCATATGTCCTCACACTATGCAGATAATATGTTCTTTTGATGGAATCATCGGAGTACTAGATAATAGAAAATAATAGACAAACTACTTATTTGTACCCTTTCAATTACAATGATCTGTTCAAGGTAACATACAGTACATCTTACACCTTCTTAACACACATAACTAGTATATTTTATGTCAATGATACCACAAATTTTCACCATAATAAGAATATACTTTCAGCACAGGTGGAAATTATAACCACCTCAAGGATAAGATAGTATTGCATATATTATAAACTTAAATTCTTAACCCGGCTGGTAATGTCAGTTGAATGATTAATTATATACTCAAATTTTAAAATGGGTAACTATTCATTTTACACCTACTCTACATGTGTGAAGAATAAGTGATAAAAATAAAGGCATGAGACTTACTAAATATCTATTAGCTGAAAACGCTTTTAAGCAGTCAATAACATCTTTTTGGAAAACAATAGTTGAAAATTACAATATGTGTGTTGTAGTTTGGAGAATAAATAGTATTTCTGAAGAGCATTATTTGAATTTAGATGATAGATGCTTTTGAACAAAATGCTCAGTGTTTGTTCACATTTATTCTTGTATTCTAATATATTTAATGTAAGTTGTGTGCAGTTAATCTATTTTATCTAAAAGTGAATGGCTCCAACTACTAATAGCCTTCCTTTCTATCTTGCTTATTTCCTTCCTCCCCCATCATTCCTTCCTTCTTCCTTCATTTCAGCCATGTATACATAAAATATTTACAAATTAGATACTTGAAAATATATTTTCTGGAAGTAAGAAAACAAGAATGTTACACATTTATAGACTGAATCCCAAACAAATGTGAGGCACCAATGTGGTATTGAGGCCACAAAGGTTCAAATGATCAAGTTTTGAAAGTATAGTACTTAGACTGTCGCACACACTTTAAAGAAATTCTCAAAACAAAATTAAGTGCAATATATGACAGACACTAAAGGAGATGTAAAGTACTTTAAGTCCATAAAAATGAGCTTATAATAACAATGGACTTAAGGTGCCTTTGCTATCAAGCTACAAAAAAATTAAAACTAGAAGAGCTGAGATTCAATTAGCCTGAAGTTGCTGAACATTTATCAGTAGGAAGAATTTCAGAAATAAATGAAGCATCTTATCTTGAATTAAACTTTGCCCTATCTAAAGTACAGTATGTATATTCAGAGGAAAACATTCAAGGTTAGTGAACTTGCTATAATCTTATGTCATGGCGATACTGATTTCAGAACACAAAAGAGTCACCCCAGTAAAGACACCATTATGACTTGTGAGTGGTGATCTAGAACCTTTTCTGCCAAGAAATACTGTACTCTGGGATTATACAGAGTGCATGCTATTCAAACAGGTTTTAAACTTAGATTTTCAGTGTCTGCTTAACAAAACTAAATGTGTACTTCCCCAACTTCCAGAGGATAAGACAGAATTAGAATGCATTTTCTGCAGATGTATTTTGGGAGTAAAGCAGTTGATTGGCAAGTAGAGATCTCCAGGCTTGATCCTCAACACCACAAAGGAAGTGGCTGAGGAATGTGCTTTTCCACTCATTGAGTTCTGAGTAGAAAATACTTGTCAATAACCCAAACTGGATGCTTCATGCATTCAGTGAAAAGTACTAAAGACAAGATGTATGAGGTTTCCATTACCTTGACAGAGCACACACTTTTACATTAAACTTTAATTTGTAAATAAAACACAAAATAGTGCTAAATGCCTACTGCAAGAAACATATAAAACAATGAAACACACACAAGAATTTCAGTTTTCTTATGCCACATGTGACTATGCACACTAGAATTTCATGTAACCAGCAAGGGAATAGGTTATCGTCTACTCATACCACCATAAACACCAGAATAATGTATCATACCTCAAACTGAAGCACTGATGATGTCATCAGGTGATAGCATTTCTACCCCATAATAATCTTAAGATGCCTTCCTTGGTCCATCCTTGACTGAAACATTTTCTTGCAACCATGATTATTTTATTCTAGAAAGGAACCTGGACAGACTGAGCATGGTCGATCATGCCTTTCATCCCAGCACTCAGGCCACGGCAGAGAAAGACAGGCAGATATTTTCAGGTTGAGGCCACCCTGGTCATCCAGGGTGTTCCAGACCATCCAGGACTACATTAGTGAGATTCTGTCCCCCTCTCCCTAGGAACAAAAAAATAAGGAAGAAAAGGAAAAAAAGTAAAAAAAAAATCAACTAAAAAAACCACCCAGGTCTAAGGAAAGAGAGGGTGTGAGAGGGAACGCATCTGAGGGAGAAGGGGCTTGAGCAGGAGCTCAGAGGAGGGGACGGAGGGGAAACTGTGGTCAGAATATTTTGTATGAGAAAATAATCTCTTTTAAGTAAAGAAAATCAATATGGAAAAACATATTCTCCCATGTAGTATGTAGGTGTTTGCCTGAGATGGACAAAAGCATAGCTTCTTTCATAACTGATTATCTCCCTAGAGAGTCCTTGGGCCTAATGTAAATACCATGCAATTCAGTTGATAAACAAGCATGTTGAAAGTTTTGTGATTATCAGTGACATCCTTCAGTTGTTTCTGATCTTTCACTATAATGGATAATGGGGAAATGAATAACTTTACTTCTAAGCTTTTTTTCACTTACATTGTTTTATTACTTTGGGATCACTTCCCAGAAGCACTATTACCTTCTCAAATAATATGAATACATTATTCCTTCATAGACTTATTGGTGAACTGCTTTAAAATAGCAGTGCATAAAATTTTACGGCTGCTCTGAAAGTAGAAGAATTCAGCCAATTTCACTGGTCACATTGCCACTGAGAATATGAAACACAACAAGAAAGCCTAACGCAACACATCAGTATTCATGTCAATTGACTAAAAGGTAATACATTATAAGATATGATACCAGTATAAACACAAATCGTGAACATGTAATCATACTAGAAAACTTAAAAGATATTAGTGTTTCTGGACCTCTGCTCTCTTACATATTGGCTCTCCTCCTACCTCTCCCTGAATCCTCTTTGTCCCCTAGTCCCACCTGTCTTGCTTTTCTGTTAGCCAACAGTGATTTATTTATTAGCCAATATGAGAAACATATTTACAGAATGATATCTCCCATCAATAGAGGTTGAGGTTGTTTGTTTCTTTAACTTGATGCAAGGCAGTCTTACTTGTGAAAAGAAATTTCATTTACTGGATCAATGACAGAGGAGGGAGTTCTCAGCCCACGGTGAGTGGTGCCACCTCTGGGCAGATGATCCTGAGTTGCTTAGGAAAGCACACTGAGCAAGCCATTGAGAGTAAACCAGTCAGCTAAGCGGTGTTACATGATGGCCTCTGCTTGAATCTCTGCCTTGACTTCTCTTCCTGGTGAACTGTTATCAGGAACTTTGAGCCAAACAAATTCTTTCCTCTACAAGTTGCTTTAGGTAATGGTGTTTTACCACAGTAATAGAAGTCTTTGGGAAAATCAGTGCCATGTAAGTTATACAAGTATGAAACCAACATAACTGCTCTAAAGGCTGAACTAAAAACATAAATAAATAAATTGGTGTGTAATGATCATAACTACTCAGTTTTGTAGTGAGGACATAAAATTTCACAAATTTTAGAATGATAGAGAAGCCATATATGGAATCTACACCATGTAGGAGACTAAGTTTAGAGTGCATCAATCGTTTGTATTTAAAATCTAGTTAAAATATGGGCAAATACTGTAGACACAAAAGCCCAGTTCACACTTCAATGGAAGAGGAAATGCTTTATTCTGGAGCCAAATGTAAGTTTCCATGGCTCAGAACCAGTTTCACCATGATCCAGAAGACAGGTTCAGGTAGTAAATTCCATGTTCCAACATGGAAGCAGTTCTATGAAATTTTTGAAATGATGAAACAAAATCACAAATCAAGACATGTGAAGCTATCAGAGAGTTTGCTACAGTAAAGTGAGAACCCTCTGTGATGGGGCTCAGATGCTGCCTGATGGCACCCTTACCTCTTGAGTTGTGGGGAAGACAGTGGATTTCCATGTCAATACATTCCAAAGGAGGTGGTGTCTGTTAGTACACCCTGAATGATTAACCCAGAGTCACAAAGCTTCAAGGTGAGACAAAGAGGAATGTAATGGACACTTGGTGAGACAGCTCATAATGATTCAAGATAACTAGGATTTGGACCTGCAGTATTATTTCAACATCCTCCCCCTACCGAAACACACACACACACACACACACACACACACACACACACACACACACACTCACACAGTCACCAAATAAAGTTATAATCTGTTCATTGGCTTTCAGAAAGTTTAGACTGAAGGCAGTTTCTTCCTAAGAACTTTGATAGGTAATACTTCATTTTCTCCAGAAAAGAATCAACATGGTAGATTTAGGAAAACACTAAAGAGGATAAAATGAATAATGCACAATTCAAACCAAATTCTTCCAGAGATCAAAGCATCATTTGAGAGATTTTTGACATGGAAACCACAACACATGTTGCTTCCATCTGTCATATTTCTTCTTGAATTTCCTGGGGAAGTCACCGTCCAGCCTAGAGTCTCTCCTTAGTTTTAAGTCAGATGCAATAATCAAGAATTCTGATGTTTCTTGACAGGTGTCCTATGCTAGAAAAGGAAGATGTCCTGAGGTTCTGTAATTGCAACGCATTTATTGTGAGCTTACAGGAAGAGTAAAAGTAAGTATACTTTGATATAAAGTTCATTTCTAAGCTAGCATGTATAAATTACAAACTCCACTAAGTCACAAAAATGAACAAAGTGCTCAAACTAACACATATTTAGACACGAAAAATGGAAAAATTGTCTTCATTCAGAAAATAAGTAAATTTAAAAAAAACATGATTTTTTTCTTCTTACAGTTGAAAGTAAGAGTAAACTGTGTGTTAAGATTATTAATGTTTTCAAATTGATTATGTTTCACTATTAATCAATTGAGTATATTTAAAAGTATAACACTTTATTTTATAGTTTACAAGTATGATAATTATTTATTCAAGATGATTTCATGAATTTAGTGGTTTTATTGCAATTGCATTGGTGTAATACTGTACATATTTTAATGATCACTTAGGTTAATGCAAAGAAAAATGAATTTGGAATTTTCATTCTATTCATATTTAATACAAGCTGAACGATAGTTAAGAGATTGCATATCTATAGATTTCATTATCACTAAACCACTGCCAGTTTATGACTTGAATATTATTTTCTAAGTATTTTAAGAATTTGCTTCCAAAAAAAAAAAAAGGTTTTTTGAAGTCAGTGACATAGTTCAGTGGATAAATTGTTTTCTGGGTAGGTGTGAGGACCAGAAATCTGATCCTGAGCACCCACAAGAAAACCAGACATGTATATGTGTGCCTGTAATCCCAGTTGGTGGGAGGTGGAGAGAGGAGGATCCCTCTAGGTTGGCCAGACAGTCCAGTGCAAATGGTCAGCTCCATGTTCAACAAGAAAGCCTAGCTAATAAAAACATGAGAGAGATGGATAGACTTGGAAAAGGACCTTTAATCCTACCATTTTAAATTAATTTTATTTAAGGTAAAATTCATCTTATTTTACATGCCAATCCCAGTTCCCTCTCCCTCTTGTCCTCCCATTCACCCCAAGAAGTCCCCAACCCACCCCCATCCACTCCTTAGGGAGGTTGAGGCCTCCAATGGGGGAATCATCGAAGTGTGTCACATCATTTGGGGCAGGACATAGGCCCTCTTCCTTGTATCTAGGCTAAGAGAGTATCCCTCCATAGGGTATGGGCTTCCAAAGAACATTCATGCACTGGGGATAAATAATGGTTCTGCTGTCAGAGGCCCCATAGGCTGCCCAGGCATCCCTACTGACACCCATGTTCAAGGGGCCTGGTTCAGTCCAATGCTGGTTCCCCATCTGTCAGACAGGAGTCACTGAGCTCCCCCTTGTTCAGGTCAGCTGTTTCTGTGGGTTTCTCCAGTATGGACTTGACCATTTTGCTCATCACTCCTCCCTCTCTACATCTGGATCCCAGGAGTTCGACTCAATGTTTATCTGTGAGTGTCTGCTTCTGCTTCCATCAGCTACTGGATGAAGGCTCTAGGATGGCATATAAGATAGTCATTAATCTCATTATAGGGGAAGGGCATTTAAGGTACCCTTTCCACTACAGCTTAGATTCTCAGTTGGGATCATCTTGTGGATCTCTAGAAACTTCCCTAATGCCACTTTTCTCTTTAAACCTATAATGGCTTCCTCTATTAAGGTATCTCTTTCTTGCTCTCCTCTATTGTAACTCAAGCTCAGTCTTCCTGATCCCTCATATTCTCCTCGCCCCTCAGGACAGGTGTATATTCCTGTGCATTCCCATACATGCATTCATACAGACACACACACTCAAAGAAAGATTAAGTATCTGTCTTTTAGAGAAATTATGTGTGTGTGTGTGTGTGTGTGTGTGTATTCCTTTCTCTAAAGCAGTCTTGCTGTATCATTTGTGTTGTATCTCTGGGTGGATATAGAAATTAATGAGGAGAAGTTACAAGTATGAATTCATGACCCATAAAAAAATGAAAATGATTGAGATTCCATGAACAAGTGAGTAAGGATGCTGCCAAGCTTGCTATCCTTCTTGGGACATCGGTTAACTACATAATAGTACAAATTTGTTCAGTTACTCACGTCTGATTATGAAATGCCACTTTATTTTATAGTCTCCACTATAGTGTTAAATATAGGAAGCCTGCATTTTGATGGTGTAGTCATCAGCAACCCAATTTCAAACTTTTCTGGAGTCTTTAAATGATGGGAGAGTATTTCATGGAATGACTACACCTGAAGATAATATAAAACCAAAACCAACCAGAAAAACAAAACCAACCAATCAAAAAAAAAAAAAAAAAAAACTACTCTTTAACACCAGCATAAATCATAAATCCCTGGCCTATCAGTTATCCATCCACCATGATTGTTCAGGCTTCTATCTGCTGTTTTCAGAGAATAAACACAATGGTCTTTAAGGGAAGACTGCTCATATACACAGTGCTTCTCCATACACTTAAAACAGGTATTTATGTATAATGCATTATCATTTCAACAGCATTTCTAGTCATAATATGACTATTATGGGAGCCCTGTGGTTCAGGAGCACATGCCAGGAAATATTGTCAGGAACTTGAGTGATGCAAAAAGAAAACTTATTTTATTTTAATGAATGTGGATCACTGTCACAAAATAGTCTTAATTCTAATTGAAAAGATCATATTAGTATTTACTGTTCCCTGAATATAATTCACGCATATACTAGTTGATGAGAATTTAAATTAATATAGGGAGAGCTCTATAATACTCTACTAACAAGATTTCTGTCCTTCAAAATTTTAGCTTGCCTTGTTTCTGGAAGCTGAGTGATTCTATGTGGTTTCATATGTAAGATTTTTTTCCATTGGAACAGAATTAATATGTGAGAATTAATAAGTACTACTACAGCAAAACATTTTATTAAAAAGACAGACTGACTATAACATTGAAAAAAACAAAACAAAATAAAACAACACAGGGTATTACAAATACTCATGAAATAGATATGTAGCACCAGCAAGATTGCAGCTTGTATAAGGGAAGCTTGCTTCCTTACCCAGTGGCTAGAGTTCAAGGCCTGGGACCTACATCTTGGAAGGAGAGAACATAATCTTATAAGTCATTGTTGGTTTCCACATGTCCATTGTAACATGGACACCATTACTTACTTATTAATTAGTTGGAAATAATATTAAAAGTATATGTAGAAAACTACTACACGTTGACAGTTAACTTACATTGAAATATCAAAGATTTTAACTAAAATATAGAGTAGCAAAGGACCCAGATATATACTATATATACACATGCAAGAAACCATGTCTAAGGACAGAAGCAAAAAAGGAAAAAAAATGAAGGAATGAAATAAATTACTTCATGCATATAGAATACAAAAGAAACCAGAAAAAAAAAATGTTTGTATCACAAATGATAGGCACAATTCAAAAGCAATAAAAAGATCTTGAAAGGCCAGTGGTATGGTTCAATGGTAAGGGAGCTTCCTTCTGAACATTATGGCCTAAGTTGGATCTAGTGAAAGGAGAGAACTTACTTTAGTTAAGTTTTCCTCGGATTTTCACATGTGTGCCATGTGATATGGTACACACACACAGACACACACACACACACACACACACACACACACAAATAAATCAATGTAAAACATGTAATAAGTATATATTGTCTCCAAACAATAATGGTCATCAAATATCTGTGCAGTATTTTTCTCTTCCTTTATTACCAATTTCAGCTAATATCACTATGACCTTTCTCAGAAACACTGCTCTCATCCTGACATTTTGTTCATACATCCCAAGCCCCAATTCACTCTTTACTGCCAATCTTTCGTCTCAATATTGCTTGACTTTATACAGAAATTTCTATTTACATTTCCTAAATCTTAGCTCACATCATCATATATCATCTAAATTACTCTAACAGGCATGTGAAACTTTTTCAATCATGACTCCTTTAAGTCCCTTTCCTTCTCTACAAGAGCAGTTAACTTTGTTAAATATAGTAATTAAACAACTTCTCTTCTTACTCTCCAAATAGATTGGAAGATTTATAAAACTACAATGGCTTGCATTCATGTTTTATGAAATATATAATTCCACTTGACGTCTTGACTGACAGTGCATTAAACACACATGAATACTGAAAATTCCACAGCATTTCAATGGTGATTTATAGAAGATGAAATGTTCTGTGACGCTAAGGGAAGAAGCATTTAAAACAAAGAAATAAAGGGTTGACATGAACAGCTGAAAATAACATATTAAATAAGAACCACAAAAATTGTTTTTAGATGAGATTAAGCCATATAAATAAAAGCCCCTAAAAGGATAAACAATTCTGTAACTGTCCTGCCTTTTCTTCTAATAATGTACGTACTTTCTTTTCTAGTGTGTTTTTCAAGGTTTGTGTTTTACTTTGTCAGCCCAATAAATGGAGGAATGAAATTGTGGTCATGACAAAGAAAGCATATTTTTAAAAAGATGCCATTGTCCATTTTTTAAATAGTTGGTTTTCAAGTACCCTTAGAGATAAACTTATCAACCAATCATGAAGCATATCAAATGTTGAGCGGAATAATAAACTCAAAAAGTGCCATTGTAACTTTTACAATGAAACATTATGTCACTTGTCCAGAAACAAGGATTATTAAATTACTAAAGTAAAATGCTTCCATGTTTAGTATTTATCAATAATATTCTTCTGTTATAAACACTAAAGCTTTCCTAGGTAAATGGCTTAGTGGGCAAAACATTTTCAGTAAAAGCATGAGTTTCTAAATTCAAATAGCAGAAATCAGCTCACAAAGCTAGGCACAGTAGTCAATATTTATAAGCCCAGCATACCCATGTCAAGATAGAAACAGACAGGAGGATCCTCAGAAGCTCACGGGCCTGCTGGGGACATCAAAGAAAACCTGTCTCAAAGTATACTCTGAGGACTAACACCTGTCATTATTCTATGACCTCTATATGTTTTTGGAAATCTGAAAGCAGCATTGGTCACAGGCAGGTTTTCAGTTGTATATTAAGTAACTTAGATAAAATATTTCCCGGGGTAAATTATAATAATGATAAAGGTATGTGCCTCTGTGTGTTAATGAAATAATTCCTCCAAATGTCTAAGTGCTTCAATAATATTTGAATACACAATATTTGATATAAACACATGTGGTTCAAGTATGCTTAAACTTCTGCTCCTCTCATTCTTGTAAGATAAAAAATACCTTTAAAAAACTACTATTAAATAAATTACTAGATAATTTGCTGGAAAAGTTAAAGAAAAGGAAGTTGGAGTATGATGTATAATATTTATGATTTAGTTAAGTTTGCTTGAGGGTTCAAGATGCAAAGCCAGCCTCCAATATAGAGGTCAGGCAAAGGTGATACAAACTTTTAATCACACTATACTAGATAGACATTGAAGCCAGGCAGTGGTGGCACACACCTTTAATCACAGGACTCAGGAGAGAAAGGCATATGGATCTCTGTTAGTTCAAGGCCACACAGGATCAAATTAGAGTGAATCCTTCTGAAAGAGAATTGGAGATCATGCCTTTAATCCCAGCCCTAGAGAAGTATGTAAAAGAAATGAACCAAGTATCTCAGGCTGCATTCTGAGACTTAGTCTCCAGTCACGTTGAGGAGAGGCAGCTGTTTGAGGCTTGGAGGAGAGCCTGAGGTAGTGAGTGGTTAGAGTGGGTGGCTTGGCTGCTTTGCTTCTCTGATCTACAACTTGAATCTTGAAACCCAATATTGGTCTCTGGGTTTTTATTTTTCATGTAACACTGGAGAGGTGACTAAGCAGTTAAGAGTGTTTGCTACTCTCTCAGAGGACTAAGACTCAGTTCATAAAATGCACAAGGCAGCTCATTACTGCCCATTTATCTAGTTTCAGGGACTGATACACTTTTCTGTCTTCTGCTGAAACCTGCATGTATGTGATGACTATAGATTCATACACATAGCCGTAAATATATGTACATGTGTGTACATGTGTTTACATATATATGTTTAGTGAATAACTAAACAAACAAACTTTAAGGAAAAAACCAGAAAGTGTCAAATCATGGGATGTACAAGTGCCACTACTTTGTGTACCTCTATGAAATACATGAAACAAAAGGATTCTTTGTAGGTGTTAGACAAAGATTTTGTTGGTGTCTTGGTCAACTAAGAAAAACCTGTATGCTTCCTAAGAGTCTTTTTTGCTTAGGGAAAAATAGGAGAACTCTGAAAAATAGAAGGAATGAGAGAGAAAACTCCCACTCCCTTCATCCCCTTAAACCTACACAATGGAGCAGAGTAACAAAGCCATACTTATAGCAAGAAACACAATGCAACTCTACCTCTACTCTTCTTCAGAAAAATTGGTACAATAAAAACTATGGAAATGAGAATTTTTGATGCAAGTAATCTATGTGATGGCATGGAAAATCAAGAATCACAAAAATAAAAAGGAACTTGTCTCTGTTTAATAATAATTGTTCTTTTAGTTTTGTTCATGTTTGAAGTCCATTATATTTTTTTCAAATTTCATAGTGATCTATTATTATAATTTTAAGAGTCTCTTGCAATAAACAAAAAAAATTTGATTAGCCAAGTTTCTTTTCATACTGTGAACTTTTAAGATATCATAAATGATGATTCTATTTTACTACATGGAGGACAGATTCAAATAATTATTCAGAATTCAGAAAAAAAACACAATTTTATAACATAGTATGTTATATGTAGATATGATTTCATATTTTTATAAAAGTACATGCAATTACCTGCACATGTTATTGGCATGTGTTCTTAATATATGGGAGAAATATAATAGCCAAGTATAGATCATGAGCCAATCACAGTGAAGAAATGCTGTGTGTGAGTGCTCACTTATCTGCATAGGTGGGAGTCTGGGGAGGGCCTGGGATATTCTGCTCCATCCTTCTCTGCCTAATTTCTTTAGCACAAACTCTCTTGGCCAAACGTGGAGCAAAGATGGCAGCCAGCATTCTGCCTCTCTCATAACCCTGTTAATGAGTATCTTAGTATATATTTCTACAGATAAGTTTGTATGTGCATTAAGACTATGTCTGTAGAAAAATTTATGTCAAAAATAAAATGGGCTTTTTTTTTTTCTGGAGGCAAATGTGAGTAAGATTCAAAACACATACACAAATATCATGTTCTAACATAGTAATAGTTTCAAGAAATTATATAATAACATACAATAAAAGTTAGGTCAAGGTCCTCTCTTGTCTCTCTCTCAGTCTCTATCAATCTCACTTTTCTCTCTGACATTTATTTATCATATATCTATATATTGTCTGTCATTCTGTCCCCTATTATCTAATTATCTATTATTCATTAACTATCTGTCATCTATCTATAAATCATTTAGTTACCTATCATCATGTGTCACTTATCCATCTATTAATCTACCTATCCCCATGTATCCTTCTGTCTTCTTACTTACCTTTTACATGCCTGTCTACTTACCTACCTATCCATCATTTGTCTAAACAATGGCTGTATATAAGGATATGCACTGTGAAAAAGACATAGGCAAAACACTCAGTACACTAACCCTCTATTTGTGTGTTCTGTTGCACCTTCATCCTTGCTGAACCATGACCACTTACCTCAGTAGGAACACAGCTCATTATTTTTTAATTTATCCCTTCTATAATCCTTTATAACAAATAAGCTCTTGAAAGTACTTCTTTCTTACAAATATATAGAGCTATTATAAGAAAAGGTGACTAGGAATTAGGATCCCTACTGGAATATCATGCTGGGAATGAAAATAGCCCACCAGGAGAAAGATAAATCTCCTAGAAACTGACCATTCCAGGTCCAGGAATTAATCCCCAGTGCTAAATCTGCATTTGCAAATTCCCCAGCTTTTGTAAGTTGTAATATTACCCAGCTAGGCTCAAAACTGTAAACAATTTCACACTCTTCAGCCCTCAGAAGTATGTCAAAAAAAAAAAAAAAACCTTCCAGCAAAGTTGTTTTTAAATTTATTGCATGTGTAGTTTTCTTTAGATTTTTGCTTGATTACATTTACTTATTTACCTATTTGAGACAAGGATTAACTCTCTATTCCAGTGTCACCTGGAACTACACTTACTATGTTTCTTCCTCTCCACTGTGAATCCCCTCCCCACCCCAAAACCCAAATTCTGTCAGGAATTTAGTTCCACAGGCTAGCTGTATATGCTGAATTTTGAATTAGTAAGGCATTTTATACCCTTCATCAGATAAAACATCTAACATTGTATTTAAGACTGGTATTTCATTTCATTCCAGACATCTGCAAGCTACATTAGCCAAGGGTAGGTAGGGAAATTTGGGGTCAGCTATTAAAATCTAGGTCTATAAACGAATACACAAGAAATAGGGAAATTGTTACTGCTATTATATCTGCTAGATGTGTCTTTATGTTATCACAATTTCAAATAAAGCCCATGGAAAAATATCACAATGCTATGACTATGCTATAGTTGATATTTGTTCCTAGCTTGGCAGTGTAGTATGTGAAGAAATGTGCAAGTATTACCCAATAACTGGCAGGGTTAACCCGGTGATGCTGTCTTGCGCTGCATTGTCTGCTAGGGGCCTGGAGAGTTGGCTATGTGGGTAAGAGCACTTGCTGGGCAAAGGTAAGGGCTTGAATTGAAATCCTAGTAAGCACATAAAAAGCCCACTGTGCTAAGGGCAAACCCATGAGCACAGCAATGGAGACAACAAGATTTCTGGTGCTTGTGGTTGACAATCTAACTACAGCTTCAGGGAAAGATGCCTTCAGAGGAAGAAGGAAGGCATCATTTGTGCAGGACACTGAATGTTCCTCTCTGGCATTTGCAAGCATGCACATGCATGTTTATTTGCGCCATATTTGTGTATACATCACCTACATACTAAATGCATACACGTGCATGCATGCACACAGAAATATAAACAAACACATTAAATGAAACTTACAGTTCTTTCTTCCTGATAACTTTTAACTCACAATCTTGAAAACAACATGCGAGGAACATATTTACCACTGAGACAAGAAGGAGGCTGTGATGTGTAGATGGGAGATGGAAATTGTGCTTATCTATGAATCTGACATCGACACAGATGCAGCTTTTCTTATACCAGTATTATCCTGTGATGCAAGAAATGACACATTTACCATTTAGAGAAGTCAAGTGGTAGATGTTGAAAAAACTGAACAAATGCCCATTTCCTTCCCACAGCTGCATAAATGACACCAACTGTGACCTAAGGAAAAGTCTGTCTTTTACTTCCAACAGAGCAATGTATGATTGAAGCAGTTTGATATTGGAGATTATTTTCTATTTTCTGTAGTATTATTCCATTCAATATCAGTACTTGCTGAACTCCCAAATATCTAAGCTGTTTCATGGTGTTAACAGCCTATTGAGGAATGGGAAATGATATCCCTGCAAACAAAAAGGGTTCAAGAGTAAACCGGGAAATTATATCGAACTGTTGAAGTCTTCAAGGGCAAAATGGGAATGCTTAAAAACGGAGAGAAATGGCTTTAGCTTTTCTTTAGTGATTTTAGTATCCACATGTGTAATCTCGTAATTTCCAAACCCATAGTTTGTTTTGTCTGGGTAGGCAGGCTAGTCAAAGGAGGGAAGATTGAAGGAGAGATTTTGAAGCAGACTATTTCTATGCATTTAAGAATCAGCTAGCAGGAGACAGAGGGCAGTGCAATGCTAAGCGGGAGATGTGGAAAAGAAAGGAAGTCAGCCACCTCCTCCATGGGAAAAGAGGTACAAAAACAAAACCCCACATTTCAAGAGCTAAAAGGATTATGAAAACATTGAGTATGGTGCTCTGGGGCCATCTTGTTTTTCTCTTCCTTGTCTGTCTGGTAAAACACCCCACTTTGGTGTTTGATGGTATGTGTGGGTGCTGAATGATTTTTCCTGGGAGACATGATCCCTTACTCACCCCTAGAGAACCAGTGACAAGCTAGAGAAAAGATTGCACTGAATGTGATGGGTCAATGAGTTTCTTTGGAGTTTCATAAAAGAGATAAAGGAGCATTGGTGACTTCAAAGCATCCTCATCACTGGAGCATTCAACCAGCAGTGGTGGAGACCCATGCCAGCTCCATCTCTGGGTCTCCTTGCCCTTCTAGCAAATACCTCCCCTGAAGAGTCACTCTCATAAATTATTTCTGGTATATAGAAACTGGGTGAGAGTCTTCAAGAAGTAAGCAAGCCTCAACGCTTCTTGTATCTTGTTCTTTGAACTTCCTGAGTCATGCAACATTCATTACTTTCCTATGTCTCCTGTGTTTTCCTCCTCACACCAGAAAAATATGTCAGTTTAGATAAAATAGCTATGTAGAACTCCACCACAATCTCCATAGGTGACAACAATCCCATGCTCTCTTCTTTGATGTTCCTTGAGCCTTGGAGGGAGTGACAAGATATGTGATTAATGTTTTTCATTTATGGCTAAGGATCATTTTTTCCCTCTCAGGACCTGGACTGACTCTGTTTCCACAATAAGAAAGACCCTTATCTCAAGTTTTCCTCCATAACCTGGGATGACTATAGTAATTATTTACTACTATTAATACACATATTTAGATGGCAGTTTAGCGGCATATTACAGTTGTTTTAACAAATTACCCAAGAGCTTCTATATGGAGGTCATGACTCCCTCAGCCACAGGATCTTGTCTTCCAGCACCAATGTTTGTGTTTCATTTAAGGAGTAGGTTTTAAATACTAAGGAATTAAAATGTTGCACTCACAACTATTGTTTCCCTATAGTTCCCATAGGAATTTCTTTGTATACACTATATTGGTAGTGAAGTAAAGAGGTCCATAACAAGGATCTAAATGACAAGTCTCCATGAGCAGCCTGCATATTGCCATCTCACATTACAATGGGCAATGTTTTTAGAAACATACAACTTCCATTGTAATTTTTTTAAATTTTTTTTGTAATTTTTATCTTAATATATAAAATGCAGAATTACAAATTATACAGTGGTATGTACATAAAATATATTATTTACATTGTATTCATGTAAACTAAACAATAATAAGTGATACTTGATGTGTCCTTATTTTATTTCTGACTAAGTTATACAAAATCAGATACAAAACATGACTAGTCTTAACAAGAGAAACAGAAGGATTAACCATGATTTCATTGACAACTGATATAGTTCCAGTTTTACCAGATCATTTCCTGAATAAACATCCAAGATAAAGTTATATTATTTTTTTTCCAACACTTATTAACTCCACACTGGCAGAGGATTTCCGTTTCATGAATGGTCCCAGCTTTATAACCATACTCCCATGTTAGTTCCTTTCTTGCTTTCACATACCTGTGCTATATCCTGAGTACCAGCTCAGACAACGGCAAATGACAAGATCCTGTTTCTGAAGAAGGCCACCAATGGAAAATGCCTTTCATGAGTTTCTACAAACACATTCTGAATGAAGAGATTCAGGGAACAACTGTAATTAAGGAAATGGCCCAAGTTTCCTTCTTTTCAAGCATCCAGTTGAAATACATTCTCCTTAATTGAGCCTCCTTAGAGAAGGTGAGGGAGTCTTCATCCTTTCACTTGGAAATCAGTTTGCATTTTTATAAGGCAAAAGCCTATGGGGTTTTAGGTGTGGAGTGTTATTATGTGAATGATAATGGCCCCCATAAATTAATATATTAGAATGAGTAGATGAGGCTTTGTTGGAGAAGATATGCCAGATCTAAAACTGTAAGCTAACCTCTTATTTAATGATTTTGTAATGTAATAATAGTTGCCTTGGTTAATAGTGCCTTTTCATAATATTAGAACAGTACAAAGAGGCACAAGTTCTCACAATTACACAAAGCAGATCATATGAATACATGTGTGTATGTTATATACGTGTGTGTGTGTGTGTGTGTGTGTGTCTGTGTGTCTGTGTGTATGTACTCACATTCACAATCCACATATACAAAGAGATGTAGATAGATGGATAGATGGTAGATTGATGGAAAGATGATAGGTCATATGTTGTTATATTGATAAATTTTTAGATGATAGATAAATACATGATAGATAATAAAGATGTATATCAAGAGAGAGATGATAGATAGGATAGATAATTGATAAATGATAGGTAAATATATGAAATCTAGCTAAATATACATTATATATATATATATATATGGACATGATAAAAAGAGAAGGTAGACACATACATGATTGGTTGGGAGATGATGGATAATATATGAAAAACATCTCTAATATATGATAAACAATATCTATCTCTCTACACATGATAGCATAGTTATATTGAAGATACTTAATAAATGATATAAAGACAACATAGTTATATCCATGATATAAATTGATAAATGATAAGCAGATAATATATTGATTGGTTTGATAGATAATTAATAGATATCTTATATTTTATATTGCTCCAGATATCATGACTAAAGTATACTGTGAAGAAATATACTCAAATAACTGCTGTGTGTCAATCTCCTGAGAATAGGGCAGTTTGGAAATGAGGGAAGGGTATTTCAATTGGTATGAAGCATTAGTGTACAGTTATTTGCATGTAGCTATATAAAGTTGATTGTGGTGAAAACTGTTGGAATTATTTCAGGGAAATTAACTGGATAATCAGTGTTGTTGAAAACTGCTTGCCTGACATAGTGTAAACCCTGCTCTCAGAAGAAGCTGTCATTCTGTTGTGCTAATGTCAGTGCCAATGTCAAGCTCAGTGATTATTTTAGTAATTAAAAGTACTGCACCAGCAGCACCTGGAAAGTTTTAAGAAATGCAAATTCTCTGGCTCAAATACAGAACCAGGAGGTTTGTCTGGTGTTAAGACATCAAAACAGTGGAGAGGCTACCATAAATGCCCTTCCCTGATAATGAGATTGATGACTAACTTATCCACCATCATAGAGCCCTCATCTAGTAGCTGATGGAAACAAAAGCAGACACCCACAGCTAAACACTGATCAGAACTGGAATCCAGATGCAGAGAGGGAGGGCAACACCAGGCTACAGTAAACCACACAGACAGCTGACCTGAACAAGGAGGAGCTAATGGGCCCCCAGACAGATAGCTGGGAACTTAACATTGGACCGACTCAGACCCCCTGAACATGGGTCTCAGTTAGAAAGCTGGGCAGTCTAAGGGACCTCTGACATTGGAACCAGGATGTATCCCTGGTGCACAAGAGGATTTTGGGAACACATCCCCCATGGAGGGATACTCTCTTAACCTAGAGACAGGAGGGAGGACCTAGTACCAATTCCAAATGATTTGACAGATTTACATGACTCCTCTTGGAGGGGATAACCCTACTGTGGAGTGGGTTGTGGGGTGTGGGATGGGAAGGTGGTCAGGTGGAATGGGAAGGTGGGAGAGAGGGAGAGAGGAAGGGAGGGAGAGGGAACTGGAATTGATATGTAAATTAAAAAAACATATTTAGATTACAAAATAAAAAAAAAGACTTCAAAACACATGGTTCAGGTAAGTGTGTAATTATGAAACACACTAAAGTTTAAAGTCTTGGTTAATTGTAAAATTGTAGATCAAATGCATTTTAGACCATTCTAGTTGTATTTCCTTCTGATTCTATTAGGTTGAGAACATTAGAGCTCAAGGTCATCATACCATCTGTGTGGACAGCTGATGATGAGCATAAAATCACATTTATTAATTTCATTCCACACGGCATTCATGTGTAGGTCAGAGGGCACCCTGCAGGAGTCCACCTACTCCTTCTCTCATGTGGGTGCTGGGGATCAAACTCAGGTCACGAGGTTTGGGGGCAAGCCCTTTTATGCTGCATTCCACTTCGCCAGCTCACTGATGAGCTTTGAACAAAAACCAAGAAACAAAATATAATTGAATCAACAAGTAGGCTTACCTCTGCCAGGCTAAACTTTAAAGACAGTAGGAAAGCTATGGGAAAGTTTAAGGCTATGTAAGACTAACACACTCTCACACACACACACACACACACACACACACACATTCACATAGAAACACACACACACACACACATTCACATAGAAACACACACACACACACACACATTACTACCACCACTACTGCCTCTCTTTAAATGCATCAAAAACATAAATATTGCCTGCAGTACTTTAAGAAAGTGAGTTAATGAAAATTTGTTAGACAGTTCAGAGTAACCACTACTGAAAACCAGGATTTGAATGGTCTTACAAGATGAAAAAGGAAACTACAAAGCAGGCCTTTAAATGATAAGGACTGTAGGAACACCTCATATAAAAAGTTATATTAAGATTACACAAATGGGGCAAAGCAAACAAATTAAATAACAGCAAATTATGAAGAAATTGTAAAATGTAAAAGTGGATTTAAAATCCAAGTAAGATTGATGAAGATGTGCCAATATTTGCTCACTGAAGTCTGGTAAGCAATATTCAAGGCTGATGTTTCTAGTTTTAGTGATCTAGAGAGGTTTATCTTTGTACAAGACTCTAGCTTTAATTACAAAGCTGAGTTTTAAATTTATGTTTAAAGTCACTGGACATGAATCGCATGTGACATCTTAGATCTGCAGGCATTCTAATCATAGGAACGATGGTATCAAACATACCTGCCTCCAAGCTGGTTTAAGTCAGTATCGCCAGTTTCAGAACAATATATTTTGTTTGGCACTGGATTTTCCTCGAATTCATTGTCTTCTGGTGACAGGCATGGCAGTACAGGATGATGTAAAATGAGACATCCTACTGAAAGGTCTGCTTTGTGTTTCTAGACATCACGAGGGCCATCAATCATTATCCTTTAGGTCACTCTAGTAGAAGTTCCACTGGGGGTTAATTTCACATTTCCATACTGATTTATACTCCTGAGTATATTTCTTGACATAGCTGTATCATTTTGAGGGCTTTTTAATTGGAAGAAAAACATGTACTCTAGAAGAGTAAACTTACTAATTAGAGAAAACACATTCTTTATTTTTTCAACAAGCACAGTGTATATCCTAACTGTATGTGAGAATAAACAAAAAGAATTGCCTTATAATAAATAACCTGAAGTTTCATATGTTTTTAGATCGAGAAGAATTGCCAGGTTGTGGGGAGGCATATGCCTTTGTTCCCAGCACTCTGGAGGCAGAAGCAGGTGGATTTCTGTGAATTCGAGACCTGCCAGGTCTACAAGAGCTAGTTCCAGGATAGCCTCCAAAGCCACAGGGAACCCCTATATTGAAAAATAAAATAAATAAATAATTATAAGACTAATTATAAAGTATATTTAGATTTGAAAATAAGTTTTAGAATGGGAACAGAATAAAATAGGCAAAATAGAGATTATCAGAAAATTTGTGGCCTGTGAATGAGAATTATATCCACACAAATTAGCTGCTTGTTCATCTAAACTGTTAACAGGTAAAAAGCAAACTGAAGCAAAACTAGAAGGTAGAAATTAAGAAAGTTATTTAATCGTGATAGTAGACCTAATTTAAGCTATATAATAAATTTAAAGAAAGATGCCGTGAAGCCTAGAATTTGTTAATCCTGTATAGATTAAAGATTCTATAACTATATTCATGTCTAGATATTATCATTATAGCTGGTCCAGAGTTGTGGTTATTTTGTGCCAAACAAGACATGCTGGAACCTAGTTCCATTTATGAAAATGATCCATGTGCTCTACTCAGAGTGTAGCCACCAGGATGAGAACTATCAGGGTGCTATTTGGTAACTACAAATGGCTCAGTACTTAATAGGACTTGCAGACATCTCATAAGAAACTCACACAGTTCCACATTAGGGAGCTCTAGCTCCAGCATATGAATGGAGCATGTTCTACTGGCCTTCACAGACACCCAAGTGATCCTGGCACACAACACACACAAACAGACACACGCACACATGCACGTACACACATGCACACACACACACATGCACACACACACACATACACACACACACACACACATTTGAAAAGTTTGAGAAACTAAGCTATCAAAACTCCCATGGTCTAACTCCCATCGCTGCTATTTGGTGTGTTATTTGAAACTATTTTGATGACTCACCTAGAGTCATTCACTCAAAATTACACATTGTGAAATTGTCTCTTGTAGCTGGAGTTTCTTTCCCTCCTGGTCCTGCAGCTGAATAACCCCAATTAAACACAGTGACACATATTAATGTAAACTTGTCAATGACTGGCTTCTTACTGGCTTGCTCTCTCTTAATTATTAACACATAATTACTAACCTACGAATTTCTACATGGCCTTACCTTACTAGAGAATGCCCAGCACATCCTATCTTCGCAATATCTACAAGGCATCTTTTCACAGCTTCTCTTTTTCTTCCTCTACCAAGAGTTCTCTTTGATGGGTAACCCTGTCTATACTTCCTGCCTGGCTACTGGCTAGTCACTGTTTTATTCATTATCTAAAAAGAGAAACATACTTTCATAAGGAGATCCCCACCCCCCTATTATTCTCAGTGTGTTGAGTAGTCACATGTCACTGATTCACATTGTACTAGCTGGAGAGATTACTCAGTGTGGAAAAGCATAAAGACATGTAACCTTACATCAATCAAATATATGCTGGTGTTATGGTATACCCAGTATTTATCAGATTTTGTTAAGATTGTAGAAACTAGGGTTGGAGAGACGACTCAGTGGTTAAGAGCACTGGCTGTCCTTTCAGAAGACTCAGAGGCCCTGGTTAACTTCCCAATACCTACAGTTGACTGTAACTATGGTTCCAGGTGTTCTAAATCCCTCACACACCACCAGGCAAACCACCAATGTATATAAAATAAATAAATAAACCACTAAAATTTAGAGAAGTTATCCAGTGGTTGTAGACATTGAAAATGTTGTATCCATAAATAGTTGGTTGAGCCTCTTCCTCTGTTTTCTATTGTGTTGTCTTCTAATAGAGAGTAGCATATTCAAAAACCAAAAAAAAAAAAAACCAACAACAACAACCAAAAACAAACAAGCAAGGAATCAGGACCTTCATTACATGTGCAGGTGTGTTTCACAACTAGCATGTTATCTCATTCTGTGTTTCTTAAGTCGACGAGTTTTGATAACTTATGTTCTCAAACTTTTGTAATGAAATTTATCCATGCTTCCTTCAATGTTAGTTGTTGTGACTTTGCATTTAAGGATCATCATCACCTGTGAGGTAACAGTTATTCTGCTTTTTCTTTTTTCTTTTTCCTTTTTCCTTGAAGCACTGCTCCTGTGCTCTTCACTTTTAAATATGCAAAATGTTTGTAATCACATTGCTATTCATAACTGATATATTTCAAGTAATAGATTTCCCTCATACCTTCTTTATGTCTAAGAGGAAACCATTCACCAGGGATAGGGGGGAGTCATTCATACCAATCCCTCCATAATTTCTAGGAAATTTCTGTAATCCATAGATCAAACGTAAAACCTCTGTGATTGTTGTGAAGGGAGGCGCAGGGGATACATGTGTGCATATGTATCTGTGCACAATCATATGGCTAATCATATTAGCCATTAAAATAATATCAATTTTCCTTTCAATAAGACATTATTAAAAGTTCTGTTTTGAACTGGTCTTTAATCATTGCATTTACTAGAGTCTATATGAAGGTCATTAAATAAATGAGACCTAGTGTTTTATTTATTTATTTATATTTTTTAACTTACATTACTGTCATGTGATTGGGGATGGTTTGGGCCCTGCATGGTCTATTTAATGATGGAGAGCAAAAGTTCTGTTGACAATAAAAAATAATCTTTGTGGAATCACCCAGTCAGTTGGAATGCTATAAAGGAGCTGTTGTCAATAAAAAAACTGTAGTTATTACTATGGTTTTGTTCCATTTCTGTGATAATTAGTTATTATCATTATTTATTAGTTCATTTTATGGTTATTGCTTGCAATTTCAGAGTTTAAATACCAAAAGCATAAACAGTGTTAATTTAATTACAGTATTGAAATTCTGAAAACTCCATGTGGTGTTAAGATTATTAATAAGTATATTTCAAATGGGTAGTCTAATTACATTTTGCATTTTGCCAGATTTCTTGTTCATCATAATTTTGAACAAATTATTATATTTTGTCATCTGAAAATTGTCATGCAAAAATAAATGTCATTTCATGGGGTTGTGTTTACGCAAAAGCCATGAATTTTCTAGTTGACAGAGGAAACAATACAGTGACTAAGGAAATAATTTTAAATAGGTTTTATGCATTATTATAGGCATCATCAGACCTTAAAATGTTTTGAGGAGATAGAGAGATGGCTCAGAGATTTAGAGAGCACTTACTGTTCTTCTGGAAGATCAGGTTCAGTTACCAAACATCATGGCAGCTCATAACCCTCTACCTTCACCTCCAGGGAATTCTATACCCACTTCCTGCCTTCTAAGGCAACTTCGCACTCATTTGCATGTACTCTCTCACATGCACAGACACATAGTTTAAAATGAAAGAAGTATTTGTAAAATGATATTTCACATAATATCAAACAAAAATAGGTGATATTTAATGGTATTTCAATGGTTTTATTTAATTTACTTTTTAATTTATTATTATTTTATGTGTGTGGGTGTTTTGTCCACATATATAATCTATATATAACTGGTATCCTTGAGGCTATAAAAGGTTATCGGATTCCCTAGAACTGGAGTTACAGATAGTTGTGAGCTGTCATGTGGGTGCTGGCAGTTGAACCTCATTCCTTTGGAAAATCAGTCAATGCCTTCAACTGATGAGCTGCCCTCTCCCTCTCCATCATTTGTTTAATATTTCTTTTTACAAAAAGGAGATTCTATCAAATTCAATATAAAATGGTATATAATCTGGTCACCGACCACCATTATTTCTAATTATCTTTGATGTTATATTTTAAATACAGTATTTAGCATTATCAGTATTTAGCATTGTCACAATATGGTGGAAAACTATTCCCACGGGTTTAATTAGACTTTATTTACCGTATAGAATAAAGTGACAAATAGGAGGTTATTTTGGAAGAGTATTTTTCACAGCTTCATGGTAGCTCGATCATTAACAGTAAGGAATATGAGTAAGGAGATAATATCCTCTTGCAATAAGATCCTTGGGCTGATCAGAAGTCCTGATGCTTGGTGCAAATATGACAATTTCCATTAAGCACAAGCATGTTTTAACACTCTCATATACACCTACAGAGGCCAGTGCACTGGGGTTCCAGGATCACAGGAAGCAGTGTGGTGAAACTTTAGAAGAGAAGGCCATGCATTAAATGTCTTCTGTGCGCTCGTTGGTAGAAACCTGGGGGGGATTTTGCAAAAAGGGACAAGAGAAGACATTGTGTCTTCTCTAAAGATCAACAATGACTAACTGGAGAAAGAAATAACTGGTTGCATTACACTGAGGCTGTGTAGAGCTTTGACCCTGGAATACCCCTTAGAAATGTGGCCCATTTAGAGTCACATCAAACGTAGAACTAACCAGTACAGCGGTAGTTATAAGATGTGGCTGGCTGCTCATAAGAGGGTAACTAGTGGAAGGCAAAACCCAGGGAGGAATTATCTCTGCCACTGGTAGCCAAAACTGGTAGTTTTGGCAAGTGGAATTATGAGTGATTAAATCCAAGTAGCACATGATTGCATCTGCTGTGCAGAAGAGGTGGATGCTAGATGTGTCACAAAGATGGAGAAGGTAATGCTTGGTAAACAGGAAGTGGTCCATGAAATTAACATCAAGTTAATGAAATACAGACAAGACTTGTTCTTTGAGGCCTCTACTGATGAGAGATACAGGATGTAAGACAATGAACCCAGTAGATATTAGCAAAGGGGATAGGAACAGGAATATTCACTGTTTTAACTGATTACATTTATTCATCCATGGTTAAAATGAACAAACAAACAAAACAACTAACAAGATAAGATTTGGTGCTTTACCAGAAATAGAAATAATATATGGAGTGGGTCAGGTAAAAATACTTACAAATAATAATGAATTTATAACCAAAAAATAAGACAAAGTAATACAAATAAGGAGCAAAACCATACCTAACAAACAAAATAGTAGTTCTCAGGTAAACATGCCCTTCTTCAACTAGTCATATGTAGAGTTTGAAAGTTACCCACAAGGTAATAACATAACTAGTTTTCAAAACAGTAAAGCTTAAGGAGTCTGTTAGTAATGTACTTCATAATAGATATAAATCCCATTAGTATGGTTTTAAAGCATGAAAAACTTGTAACTAGGCAAATCAAATCAGCTAGTACATGATGAAATTAATATGTATAAGGAATTTCAGAAACATCTGCTTTGGAAAATTTTGAAATGAAAGGCATGTAATTACTAATACTAATATGTATGTAATTGTTACACTTATCATGGCTTTGGGACCATGTGTATTATCTGAAGGTATAATACTGTCTTTTAAGATATATTCATAGCATAGTTTATACTATTAACTGTATTATGATCTTTTAATTTGATCAAGTTTGCATTTACAGTCAATTATATTTTAGACAGGAATTTCGCTAATATTAATAAGGTTGTACTGAAATCCTTGAGAAGTCAGAGCTTACTTAATAAATATAATTTACATTACTTCTTTCTGTGGAATGCCATTCCAGTCTGTCCTGTGCACACACAGCTTCCTATATTCTGTAAACAATTGTGCAATGCCTGCAGTTTCTCACTTAGACTCAAGCAATAAAATTCTCCCAATCATTTGCAGTAAGACAACCTAATAAATGTCATACTGGACTAATAAATTTTCATTTGTTTATCATCTGCAGCTTGGGCCACACTGAGCTGAGATCCCTGTAGTGAAATGGATTATGAGATGAGTTGGCCTGTCTATCTTGGCTTCTGGCCTCTTCCATTCAATAACAGCAGTGTGAGGCTCTTGTATGTTTAGGGTATTGAAGGAAGAATGATTAAATATAATTGGGATCTTATTTTATAGATTAAAAAAATGAACATAAGACCTTTTTTCTAGTACAAATTGGCATTTTCAACTTTTTTTATTTAATTTATTATTTTACATTTCTATCCCAGTTCCCTCTCCCTCCCTCCTTCCCTCCTACACTCTGTCCCTCACTTTTGCCCTCTCACATGCACCCTAACCACCTCCCCTCCCATCCCCCCACCCCAATTCCATATGTAGGGCAATGCCATCCAGTTGGAGTCATGTAGATCTGACAGGTCATGTGAAGTAGGGACTAGGGCTTCTCTCCTGTCTCTAGGTTAAGGCAGTTATCCCTCCATGGGGGTTATGTTTGCAAGGTCCTTTTGTGCACCAGGATACATCCTGGCTCCACTGTCTGAGGTCCCTTAGACTGCTCAGTCCTTCTGGCTGAGACCCATATTCAGGGAGGCCTGAGTCAGTCCCATGCTGGCTTCCCAGCTATCAGAGTCTGGGGGGGCCATTAGCTCCTCCTTGTTCAGGTAAGCTGTCTCTATGTGTTTCTGCAGCCTGGTCTTGTCCTCTCCATCTGCATCTGGGTTCTAGTTTGACTCAGTGTTTATGTATGGGTGTTTGCTGTTTCCAACAGGTATTAGATGAGGGCTCCATGGATTAAGTTGGTTGTTGATCTCACTATCCAGGAAGGGCATTTAAGGCAGCCTTTCCACGGATGCTCAAATTGTTAGTTGGTTCTCTAGGCAGTCTTGTAGTTCTCTAGGCCTTTCTTTGGAACACAAGACTTCTAACTAGCAAAATGCTAATCTGTGAGGATGGTTTCTGGAGATGACAAAACCCAACGTTGATTCTCTTTTCTCTTATCATGAAAGTGTGAGTTCTTGCATGCTTTCTCAACTTGGCTCAAAATACATTTGGCATGGGCAAAGTTATAGTTGAGGATTTTCAGTAGCTCATTTATAATTTCATCTCTGCATCCCAAAAGCAACTTACTGACAAACATCTTACAAGGTTGTGTAAGTCAAAAATATCTGCATCGTCCTACCTATTTTCTTCTTTATATAGGACTATCACTGCTTTTGTTCTCACATTTGCATACGCAAAAATGTCTATTGTAAAAGACCTGTCATAGTGATTAAGAAATGCTTATCTAAATTAGTTTCCTTCAACTAGATTGAGTTATTTGATGTGGCATTTGTTTTTAAACATACACTGTGAAAGATTAAAAGTTAATCCAACATTTTATTCCTTACAAGACTAAGTATACTAGACTGTGTGACCATGTATAACACATGTATTTATGTATGTATTAGAACAAAACACATAGAATATGGAGTACATACACAACATATAAGTAAATACATACTTCTTTAGTCCCCTTCATGTGAATGGATTTAGACATATACACATATGATTCAACTTATGTAGTTTGTACCTTCTTGTGTTAGATAATGGGGATAGTGGAGGCCATTCTTTCAGTACTCCCTAATGATAAGGGAATTTTCAAATGAGGAAATAGGTGTGCATTACTTTCACACAGATGGATATGATATCTATAACATTGTGGTTAAGGAGAGGTAAATTCAATTTTAGAGTTTGAGTGCTGTAAGGAGTAAGGTTTTTTCCTCCCGCCGCTGGTCTTGTCCTGCAGCCGCGCCAGCCCCAAATAACACACTGAGACTCTATATTTGATATAATGCTGTTGGCCAGGTACTAGTTTCTTATCGGCTAGCTCTGTCTTAAGTATTAACCCATTTCTGCTAATCTATGTATTTCCACGTGGTTTCACCTTACCGGGGAGTGGGTCAAGTGTCTGGTCTCCCCAGTCTCACCATGCTGACTCCTCCTTACTACTTCCTCTTTCCTCTTTGTCTTCTAGTCCCTCCTATCTTCCTTTCCTATTGGCCAGCAGTGCTTTATTCATTAACCAGTATGAGAAACATATCTACTGATTGACATCTCCCATCAGAGTGTGAGTATACAGTGGTGACAATATAGATAGAACACTCTACTATGTCTGTAGACAGATGCATGCAGTGAAGTAGGCATTGGGTCATTCCAGAAATCAGAGAAAGTAATGCCAGTATCAAAAAAGACCAAACTAGATTACACTAAAAGACTGGGGAATGTCCAAAAATAATGGGAGCTAATGTGTTTTCACATATGCTTACCAGGAGATGACATTTAAAAGTATGGTGAATGACACATTTAAAGCTCTGCTGTCCTTTGGACAGTAACCGGTTTTATTAGGCTAATATGTGTAAAGACCACTTGCATAGTATTATGAGTTGAATATTTGGACACCCAACAAAACATTGACGACAAAAAAAGAAGGAAAAGAAAGACATTAGTTTCAAACAGGAAGCATTGTTTTAAGAAATTAAAGTGAGTAAAGCAGCCGTCCTAGCTCGTGTTTCTGTTGCTGTGATAAACATCGTGGCTTAAATCAACTTTAGGAAGAAAGGATGTATGTGGTATTTTACAGCCCATCACTGAGGAAGCCATGGCAGGAAATGAAGAGATACCTGGAGTTGGGGACTGTATCTGAAGCCGCAGAGAAGTGCTATTCATGGGCTCGCTCCTCCTGCCCCGCTCAGCCTGCTTTCATGTACCAGCTGCTCAGGGCTGGCAACATCCACAGTGGGATGAACGCTCTTATGTCAATCATTAGTCAAGCAAACGTCCCACAGACTGTCCATTTCCAAGGCTAACTAAGCAGCCCACGAGTGGTTTAAAACAGCCAGCAAAGCTTGGTTACTCTTACAGAAAGTCTGAATGTGATTACACACTTAAAAGGTTAACACTCTCTCTAGGAGGTTCCTTTCTGGGGCAAAAAAAAAAAAAAATCTTCTAAATGTACATGTGCTCTTAAGGTTTAACTGTAGCTGAGATATTTAAGTAAGCTATTATTTGGAGAATCCTTCAATAGTAACTTTCTTGAAGGTACACTGTATGTTCGAAACTATTTTAACTGACTCTTTACAATTCCACCATGTAATAAGACAATCTATAAAAAGTACTCCTTGTGCAAAACTTAGACATATGGAGGAGGGCATGCATTGTTTAGCCAGCTGTTACAAAGTTAATGCACTAACACAAAGAAATTTATTGACATTTTCTCTAAATTACTTATCTACACACTTATATCAGTTCGCAAACTTATTGTGTTCTGAGTTCCAGTAAGAACATATCAATTAAGAATAATTTAAAAGGTAAATATAGAAGCATGGTTAAATTTAAATAAAGTTTTAGCTTCATAAAGAAACTCTAATGATCCCTCTTTCTCTTTCTCTCTTTTTCTTTCTCTCTCTCTTTCTCTGTGTCTCTCTCTCTTTCTCTCTCTCTCTTGTGTGTATGTAATAGTGAATGGCTGTCACAGCCTGTCTGCAAGAGGAAACCATCTTAAATGTTTTGATTAGTGACTTCTCTCCCAGTATTGGAGGCAGGGTCTCTTGTTTCTCTACCTCTGTGCTTTGTAGATTTCCATGTCTCCTCCTCTCATCTCTCTGCAGAAATGCAGTATTTACAGATGCATGCCTCCATGTCTGGCATTTCATGTTCTCCAGATCAAACTCAGGTCTTGGTCTGGAAGGGGTTTGCCCACTGAGTAATCTCCCAGACCCCAATGCAGAATTTATATTAAAAATGCATTATGCAGAAATGATGAAGCTTTACCTTTTTCACTTACACTTTATGATTGAATATATGGATGTTTTGGACTAAATTCAAGCATTGACTCTTTTATTCTTTTTTTTTTTTTTTTTTTTTTTTTTTTTTAGTGCAAGCTAACATAGGTAACTGGATTCTGTCATATCAGTGATCAATGATGTTGCAGGCTATGCCTTAAAACAATGGTTCTCGATCTGTGGATCACGTTCCTGTCATAAGAGTTTCCTATCAGATGTCCTACATATCAGATATTTATATTGTGATTCATAAGAGTAGCAAAGTTGTAGTCATGAGATAGCAACAAAACTATTTTATTTATGATTGGTTGTCACCACAAAATGAGGAACTACATTAAAAAGCCACATAATTAGGAAGGTTAAGAACCACTGATTTAAGAAATGTTTGGTGGGCTAAAATCTTGAGCTGTGTACGTGAAGTTTATGTAACTAAAAAGCCAAAAGTCAGACATATAACAGATAGAAGCTGATGGTTTTACTCACACCTGTTATTATTATTCATTACTTAGCAATAATCCATATCTGTTATATGGTTTCCAGCCCTTGCTTTAGAGACTGGGTTTTTAAAATGTGGATTAAATACCCCTTTGTACCCATTAGCTGTATACAATTGCTAGATCCTAATTCTGGATGAGGATTTTGCTTGTTTGCAGGTCATCTGGCTCTAGCGTTGGCATTAAGAGGTGTTCGTCTGGACAGCTCTTCTGTTCACTTGATTTACCTGGAATTAGTTAGACAGTGTCATTTTTAGATGTGTTTGGGGAAAAATGCATACTCCCAAGGTTCAACCCTGGTGTTTGTCTACTTGTACCCTGAAAAACATGGAAGCAGAAATCAGGCAGTTGAAGAAATGCTGATGGGGTTTAATTTACATATTGGTTGTCTTAGTAAATGTTCTATTGAGGTGGAGAGATGCCTTGGCCACAACAACTCTTATAAAAGAAAGCATTTAATTGAGGCCTGATTGTTTAGTTTCAGAGGTTTAGTCCATTATCAGTATGATGGAAAGCATGGCAGCACTCAGGCAGACTAGGATCTGGAGAAGTAGCTGAGAGTTCTACATCCAGATATGTAGACTGCAGAAAGACAAGAGAAGTCACTGGCCCCAGCTTGGACTTCTAAAATATTAAAGCACAACCCCAATGTCATACTTTCTCCAACAAGGCCACACCTCCTAATCCTTCTGGGTAGTGACACTCTCTAATGACTAAGCTTTCAACTATGTGAGCTTGTGGGGACCACTCTTATTCAAACCACCACAGGGGATCAGTGCGCTTAGTGAAGCTCCAGTCCTCTGATCAAGTAATATGATCTTATCACCAAAAGCTGAAGGTGCATCTCATAATGAATTCCAATCAACATATGACATTATATATAAAACACACAACTGTGTCAGTTCATTCATATATAAATACTAACTTGATTAACCCTTTTTTCAGACTTCTTTTTTGTTTTGTTCTATGTATATGAACATTTGTTTTCATGTCTACCTGTGTACCTTGTGCCTGGTGTCTTCAGATCCCTGCAGATTCCCATGCTCATCCTGATACCAAACATTCTATGAGGCACTGGGGAAGAGAGAAGGTTGCAGTAGAATTTAGCTCTTACTTTATTTATATGGTGCCTACGCAAGGCTGAAAATAAAGTAAGAACTGAGAGGTAAATAGCTATGAACTTAACATGAACATTAAATTGATTGATATATGCCATTTCATAAGAGATAGTTTCTCCTGGAATAAGCATAAATGCTTTCCTGCATCAGAAAAGAAGGTGGGATATTGAGTAAGACTCAAACATTCTGGGTTATATTGCAGCTTTGAAGCCTATGGTACAGTGTGAGTTGCTACACAATAAATATACTCAGTCATAAATCTTTGTGAATGGTTTATTGGCAACTACATCGACTTCCTAAAAATGTGTTGTTGCTTGTAGCATTCTCACAGCCTTTTATACCAGCTCATGATAGACATTTGTATGGTGATTTTCCCTCTGATCCTAACACATTGTCACCATGCACTTTGCCTAGGTAGCCATGGCAACTACAGTAGCACAAGATGCTATAATATCTTCCACATGTGGATAATCTTGGAAGATGCTAAAATTAAACAAAACTACAATTCTGTGATGCAGTTTCTATGCTGTCACTATCCCTGATGGGATGGATTTAGTGCTAATATAGCAAATTGGGGCCACCCACACTCATCACCTAAGATCTGCTAAAACGTAGTGTCCAATAAACTCATTTGTCTCACCAAGTCAGACTTTCCTGGAAGAAGTTGTCGACAAAAGCATTTGTAGACATTACTTATAGGAAACTTCAGTACAGTGTATAATGGTCATGCTACTGTGACTGAGTACTCAGAGCAGAATTAGTGAGAATGTCTTGAATAGTAGAGAAAGAAGATAATGCCCTATGAAAACTAAACCAACTTTTCTTATAAACAAGATATTTAAATGAGATTTTAGACCTGAGGGTCATAAAAGAAAAGAAAAAAGGTTAATGATAAAAGTTATTCTTAGTAAGAATATTATAGGAAAGAATGCTGTCATCAAAATTATGACTGTACTATTTTTAGTAGCAAAAGAAAACATTAAAATGGTCATAGAATAAAGAAATGGGTTAGGTTGTCTAAATGGAAAAAAGAGAGAGGGGCTGAGACAGTATTCAATAGATGAGAACTACTGATAGATAGCAGAACACCATAATAATATTTCCTATAGGACTTTGTTCATGTTAATATTTAATATAAACAAATGCCATAATATATATGCCAGCTATTAAGTGAGTGCTGTCCAAATCTCTAGAGTTTTATGATCTTGACATCCTCTAAAATACATGTATTTGTACTGTCAAGTATAAATTGTACATGTATTTTTACATGTCCCTTGTGTAAATTGTACATGCATTTGTATGTGTCCCTTGTGTCTAATTTAGCACAAATATTTGGAGATTTAGTAGACATCTTGCAAACATTAAAACATTTGCTTCAGTTCCCCAGAATACAGAGATGGCTAATAAGCAGCCAAAGGAATGTACAAAATTTGGTAAATGAGTGAGGTTTTGAACGCAAAATGTTTGGTGTGAACTATTAGAAGTCAGACGTTTTCAAGTGACTAGGAAAAAATAGAGGAGCAATTCTGAAGAGAGTGTGTAGAAAAGAAAGAAAAGACATACACAGAATGTGTTGAAAAGATAGAAAAGAAATACACAGAACACGGAGAAACAGGAAGGAGAGAGAGAAGAGACACAGTGTAGAGAGCTGAGAGTGGGAACTGAAATAAATCATGTCCCTCCTCAGATTCCTTTTGATCACAGTTTTATAAAAAACCAAGCTAGAATAGCAGCACAGAGAAATGACGACAGAGACAGAAGAAAGAGTTAATGAACTCTCACACTGATATGTTACTGGAGAAGAGGGAGAGAGAAGCAAATGTGGCAAAAGTCAATAGGAACAGCGTTAGCTTAATATCTCCAAGTTAAGGTTTAGCAAAAGACTCAGGAGATGGAAGTATTTGGCAATGGGTCAAATTCAAATATTAAACAAACATCACAGATTTAAAAAGCACAGCAACCGTTAACAACCAGGGAAATGCAAATCAAAATGAGTTATTACATATGTCAAAATGCCCAGTTTAAAACACTGTCAATAGTAACAATGAACAAAGAACCATATGTTAACTTATATTTGTAGAAAATGAACCCTTGCTTGGCATTGATTGGCATGTAAAATGATAAGACTGATAGGAATACACTGGGGTGCCACCAGCCTCATTGGGAGACATATGTCCCTCAGTTCAGAAACATAACCTTAGAAATATTTTTGAAGTATCATTATAAAGTAGCCATGAAGTGGAAGTGATTGAATGTTTATAGCTGATTACTGAATAATAAGAATGGATGTGGTCAGATAATGGAATATTACTCACATGTAAAAAGGAGAAAATACTGTCATTTCTTCTGAGATAGAAATCTAGTGATTATTATGCTAATCAGAATAAGCCTGTTCTGGTGATAAAAGGTAAAATTGCAGTGATTTTACATTCAGGTGTCTAAAATGCTTAGGTAGGAAAAGCTACGGGGTTCTTACCAATGGCAATTGGGAGAGTTGTCAATGGGATGTTTACCAATAAGTACTGGTTTCAGTTTTGCAAGAGAAAAATTACATAATTGAACTCACAACCATAAGCATTTAGTTAACAGCATATGACACATTTCAAAAGGCTAAGGTGCAATGTTTCAAATATGCACTTTTACCATTGTGACAATGATAAATGGTGAAGGCAGAAATCTGAATTTAATGTGAAGCTAATGAAAATAACTCCAGAGGCAGCTACAGAAAAAGATGTCAATGGGGAAAGAAAATAATAGTCTCCAAATTAACACTGTTCTTTAAAATCTTTCAAAGAAAAATGTACCAAAAAGAAAAATGTGTGTAGTGTTCCTTACATGTCCGTTCTACTCTGATAACAGGATGTGAACATCTCCACAAAGTCACATTCTTGTAACCCCTGAAACTCAACGGAAAGCACAGATTTTATACAAAGATAAAGGAAACACCACAAGCAAGTAGTCACACAGACTTCGGAACCAAATGCAACTAATCTGAGAGTCAGGAAGGCAGGATAATATGTTAATTTCACAGTTTATCACTTTACTTCTGAACATTAATTTAAAGCTGCCAAGTGCAGTGTTAAAGTGTGAATTGAGGGACATGAAAGCTTTAAAGAAATACAGAAGTGTCATTGGAAACTGCCAGTGGGTTATAATAAGGCAAGAAATGAAGGAGGGTGGCTGGGGGAAGGAAGTTTATACTCTCTGCATGCAGTGGGTCCTCTGCAAATTAATAACTTCATAGCTTAGTTAGACCCACATAGAAATATTGCTGCTAGATGCTGAAAAATGAATCAGCGGATTAGAGAACTTGCTGAAACTCAACAGTTGCTTTCCTAGGATTCTGTCCTGCTACAGAGATCCTGTCACCCTCTTCTGGCTTCAGCAGGCATTGCACTCACATGTACATACTAGTCCCCACCCAAATACACATAGTGAAAATAAATCCATAGGAGAATATTTAATGGCAGATAAGATACAGAAGAAAATAATATAGGGAAAAGAGCAAGAAACAGCCAAAAGTAGGTATGTTTAAAACATCAAAGTTATATGAAGTCTTATCACTTTGTCAATAACAGCAAGGTGTCTTTAATTAGTAATGACGGAAATGAGTGAGGATAGTATTATTTTAGAGAAGGTAATACTAGAGTATGAACTATAAAAGTAGATAATCTACACGAAGATGGAGGAGCACACCTTTAGAAGCACAAGAGATCCACAGAGCAATTGAAAAAGAGAAGCAGAACACACCCCAAGTAAAATATCCTGGTAGTTCTCAGACACTTAATAATAAAGAAAGGCCTAGAACCAACTGCTAGTGTCACTATTGACTTCCAATAAAAAACTAATAGGCATTTAACACCAATCTTCTTCAAATTCCTCCAATGGCATTAAACCATTGCTTTCATATCCAAATCAAGAACCTGAGAGAGAGAGAGAGAGAGAGAGAGAGAGAGAGAGAGAGAGAGAGAGAGAGAGATCTGATGTTATCTCTCCATTTACATGGGATCTAGAAGGAAGATCTAGTGAATAAAATTATTGCCATGCAAGCAAAGGGTTCTGAGATCAATCCCCAAAATCCATGCTAAAATAGAAGACTTGTGTTAGGGACACACACTGAAGTCCCTGTATTGGGAAGGTAAGGAGGATTCACCTTTTGTTTTGAACTAGTAATTTCAAAACATGTCAGAAATTCTGTGCTGGGAAAACCTTTCAACTCTAGGGTAGGATGTAAAATTGGAAGGAAGAGAATTCTAGAGTTCCATTCAAGGGCTTCCCTGAGGGCTTTCTATTTCTGATGTCTCTGACACTTCACAGCGATACCACTGGGCACACGGGAGCCTTTGGACCACATTACCTATTAACATTTCCCCTTTCATGTATAGTAAGATTCCTTATACATCAAATATCTAAATAAGTAAATGCATAGTGACATGAAATAGGCTGGATTGAGAGAATAACAACTAAAAGCCAAGTGGGTCTGAAGTCTGGTTTTGGGGGAGATGAAAATGACATTTTAGAATTACATAGAGATTTTGCTAGCATAGAGTAGGGAGGGAAATAAGTACTGTGAACACATGTATTCTGACATAGTTAATCTTATAGTACCTGTGATTCAGCTAATCAAAAATAAGCAAGGAAAGTTAATCCACCATGCTGAGTGCACAAGGTAAGTGCAGGGACTTCCATGCATTCAGGAATACAAAGCAATTATTAGAAAGCTCTATTCTTTTCTATCAGCAACATCTAGATTTGCAGAGTCAACCTTCACTAGACATTTGGATAATATCTGTTTTATTTGGTCCCATGTTCCAAAACAGAAAAATAATCCATTGTTCAATCCTAATTAATGGTAAATGAATGTTTTAAAGCATTACTTTAACTTTCTTTCTTCATGGCATTATGGTTTCTGAAGGGATTTTTTTTGCATAATTAGTATATTGGTTGCTAATAGGGAATTTCATAAATTTCACTATGTTGTTTATTAAATAAATGGAACATTTCTGTAATTCATAAAACAAAATGACTACAGGCCATTAAGAACACTGAGGGACTTGCTATATCAAATAGAAATGTTAAATCTGTAAAAGGATGTTAAATGAAGTTTTAACTTGAGGATGACAGAGAAAATTCTGTGAACAAGATGTTATCTTGAATCTCCATCATCTTTCCTCCTCCATAGCAACCAGTTGTCCTGTGTAGGCATAGAGGAGACATAGTAGGTTCAGGATCTGCCCAGGATTTGGGTGGTGCTATTCCAGAGAGCAGGAAAGACTTGGTTTTCTTAGTCAGTCATGTTGATCGTAGTAGTAAAGTACCCAATTCCGGTGCCTCCTAACTTCCTATACTTTCAGTTCCTGAGAATGGTGTGAATTCTGTTCTCTCTAGGTATAGTACTTCATATTCATAAACATTCCCGCTTGCATCTTTATGTAAAAACAGCAGAAGTAAATCTTTTTGAAAACAGTTTCTTTCAGGGGCCACATTGAATGACTCATTTAGTGACTGGATTCTATTTAAACGTTGGCTTTGAATACTGAGAAATAACCAAAAATTGAGGGAAAAACTATCAATTATGTATGTATCTATCTATCTATCTATGATCTATCTGTCTATCTTATGTAACTCCATAGTAAAATGTACTTCAATAGCATTAGTCACTTAGGATCAATATAGAAATAACTCACTACTAAGTTTTATCTGCTTGGAAAATTACTATAGACAATATATCATTCAATATTTACATAGTCTTTGATGTCCTATTTAATAGTATGTACAGATTTATTGCTACTGAGACTGCATAACCATATTTGTGAAAATTTTTATCTGGATTATATTTCTAGCAGTTGTACCTTCGTTGGCTCTTTAAAAGAAGTTTCTATTTTTTTTAATGAGTGTTAGTTATATATATATGCAGCAAATGTAAGCTAACAAGCTGAGAAAATGTAGATTTTTCATTTACTTATACACATATTTCTGCACATAAATTAATATGACTAAAAGCATATTTTTGTCAAACTATACGTAGGAAATAGATCTAGTCAGTGTTCATACTAGAACAGTGTGCAATTATATAAAAATGTTATGATTAATCTGTTCATTAAAAGCATTTCCCAATTATGTGTTACAGTACTTCTTTAAAAATGGACATTTAAATAGATTCTGATGGATGTACTGTAACCTATAAAAGGCCGTAAAGTGCTTTTTTATTGAAGAAAAAATATAATTGCATGTCCTTAACCATTAAGTCATCTCTGCAACACTTTTTTTTCGCTTTTGACTAATAATGATTTTCTATTTTCCACTTTATTAATATTTTATGCACACACACCATATCACTTCTGGCAGCCTATGAAAAAATATATTGCCAAATCCAAACTTAAGATTCACTTCTGCATTTTTCTAAGAATTTTAATACTTTATTATTATTGTGAGTGTGTATATAGATGTATGTGTGCACCTATGTAGATACATTTTTCTGTTCTTGTATATGTATATGATGCTTACTTCCGTGTCCAGGTACATGGTTCTCCTGCAGTGTCTGTTCAGGCACTATGCCCCTTGCATTTTTGAGTGTGTCTTCTTTTCTTAGAGCTGCCTGAGTAGAGTGCATTGTCCGGCTAGTTAGTGTCTGTGATGTGCATTTTCCTACGTTTTTTTAGCACTTAAATTACAAACACAAACTATTGTGCTCTGTGTTTCAAACATGAGATTAGAGAATTTAAATCAAGTCCTCATACTGACAAAATTCATACTTTAACAACAGAGCCATTTCCCAATTTTTATTTGTTCTTCAGTTTACACATTGGAAATTACTTTATTTTGTTTCCATATAAGATAGTAATAATAATAATGTACAGTCCATCTCCAGGTTCCCTGTGAAAGTGTATTGAAAATGATAATAGTTTAGTTCCTTATAGATCTGTAACACTGAAATTTGTATATATTTTCTCATTCTTAAATAATTAATTGCAGCCATGTTTTGTGGTTGTTTTCAGGGTACCAGCTAATTTTGAACCATCTTTTATAAATTTATTCCTAATGATTTTCCTTATTTAATCTTTCTTTCACCGTGATTTCTTTCTTAAAGTTTTTGTTGAGTGCTCATTTTAGATATATTTCTGATAATTTTGATGTTTTATGTTTTTGCTTTAAAAGATTTGAAGAAATTTTGGGACTTTTATGTGCATTAATATGTAATTTTAATTGACAAATGAAAACAATTTTATTTGTTTGTGTTGAATAGATAACATTTTTTTTTTATTTCTTTTCCATTATTCCTGCTGGAATGTAAAGTACAGTGTTGAATATTAGTTGTAAAAGTGAACAGCCTCCTTTCGTTATTCTTCCTAATTGAAATTATTGATATTGCAAATTTGAATTAATATTTTAAGTTTAATTAGTATTTCACTATTAAGGCTATTAGTTGTGCAATTTGTAAGAAATCTATGCTTGCACTAAGGAAGAATCTTTCATTTTTAGTTTGGAAAATTATTTTTTTTCAAAAAATATGCTTATGTTTCATCAAGTGCTGCCTCTCCACTTACTATCATCATGTATTTCTTTTGATATTGTCATAGGTGTTAAGTTCATTAAAGTTCACATACTAACTATCTCTACTGGGAAACTTTGAATTTCTTATATTTTTCATATAGCTTGAAAAACAAGACTAGTTACTACGAGAATTATAATTTTCTACCATGACTCAAAAAATATGTAAGAAACTTCTTGTTTTTGTTTGTTTGTTTTTCTGCTGAGAAGTACTCCATTGTGTAAATGTATCACATTTTCTTTATCCATTCTTCAGGTAAGGGGCCTCTGGCTTGTTTCTAGGTTATGTCTATTACAAATAATGCTGCTATGAACATAGTTCAACAGATGTCTTTGTTGTATGAATGTGCATCTTTTGGATATATGCCTAAGAGTGGAATTACTAGATCTTGTGGTACACTGATTCCTATTTTCCTGAGGAACTGCCATACTGATTTCCAAAGTGGCTGAACAAATTTGCACTCATTTCTTCTGAAATCATGTTAGATTAGGATGACAGTTTGACAATCATACTTCTTTTAACATTGCATAATAAAACATTATATATATTTTTAACTGATTGGATTAGATTAAATTATTCATTGTAACGAATGAATAATTTTTTTATATAAACCAAGGAGATGTACAAGGAAATAGGTCCTTCTTCCTGGAAACCTTTTGACTTGTGTTTAAAAATCTAGTTTTAATAGAAAATGAATTTGAAAACAAAATCATTTTGCTTGCTGCACAGAAAATGGGCCACTGTGGTTACTGAATAGAAGTAATCATTTGTGGTTGACATAATGAAATTTCTTCCTTTGCTTTAGGCAGATAGTTCGCAAATGGCTTATTCACATTTTGAAAAGAAAATAACATTGCTGAAACATTCTTACTTAAGAAAAGTGAAATTCTGCTAAGTCCTTTCTATGGTTGTAATGCAGTGAGTGAGTAAAATGGATTGAAGATATATATAAACTGAATGGGTTTAGAGAATTCAGACAGAACTAAACAAAGGAAGAACAGTTTTAAAAAATCCTTGTAAATTCACTTAATTAGAGATAACTGATCCATGTGAATTCATAAAACTATTTTTTGAGTTAGTGTAAATGAGTGTTCTAATCACTTTGTGATCAAGGAGATCCAATTATTTAAGAGTATCTAGATGAAAGGGCTGGAGATTAGACTCAGTTGTTAAGAGTATGCAGTGCTCTTGCAATACCTCATTTTAATCTGCATAAACACCTGAACATATGTGCTGCACATAAACTCATGAACATTTATATACATATATACAAATATATGGGTATATATACATTCAACAAACATGTAAAATATAAAAAACTTTCTAGATAAGTTTGGGATCCCCAATTTCCATAAATATGTATGCTAGAAACAAACTTTTTGATTACTAAATTCTTATGAAAGTGTTCCAGTTAGAAAGAGTGTCACATGTTTTGGGTCATCCTGAAGGCCAATGACTCCTAATGACAATCTGCTACACTCACAGATCAGTGCTTTGTGCAGCCATCATCAGAGAAGCTTCCTCCTGCAACAGATGGGAACAAACACAGAAGCTCACAACCAGTCATTACACAGAGTGAGAGACCTTGGAACACTAAGCCCTAAGTGGGATGTCTCCATTAAATGCCTCTCCTCGAAGATCAGGGAACAATGGGGATGAAGAAAGGATGTGGCAGCCCTAGAGGGTGGAGGTCATTAAGGGAACCAGGGACTCTAAATCATATGTAGTCAGAGAGACTGAAGCAGCATGCACAAAGCTTCAAGGGTCAGTACCACATCAAGGGCATTATATTAAGGCTTCCAATTTAATGTTTGTTTAGGATTCTGGAGTGTGCAAGCAAGTGGATCTCTGATTCCACTTCTTCTGGGGCCTTGCATTCTTTTTGCTGTGTTTTCCAACTTCAGTGTGATACTTTTTGTTTTATCTTATAATATTGTAAAGGTTAATAGCTGAACCTACTGGGAGAGAGGAAAATCTATATTCTTCAATGGAGTAACACTGGGTATATCAACCCCTCCAAGGCAGGCCTCGTGCTCAGGAACAGTTGAGGGACTTTCAATGGACTCCGCTGTATTTTTGTCTGCTTTGATTTGGTTACAATTTGGTAGGTTTGCTTGAAATTTGTTTGCTTGTTTGCTTTGTTTTTCTTTGTTTATGTGAGATGTTTTATTTTGTTTTATTGGTTTTGAGAGATTTGCTGTTGTAATGGGGTTTTTGTTTGCTTTTTTGAGAAAGAACTTTTGTTACATGGCTAGAAAAAGGGAGAAGATCTAGAAGGGCTCAACGAGGGGACAATATGTTCAAAATGTATTTAAATTGAAAATGGTTTTAAATAATAAGACAGGTTATGATTATGACAGAAACAGAAGATATAGATATGAGATTGGAATAGGACACTTACTACTTTAGTAGAATTTTAATTTTAACTTAGAAAGGATATTATTGGGTTTGCTCATGGGGTAACTAGCTTTAGACTTATAACTAGTGGATGAGGTGATTATTCTGAGCATAGAGAATAGGAGGAAAGTTTCATTCTTTGCCATCCAATTAAATGGGATTGATGAATGTCTGATTGACCCAGATTTCCCTTCACCATGCATTACTGATATCCTTTCTTTAAATTTCCTCAGTTTCATTTGTAACATAAAATTTTGGCTTTTTAATTATTTTGGATTTTGGAAACTTTTCATTTTAGTCCCAAGTTAGACAATATATTAAAGTAGGTAATAGTTTACAACAGAGATTAAAAAATTAAAAATGTATACAGTAGTTTTTAAACAAATGTACCCATTTATTTATCTACTTCTTTTCAGTCTATAAAAAGCATCCTATCAATTCATATATTTTATGGTAAAACTTCTACAATATTGTCAATATATACTTAATATGTTCCTTAGTGTACATATTTTATAAAGAGCCAATTGTAATTTAATAAATAAAACTGTAAGCAAAAAGTAGTAGCATAAACTGGTTCATTAAAAATGTTTGAAAGGATAAATGGTTTCCATGACCTTCAATTTTTGTTTTCTATTGACTAGAAAATACAGCCCATAAAACAACTTTTCATTGAAAACTTATTAAGGTATTAATCCTGTAGTCAAATACCTCTTTTAAAGCGAATTCAAATGTTGAGAACTGTCCAGAACTAATGAGGGCTCAGCTGATGATTATCAGACAAAATGATTAATAAATTAGACAAAACACAAGGAAAACAAATCAGTAAGGCCTGTGGGCATTGGCTTTACTTTTATATAAGTAACCAAACCCAAGAAAGAATTGATTCCTGCAATATACCTATTTTTTCATGCTGAATAAGATTAGATTTATTAAAATAAATTTGGGAAATAGTAACTGTTAAGATATCTTTGTACCAAAGGCTCTTCATATAATTTTGGCCCTGGGGTAAAGTGACCTTTTCTCATTTTGTAATAACTCTGAAAATTCAAGCTGGCTATTTTTTCTGCTTGAAAAACAAAAAAAAGAAAGAAAGAAAAGAAAAGACAAAAACAAGGTATTCACAGCCCTTCTTTATACATAGTCTTTCTAACAGTGTGGTTGATTGAAATGAAATGTCCTGCATAAACTCATGTGTTTGAATGCTTGCTCATAGGAAGTGACACTATTAGGAGGTATGGCCTTGTTGGAGTAGGTGTGGCTTTGTTGGAGGAAGTGTGACACCTGGAGGTGGGCTCTGAGTTTTCTGAGGCTCAAGATAGTTCATTTCCTGTTGCCTGCTGATCTGGATGTAGAATTCTCAGCTCCTTCTCCAGCATCATGACTGCTTGCATGCCAATACGTTTCCTGCCATGACCATAATGGACTAATCCTCTGAAACTTTAAACCAGTCCCAAATAAATCTTTTCCTTTGTACGAGTTGCCATGGTTATGGTGTCTCTTCACAGCAATAGAACCCCCTAAGTCAGACATTATCCATTTGGCTGGCTTTAGGAGCAAGTAGGAGATACAGACCTGGGTGTTACTGTGGACATGTCTCTGGGAGGTTTAGGTAAAAATACCCATCCTACATGTTAGTTGCACTGTACCATGGGTGAGGTCCTGACTGAACAGAAAGCTAAGGAGCAAGCAAACCCAGCACTAACAAACATGCCTCTTTATATCTCCACAGTGTAGCACCATTATGAGGCACAGTGAATTTCTTTAAAGACTTATTTGTAGTTGTTTAAAATTATGAGTATACATATGTATTACTGTATGTGTGTGTGTGTGTGTGTGTGAGTGTGTGTGAGTGTGTGTGAGTGTGTGTGTGTGTGTGAGTGTGTGAGTGTGTGTGTGTGAGTGTGTGTGAGTGTGTGTGTGAGTGTGTGTGTGAGTGTGTGTGTGTGAGTGTGTGAGTGTGTGAGTGTGTGTGTGTGAGTGTGTGTGTGTGAGTGTGTGTGTGTGTGTGTGAGTGTGTGTGAGTGTGTGTGTGTGTGAGTGTGTGAGTGTGTGTGTGTGTGAGTGTGTGTGTGTGAGTGTGTGTGTGTGTATGAGTGTGTGTGTGTGTGAGTGTGTGTGTGTGTGTGTGTGTGTGTGTGTGTGTGTGTGTGTGTGTGTGTGCGCTTTGAGAGGCATCAGTTCCTCTGATCCAGACTTGTAGACTGTTCTGAGCTACCACATGTGGGTGCTACAACTCTACTTGGGTTCTGCAAGAATAACAGGTACCCTTAACTGCTGAGACATCTTTCCAGTGCATCATTTAAAAAAAAACTCAATTATGTTCATAAAATAAAAATTTAGTCATAGACCTTTCATGATTAAGGAACGATGTCATTGGTGTTGATGTAACCTAAATTTTTTGTCAGATATTTGATGAAGAATGCAATGGGAAAATAAATCAAGTTATAATAGTAAGTGAAATAGAATTTGCAATGACTATGTAAAGAGAAATTGAAAAGTTGCTTCTTACAAACATGGAGAAAATATAATCAGCAAAAGGAGTTTGTAGCATCACTACAAGTGAGGAAAGCAACACATAAGGGAAGTAGACAGTGTAAGTGATATGTAGCCAATGTGAAAGTTTTAAGTGGATGTTTTAAAACTTCCGTAGCAATGATTAATTGTGCTGGTTAGTATTAATTGTCATCTTAGAACATGCAGGAAGAGTCTCAGTAATGGATTGCCTACATCAGATTGGTCAGGAACACATCTGTGAGGGACCATTTGGATTGGTAATGGATATAGGAAGACTCAGCTCTCTGTCAGCAGCATCACTTCAGGGCTGGGACCTTGACCAGTGTGAGAGTGAAGAAAGCTAGTGGAGCACAGGCAATGTCCAGCTAGTGAACTCTCAGATCTGCTCCTGGATATTGACAAGATGTGGGTGTTTGCTAAAGATCTGGGCTGGCTTCTCAATGATAGACTCTGTCATGGAATTGTAATCCAAATAAACTCTTCATATTCTTTCTTCAGGGTGCTTTGTCACAGCAAACGAAAGGAACTAGATCAAATATTTTAGAACTCCTTTACTTCTCCATTTTTTAATTTTATGTGTGATGATATGGATACAACAGTTGCAACATAGACCTTTGTGAAAGAAAAACTATTCACAGTGCATGGGAAAGCTTGCAGAATCCGAGTGTTATTTTTTCATAAACCACCTTAAATTTCACTTCAGATTCACATGTCCATAAAATTGGACAGTAACATAGCTATGCAGACATATGTTCTTTGTTAACTTAAAGGTGGGGAACATAACAGTCAGCACAAACATTTGCTTGAAATTGTTGTAATTAAGATTGCTGGAGCCCAGCTTCAAACATAAATTCAAGAAATCAGAATTTGCAGGTGCCAGACAGCAAGCAGCTTCTTCCTGGAATATTGAATATATTAAAGTCAGAAAAACTGACAGGATGGATAACTTACACAACTAGGATGTTAGAATATTCCGGATAACTTACACAACTAGGATGTTAGAATACTCCTTGCATTTTAAAAGCACTTGAGGGGTGAAGTTTTTTTCTTTCTTTCTCTGACTTCCCCTGCTCTATGCCTCTGAGAGGTTCTGAGATATCTGTTCCTCAGAGCATTGCTGAACTCTGCCACAGGCAGATACAAATACCCCACTGCTCCTATTGGGATAATTTATACAAGTATGGTATTTATACCAGGTGGCAACTTCTATGCCACCACAGTTTGGGCAAATGAGAATTTTAAGTCAATTATAATGTAACCACCAAAGGATTCCCAGTGACTGTTGGCCAACACACCCAGAGAAACTGACTTCAAAATATCTTCTGTCAGCATATCCTGAATGGAAACACAGCTTTCATATTTCCCGGGATATGATTTCATTGTTAGTGTGCTGCTCTAGCTTGCATGAAGCCTTAAGTTCACATCTCAGCACACTGTACAAGCCAGAGATGGTGCTGCATCCCATAATCCCAGTACTAAGCAGGTAAAGGCAGGAAATTAGATACCCAATGTCATCATCAGATACCCAGCTATGTAGTAGGTTCAGGGCCAGAATAAACCATATGAGACTCCCCATTTTTAATAATTAACAAAGGGACATACATAGTGAACCAACCACATAGTTACGACTTTGTTTTAGCAGTGGCTGGGATAATAGACAATTAAGATTATTGAAATTAGACTTCATTGCCTAAAATAAACTTTCTATGTGAAAAAAAAAATGTCAATCCCTTCCATGCAGGCATGCCAGTTTAAAACCATATGGAGATAATGGGCCAGATACCCACAGACCACTGGATGTTTCCATTAGTAAAGCTGGTGAACCTTCTTTGTTCTCATTTTCTCTGCTTAGATGTAAGCTATTCAGACAGCATCCATCTGGGATTGAAAATAAAGGAAGAGTAGGTGGAGGATGAGGCTTAGCACAGCAGGTTAGTCTATGGGAGAGTTGTAACACACACACCCTGCAGAGGGACAAGTTTGTCAGTGTCTTCACTGGAGCTTCTGGGGGAAGCTTTAGTATGAATGATACATAATCCAGGTTAGTGGAGAATGCAGTTTTATGGTGAGAACTCTTAGCTCATTCTAGAAGCCTGTCACTGGAAAACATCCTGAGAAACTAATAACCAAACCAAGCACAATGCTCATGTTGGCTTTTGTCCTGTATCTCCTCCAAATTGAAAATTGTCTTACTGGTTGGAGGAAACTTTTTCAGGGAGTTAATAAAACCTACTGAGAGCAACCCTATTGCTCTTAATTAGTAAATAGACCAGTGGTTCTTAACCTGGGGATTGTGAACCATTTTGGGGTCAAATGACTGTTCCTGGTGGTCAGCTACGATCATCAGAAAACAGATATTTACTTTATGGTTCATAACCTAGCAAAATTACAGTTACAGTATAATTTTATGATTGGGTTTTACCATAACATGAGGAACTGTATTAAAGGGTCATAGTTTTAGGAAGATTGAGACTTACTGAACTAGGTACATTGCAGAGTTTTCCTAGAACAAAAGCTGTAACTAGGGACTTGCCTATATCATATTAACCTGTGGGAATGACGTGAGAGACTGCCTTGGTTTTTTAGCTGATATAGATGTACCTAAACCACTAAGGCTGGCACCATCTCCTCAGCAGGTGATCCTGGGATGTGTAGGAATGATAGCTTGTGAGTGAGCGAGCAAGCAGTGTCCCTCCATGGATTCTACTTCAATTTCCTGTTTGAGTTCCCGCCCCGACTTCCTGCAATGATGGACTGGAACCCTCTCCAAAGTTGTTTTTAGTAATGTCGTTTTTCATTGAAACACAGTGAGCTAGGAAACTGGGAATGTTACCGGATGCCGTTTCGGGCGTCTTTACCCACACTCAGGCTCTTTCAGGGATGAAGCTTCCCTTGAGTCATGCATATTTCTACAAGTAATCCCAGTACACGTTAATTCACCTAGATAGTTATGGAAGGAAGTGTTTGGGTGTCTCATGGTGCCTTATGCAAAATGAATAAGTAATGGTTACCCTAGGAAAAGTTACACAACATCTAGTCAATCTGGGGTTAATACTTGTTGCAATAGTTTATACAGAAATAGATGAGTCCACCTCCTCAATACCAATTTATCAGATAAACACTGGAGACTGATTCTGAAGTACACTACACTACATAGTTTAATCACTAGGCATACTGTGACTTTGCTTGCTGTTATCAAAATGTATTTCTTTCTGAAACTGTATGTTTTCTGGCTTAGGGACAAGATGGTCTGATAGCTATTAATTATTATTTATTTATGTCAGTCTTTGTGTATAATGTTTTAGACTGTGTTATCTCCTTGAAAAGCTGACTGGATGCTGATTACAAAGGCAAAAACTGGGATGTTAGTATGGGAATTTTGGATATGTTTTAAAGGAATTATGCACAAAGTCTTGGACCTGCCTGTCAAACTAAGCTACAAAAACTCATCTGCAAAAGGTTAGATTATATCCTAGTTTTTCCGGTTTGGTTATTCCTGCCATATTATTCTGCTTTAAATACTACATTTCAAATCATATAATAAAACACTGGCATTTTTATTACCTTATTCTTCATATTGTAAGTTCTGCATTTTCTCATACAAGAGCAGAAAATTTAAAAATAACAAGCACATGATCTCACTGAGAACCAAGCTTTTGTTTTCTACTATTCAGGAAGAAATATACCCTTTCTCCCTAGCATCATGATTGAAACACCTAAAGTAGATGTTTCTTTTAAAACATAGTTGACATCAAACTATTAAAGTGTTGAACTAGAAAATCCAGAGAGATGTTAACACTGTGAAGAGACATTAGGCAAAATTTGTTCTGCTGTATTCTATCAGAATAGAAAGGATTTTGTTTGATAGTTTCAGTGTAAGAACTGAAACTTGAGCAGAAACAAACTATAATCTATTATAAATGCAAATTAGCCTTCCCATTGCAAACATAATGCATATTTATTATGGAAAATTTAGAGAATCTTAGTGAGAGCAAAAGACCAACATTTAGAACTTAGATGTAACTTGACGAAATTAGAAGTGGCAATTATGAACTTTTGCTATAACTTTTTAATACATTTTTCTTTTAAATATTTTTATGTGTTGAATTTCTTAGCTGCATGCGTGTCTGCACAGGATATATGTGCTTGATATCTGTGTAGGTCAGAGGAGAGTATTGAACCCTTGGGATTACAATCAGAGAAGATCATGTGGGGACAAATGGGTGCTGGTAACTAACTTGTCTCCTCTGCAAGAACAATTGCTGTTAGCAGCTGAGCCATCTCTCTGGCCCATATTCAATACATTTCTAATTTATCATTATTCAAATGTATCTTACTGCATCTCATTTTAGGGTTTCTTCCAACAGGGATATATTGCAAAGATACATTAACATATTTACTTAGATTATTATGCTATGAGGTATGGTTTTATTGTTGAAGTTGGGGTTTTTCGGTTATCACCAATTAAGTTATGGATGGGAAAGGCCTTGTCATCAAGCCTGAAATCCTGCTTTTGACCCTGAGTCCATGTGGAAGGGAAAGAAACAACCCAAGAGTATGAAGCAGGCCCTCATAGAGGGACCAGACTCTGCTTTACAACTGGCTTAATGTTCCTTTCCTCATTGGCCTAAGTTCCACTAACCCCCTCCCCCTCCACTTCATCAGGTCAACCTTCAGCTAAGAGGAATACAATTGAAAGCTGATGGATGCTTCATTTTTAAATGTCTCTTTTCCTAAGGAGAAAACGTTTTAAACCACACAGTCAGAGAGAACAGCCATGGATACATTCAGGAGAAAGATAGTAACCTCCTTTACAAGCAAATTCTGCATGTGGCTTGACTTCTGAAAATTGGTATATGGGATAAGAAACCTGAATGTGTGTTTCTGCTAAAAGGACTGGGCAGTCTATGTGGCCTCTAGCAGGGGAACCAGGATGTATCCCTAGTGCACGAACAGTGTTTGGGAGCCCATTTCCCATGGAGGGAAATAAATGACTTGACAGATTCTGATGATCCCTCATGGAAGGCCTCACCCTTCCTGGGGAGTGGATGAGGATGAGATGGGGGAGTCAGTGGAAGGCATGAGAGGAAGGGGAGGAAAGGGAACTGGGATTGATAAGTAAAATAACAGTTTCTAATTTAAATACAATTTATTAATTAAAGAAAGAAAACAAATTTGTAGAAAATTATGCAAAAGACAAAGATCTCCTTCAAAAAGGCGAGGTGGTGATGATTTCTACTAAAAAAACTATGTTAGAGGTTCCATGTATTGCTCTTTTTGTTCTGTAAATTATGCTCGTAGAATATGTAAAAGGTGAGTAAGAGGTAACACTGAAGACAGCACCTGCTTTGAGATCCTGGAATTGTGTTGGTGGTTGTGTATTTTCTAGTAATGCAGTAAAGCAGTTATCTCAGGAGTCAAGCAAGCTCTCTTGGTTCTTTTCTTTTCTACTTGTTTGTTTGTTATTTGTTTTTACACATATCTCTGTGGCTAAAATAAAGCATGGAGGGGAATTTAGCCGTGCAATAGAACACATTTAATTATAACCATAGAAGATGAAAAGGAGCAAGAAAGGGGGCAGAGTGTGATTCCACATGGTGTGAAATCCGTGAGTGGAGAACACAAAGAAATAAAGACTATGAGGAAGGAGGCAAAACATACAGATTTGGCATCTGACATTTAGAGGGCAAAATAGTTTGATGACGATAATGGTTAGGTATTTCCTAAAATATACATGAGAAAACTAATTGAATCAGTATTGCTTGGGTTATAATAACTTAGCGGCCTTGAGTTTCCAATTTCAGAACTTAGGAAACTCTCAGAGAGTCAACTGAGGATCATAACTGTCAGCCCTAGTCCAGACAACTCTTTATAAACAATTGTCAGATATATATCCCTAATAACTATCATGAGCCTACAATCCACAATCCCAGAGAAGCTAGGAAGCAAGAAGGACCCTAAGTATGCATATATCAATACCTGGAGAAGGAGAAAGGGACAAGAGCTCCTGTGCAATTTGGGAGCACAGCAGGAGGGGAGAGGGAAGTAGAAGGAAGAAGGGTGGGAAGAACAAGGGTGATCAGGAAGGTCCAGTTGAGGGAAGACTGAGGAAGAGAGCAAGAAAAGAGGTATGGTAATAGAGGGAACCATTATAGGTTTTAAGAGAAAACTGGCACCAGGGAAATGTGCAGAAATGCACAATGATAACCTCAACTAACAATGGAGAGGCTACCTTAAATGCCCTTCCTCTATAATAAGATTGATGACTACCTTAAATGCCATTCTAGAGCCTTCACCCAGTAGCTGATAGAAGCAGAGGCAGAGACCCACAGCTAAACACTGAACAGAAGTCCTGCAATCCAGTGGTAGAGAGAGAGAGGAGTGATGAGCAGAGGGATCAAGAGCAGGCTGGGGAAACCCTCAGAAACAGCTGACCTGAGCAAGTGGAAGTTCATAGAATCCAGCCTGACAGCTGGTGCCGAATAAGGACCCCTGAATGTGGGTGTTAGGTGGGAGGCCAGGGCAGACTTTTAGACCAGTGTCTACTTCCTGTTGCAGTACAATGTGATCAACACCCTTAAATTCCTGCCTCTATTACTCCCCCCGCCCCATGGAAAGCTGCATCATAACTTTGAGCAAAAATATGTCTTTTCTATATGCTTTTATGACCTATTTGTCACAGAAAGAGAAAAATCAAGCCACTTAGACACATGTATTGATACACACACACACACACACACACACACACACATATATATAATAAAATAGACTGTTTTACATTTCAGTCTAGTACAATATGAAATCCCTGAACACAGAAAATTACTTCTCTTAGTAATTCTAAATTAGTAGAATGAGATGGATTAACTAATAGTCTCATTCTATTGTCTGTTTCCTAGCCAGAAAGCTCGACCACAGGGAAATCAAATCATGAGAACCAAAAGAAAGAAAACCTCTTTAAGCTGATATATATATATCACACATTTCACTGTACACTGTAAAGAATTTTAGGGTTCCTAGATTTATGATTTTGCTTTTTCACTGTTTGGTTAAATTCTTCTAAATGCATGCTTTCTACTGACCCGAATAATGAGTCAAACCTCCTCATGTTTCTTTATGCAAAGCTGCTTCCACAGTGGATGCACTTCCCTTCACACCAGAGAGAACTGGAAATGTGAGACCATGCTAATAGCAATAGGTGTTTCATTTGAATGTTAAATTACTGTCCCTCTGAGTTTCTTTAGCCCTTTCAAAGGAAGTCATGGCTACTAAACCAGTGAGTCCAGTCTTTCATGTTTCTGGTATAATCTAAAACTGAACAGAAAAAGAACAAAGTGATGAACTTCCAGTGTGTGTGTGTGTGTGTGTGTGTGTGTGTGTGTGTGTGTGTGTGTGTGTATGAAGTACATAGACAAAGGCCAGGAAGATGTTAGATGTATGGCTTCCAAATTACCCATTTGAGACATTGTTGATCATTGACTTGTAGAAGGCCATTTTCTACTTAGGTTAGCTGGCCAACATGCCATAGCAATCCTGAAGTACTCATTATACCTTCTTGTCTACACCAGATTTATATGAGTACTGGGTATCTGAACTAAAATCCTTATCTTTGTACAGCAGGTTATTTTGTTCATGCAGCCATCAGCACAGTCCCTGAATTTAAAACAATGGGTGGAGTAGAGAAAGTATTTTGACATATGTATTTTAACATATAATACTACGCTTGTTTTGAAGCTCAGAAATTTAAAAGCCTCATGTGATGGATCTACTTGATTGTCAACTTGACTATATCTGGAATACAATCCAGAAATGGGGGCACACCATTTACAGAGATTTTGCTTGGTTTAAAGTGGGTGAATCTACTTTTAGTCTGAAGATTTGAGGTAGGAAGACACATACCTTTGATCTGAGCCATGTCTTATTCTAGAAGGCTAAATAGGGACATGGAAGAAGGAAACCTTTGCTCTTTGCCTGTTTGTTGTCTTTCTAGAACATCCATTTGTTCACCGACATTAGAGCCTACTTTGGAATTCCAGCATATACTGATGACATCAAGCCTTGTGGACTACCTAGCCTCCAGATTCTTGGGCTTCTAATTCATAGACCACCAGTGTTGGATTAGTTGAATCATAACTTATAAGTGATTTTAATGATTTTCATAAATGCCATATATATACATATATATATAAATGTATACACACATGCATACACACATTCATGCATATATATACATATATATGTGTATATATATATTATATATACATAATATATATATATATATATATATATATATATATTAAGCTCAACTAGTTTGGAGTACTCTGACTAAAGCAGCTCATAAAGGCATCCCCCAAGGTTATACAAGCAGAAAACAATTACTAGTTTTTAGGACACTCTCCTGTAGAGCTGCCTGCCAGTTGGCAGTTTAATGCAGCTGTTGGAGTTAACCATGCTTCTATAAGGAACTCTAACAAGCTCTCATTTTGCCAAGATGATCTGTACTCAGTGATCTACTAAGAATGATAGACCTTTGTTATTAAATCCTTGGTGGTGGTGATGGGATGGTACCTTAGGGTATAGAAGGAAAGAAACAATGTAAGATGTTCCAGAAGTGAAAGAGGTCCTGATCTTGTTTATTTAAGGTAATCATCTTGTTTTATTTATGCAAAAGATAAACTTCCTGCCGTGTTTTAATCTGTTCTTGCTCTGGGTTAAGGATGGGGTATGGGAGGTAGGTCTCAGAAGATGAGGAAGTAACAAGAATGCCATGATGATATGTTGATATAGGCCTGTGTATTGTGAATGTCACAGCATGTGGTAATTCGTTCATTTGTGTTAGATTCCTGAATATTTTCATCATGTGAAAGTCAACTTCATGATATGAAGAAGAGTGAAACTCGAGGTTACAAAGTTAGCACGTTTCAGTGGCATTGGCTCTGTAATTAAAACATGAAAAATTTATTAGGGATTTGGTTAGTTTACAATTTCTACAAGAATGAAAAAGGAAAGGGCTGTGTTTGTTTCAAGGTAAAGACAATTATGGGCAAATATGCAGAAGTCTCAAAAGGAGATATAGAAAAATGGCTATTGCTTACAGTTGTCAATTACATTTCCTCATAATTGACCCTAAGTAACAAACAAAATAAACATAGCAAGTCACAATAGTACAATATAAAACAGTTATTATTATGCAATGGATGTTTTAAAATATAATTATGGGTTATTTGAATCATTAAAACAGCTTGGTAGCCGTACAATACTAACACAGAAAGAAAGATGTTGTGTTTTTCATTACCTGAAACAAGCTGCAGGTTATCTCTCAGAGGTCAGCTGTTAGTGGATAAAATCCTTGCATCAGTGACTCTACATTGAAGCTCTCTTGGCTCACATACCCAGCTGGTACTAAAGAAATCACTTGGACTCGGTAATTAAGGAATTAATTACTGCATAGATAGTTTATGGAAGAAACTATGCCAGCTGCAAGTCCAGCATCAACTGTTGTACAAATTTGAAAATTTTTGCATATGGTATTTCCCAACAGAAACTGTGGTAATATGAATCCAGGGATTCTTGGTTAATAAAGCTAAAGATGGTGAAAATTTAAAAAAATGTAAATACTAATTTATCTTTATTTTACTATTTTTTTGAACTTGGGCTGGGGAGATGGCTCATCAGTTAACTGCTCTTACAGAGGACCTCAGTCTGGTTCCCAGCACCAAAGTCAGACACAACCATCTGTAAGAGCTCCAAGGTGCCCATGCTTACCCACACACACTACACTTCACATGCATGCAATTAAAAATTAAAAAAAAAGAGTTAAAATATTTTATTGATACTAAAATTTTCAGTTTTGGAAAGCTGAATTAAATTATGGGCACCAATGTGGTTTTTAATAAAATAAATGGGTGGGTAAAATAAGTTACTACTGAAACAATACTCTTAAGAATTATAAGGAAGCTCATACAATAAGGGTAAATGTGGGGAAGTGCTCAGGGCATATTCCCGAAGATGACTGGGCTTTGCTTGCTAGATGGCTGTAGATTGGACTCCATGTATACTGTCAGAATGGAGGATGGGGAAAAAAGCAGACAGCTGGGCCTCTGCACAGGGACACGTTATCCTTATGCAGAGTATGTGAAAACAGAAGGGAGAAATTTGAAAGCCTGCATCTCTCTCATCTCAAGAAGCAAGTAAGAAAGTTGAGAAGAAATCGGAAAGCCACCGTCAGGCACATCACACTGAGAATCCTTGATGCTGGCAGCAGGTGGATCAGCTTCCCACAGTGTGTCAGGCTACTTGGTGTCAGCATGTGGCACTTTCTCTACCTACAAGATTAACTCTACCCATGTTGTTTAATGTAGCAACATGATATGGTCAAATTTTCAATACATTATTATTCATGCAACCTACTTTGAAACACATTTCGGAATATAAGTCAAAAGTAACTGGGTTAAGTTATAAAGAAGAAGGCTCCTTGCTAGGACAGGACTTTAAATTGTCTAGAATTCCACAGATCATTTTCCTCTTCACATAATGAAAACTATGTGGCCACATTTAACATGAATAGTGTGGCTGCTTGAGACGTGTGTTATGTAAAGTTCAAATCAAGATAATTTGTCATGTCTTTGATTTGGAAATATTTTTCTTAAACTCTTACTGGTTCTGTATAAAATGCACATGACTGTTTTTATCAAACAGTCATGTGCACGTTTTCAAAAGAAATGATAAACTAGGATTTCTTCATTTTTACACTGACTTAGAGTACAGAAAGTTACCTGAGTCTGATGGGAATAAGCCCTGGGGCCCAGGATATCCATCATTGGTAAGATGTTTGCTAGCTAGCTCAACTTTGTCAGATGGCAGTCACTAGAGAGGACTCAGCAGGCATTGCTCCTCATTTAAAAATACATATATCTCATTTGATTTAACTTTGTTCACAAAGTTACTTACTCTAAACTTCCTGTGGTTTTCTACTCATGTTTAAGATAAGACAGCTTTCATCTTTCATTAGGTTCCAGTGACACATTTGTTTGCTGAGAATATATTTGACTCTATTGCTTCTTCAGACCAGCTACATTTGGTGTTGGTGTTCTTAGCGTTAGAGTATCTATTAGTATTTGGGGTGGGGAGAGTATGTGTACCATAAACCAATACAGTAAGAATAGCATAATAGAGAGTCTACTCTCTCTCCTCACATATTGGTCCAGAGATAGAGCTCAGGAAGTCAGGCTGGAAGGCAAGAACTTTTACCTGCTGAGATCATTTGCTCTCCCTAGATGTTGATTTTTAAGACTTGCAAATTTATTATTTTATATTCAAGTTCTTATAGAAAGTTTTTGTAGCCCCATGTATTACCAAAGCATTATTAGATTGTTTATTATACACAACCTTAAGATCCATTGCTCTTGAATTTTACTTAAATTGTATGTTTTTGACAAATTTTGGCATGTTCTTGACTATTTTGTATATTTATATAGTTTTCTATTCTTTCAAGTCATCTTCACCTATGGATTTCTCCAATATTTTCATGTGTTTTTTTGCATGAGTATACGTGAATTTGTGTGTGTGTGTGTGTGTGTGTGTGTGTGCTCACGTGTGCCTGTGTGGATGCCAAAGGTTGATATCTACATCTATCAATATCCACTTTGTGGTTTTCTCAACAAGGTGTCTCGTCTCACAGAACCCAGTACACACCTATTAACCAGCAGATATAAAGGATGCTCTTTCCTCTGACTCCTTGTTCTGGCATGGCAAACACAAACCACCACTCCACACTGTGTGTATGTGTGCTCTGTGGTAGGAATTCATGTCCCCACACTTGCTTGGCAATCACTTTACCCACTAACCCATTTCCCTGTTCCCATTTATGTATTTCTTGGCTCTACTCTATCATGAATTTCTTGGTTTCACCTTGTCATCTATCAACTGATCCAATGCCTTTCTCCTCACCTCCTAGCCTGTATTTGATCACAGTAGGTGAGTTAATCTTCTCCCATGCATGCAATGTGTGAACTTAATTCTTTAAGGGACTGCACTCCTAAGCCCCTCACCTGGCCTTTTTCTTCTAAAATTCCTATTATTCCTGAGAATTGCTGTAATTCTGAGCTATCAAAATCAGCCCTCTCTTTTCCACCCAAAACACATTCCTTAGCTCTCACAAAGGCCCCTCACTCCAGTTGTTCCATGATTCCTGTAAACATCCACTTTCTCCTGACTTTCAGCATCCTAGGATGCCAGGGCTACTGCTGTTATGGTTGTTGTCTGCTTTCTTCATTCTCTTCTTGTCAACATTTCCAAATTTCCCCCAATCGCAATTCTACATATACTGCCAGGAAAACTGTCTGGAAACTGAAAGTTTGCAGAAGTGTAAATATTGAAATCTTATCGTTTCCACTAAGCTCTTACAAAAAAATTCATCTCTTCTTGAGTAGATAAGCAGCATGGTATAGCCCATAAATCATTATCTTTCCACCTGGTGGAAATGTTCTCTAAGTAAATGTTCTCTAAAAGGATTTTGTGCTCAAAGGTAACCAGAGTAGGGCTACATCCAGTCTGTTCATTTATTACTCCAGGGAAGTATTTTGGATCATAGACTCTGTCATTGAATGACATCACATTATTAATTCATGAGAGGGATCAATCTTTACCTGGGAAAGAGGAGCAGTCACACTTGACAGGTCTCATGGAATCCTCAGAATTCATGAGGAACATCAGATACTTGCCTTCTTCAGCAAATGAAGTCAGGTTGGCAAATGCACTCACCATATAGTGATTATCTTGTCAAGTTTGAGCATACGTGTTCTGCAAGTCAACTCCCCCACAGAGAAAGCAGAATCAGTTTCCAAGACTGGGTTTATCAGTTTGACTGTCAATCCATGTAACTGGTCAGGTGTGATTTTGAGCATTGATCCATGTCAGGAGGACTGCCAGCTGTGCCCCATGATTCCAAAACATCTATCAGCCAAGAAGAAATGGAATTTGTTTCCTCCTCACATACAGCATACCGGTGAATATCTGATCACACTGGAAGTACACTGTGGTTATTCTGCTAAGTGCCAGGATTTATTTGGGATATTTTTTTCTCTCACTTTTGGTGCCTTCACTGAGTACTAGACTTCAAGTTTTTTTTTAAATGTCATTGCTCTATTTTGAGATTTTGTGCAAGTTTTTTTTTTTCTTTGTCTTCACACTCTTTCCTCTTGCCATATCCCTTGAATATTTGGGACAGGCACATTTGTTTAATGTTCTCTTGGAGGGTTTGTTTGAGCAGTAGTAGGAATAGTTTCTCAACATATAGACAATTAGAAGAAATAGCAGTTGGCTCTGCTGTTGAAAAAATTAACTCTTTAGAATTGCTCATAAACATTTCGGTTGCATGTGAAGATGTAAGCCTTCTTATTTGCATAATGAGCATTTTATGATACATTGGCTTACAAATTTATGGAGCTTTTCACAATTTCCAATGATCATCTCAAAATGTCAAAAATTCCAGTGACAGTTATCCAAGGATTCCCTTTCCCTTTCATGTTTGTAGATAGTTTAATGTCACATAATTTATTATCTAAAAATAACTATGATTGAAAAGTTTCTCTCCCCACCACTCCACATGAACTCTAGGCCTTTGAATGATGACTTTTAACACTGTTGAAGAGTAAACTCAGTGCATCTTCACTATATATCTATTTCCCATATTAATATTTCAAATTTAAAAATGCAAAGCAGAAACTGTGCTGATTTATACCAAATTTTATCATAGTATCTAATATTTCCTATTCCTAGAAATATATTTCTAATCTTTTGCTCACCATAGATTCTTCTTAATATGTCCAGCTATACATTTTTTCCAACTTTATTTACAACATCTTAAATTAAATCAGAGCAGATACATAATAATAACAAATAGTTTCCCATTTGTCTTTTAGATGTCACACTTTATGTATTAAAAACTTATTTAATGTTTATAGAATTATTTTATTTATTACTGTTCTGTGTGTCTGGTGTGTGTGTGTGGGGGGAGGGACCTGTTGCAAAATGCAAAAGACAATGGATAATGGTTCCCTTCTGACACCATGGACACTAGAATATGAATTTGAGTCATCAAGATTGAATGGCAAGTGCTTTAATATTATGAGTTTTCTCATCACAACCAATTATATTGGTTTATAATTGCTATTATTACAAAACTCTGATGAGCATCCCTGTAATCCAGTTTTGATGCATATCTCTCTGTATTTCCTTGATACAGATGCTAATGGTGTATGTTGATGTTTTTATTTTCAATTTTTATATTTATTTATGTTTTATTCATTTATTTTGTTTTTTATCCTGGCTACAGTTTCCCCTTCTTCCTCTCCTACCATTCTCTCCCTCCTATTCTTCTTCTGTTCCCAGCCCCCAATCCACCCCTCCTCTATTTCTGTTTAGAAAATGATGAGTCTCCTATGAGTATCAATGAAACATGGCTTATAAAGTTGTTGCAGTAAAATTAATCACTTTGCCATGCATTGAGGCTGGGAAAGGCAACCAAGTGTGACAAGTAGGGTCCCAAAAACATGCTGTTTTTAAATCAAGGTTTAAGATAACATTAAATGTGTTAAAATAACGATCTCTAAATGACTAAGAATTTTTTCTCTGTAGAATTTATGAAGAAATATTTAGTAATTGATTGAATATAGATATTTGTTCGGGAAGATGTGCTAATGTTTTGTATGTTTCCCAATAAAGCTTCATAGAGTAATTAACCAGTTGCTCTTGGTTAGGCAGCTAGCTACATCTGGATGTTTTCAAGTTGGGTTGCAAGGTGATTTGAATTACCCCAATCTCAGTGAAAGAAACAGCACCAGAGTTCTGTCTACAGCCACCATTAAAACTCTGGAGACTTGTAGGATGATTCTCGAAGCTTAAACGGTCCTGGTGTTTGTGCCTTTATCCTAGAAATATCAGCCCAAATATTTAGTCAACAGGCTCTCACTTCTAAAAGGAGAACACATTTTATACAGACATATTAACTCTACTAAATTCCACACTCCTTGATGTGATTCCTCCACTGTTTATGTAGTTTACTTTTTTTTTTTTTTTTTTTTTTTTTTTTACATCTGATTTATGAACTGCTGAGATGGCTCAGTGTATTTAGGGGCACATATGCCTTATACAGAGTTCAACCCACAGTGTCGAGTATAGGATTCACACTTGCCTGTAACCATATCTCCAGGAGTTCACATGCCTATGGCTTACTTGCCATCTGAATTCACAGCACATTCAGCACATTCCCATGAACTACTCTGCACATACACATGCACACAAACACACACACGTATGCCCAGTTATGGAAAAATAAAAATATGGTTATTTCCTTGAACCTGAAATTAACTTTACTAAGCAAACAACAAATCTGTCATGAGCCTTTCTAGTTAATTTATTTTAGTGCAACCAGCATTTACTGGGCATCTTCTGTGCACCAGGTACTTTGCATTTTCTGTACTGGTGAGGTCATAACACACTGAGTCATACAACATTTCCTACTTTAAGAAAAATACATAGTTAACATGCCATTCCAGAAGATAAGAAGTTATAGATTTGACAAGAATCGACATTCTGTGGAAAAATTTAAAAAAAGAAGATGAACGAACTAAAATAATTTATGGCATAAGTGATTACAAATGATTGTGCTAATGACCTTAATGATTGCATTTCTCTGAAACTTAGTATTTAGGCAAGACCCACTTACTTCGTAGCTGAATCAGAATCCGTGGGCTGTGATATTGATCAGGGGATTGATTTGCCGTCTGCTCACAAGAAAAGCACTTAATAGCTGCCAGCTAATGCTCCTGAAAAATACGGGCTGGATGTGTTCACGATACTGTTTTGACAAGTTAGTGGTAAAATGTCAAAACTGTCTCAAACCAACATTTTCTAATAATGTCACTTTCAAGTATTAACTGAAATGCCAATTTGTACTCACATTTTAGAATCTGCTAATTTATTCCTATTCTTTTATGATACTATTATTTTACAAAGGGATATATATTCAAGGAAAATATTTGAGTTATTGTTTTAATTCTTCCTAAGAAAAGTAACTAATGGGAAACCAATGTAGCTCAGTAGACGAAGGGGCTTGCCACCAAGCTTGACGAACTGATGTCAGTTCTCCAAAGTCACACAGTGGAAGAAATCAAGCTATTTCTACCAGCTGTCTTCTGACTTCCACTTATATTTCATCACACACACACACACACACACACACACACACACACACACACACACCAAGATTGAATAGATGCTATAATTTACTTTAAATAGAAGAAAGTACACCTAATGGGAAATCATTTGCAGCTAATGGCTGAGACCCAACACATGTAGCTCATGAGACTGTGTAAAGCAGAATGTACTTGTGGAGGAAACTGGTTCTCTTTGTCTCAGGGAGAAATCACTGAGGATGAGAATGTGGTATGCTGGTTGCTTTAGTCCACTTGTCATTAATCTAGACATAGCTGGGAAGAGAGAACCTCAACGGAGAGAAAACCTCCATCAGATTGTCTGTAGAAAAGTCCGTAGTGCATTTTTTTTTTTTTTGATTGATACTGGATATGGTAGGGCCCAGCCTTGTGGGTAGATCACACATGAGGCCCCTAGTATAATACAAAAGATGCTGAGTATGCCATGGGAACAAGCCACTAAGCCTCTGCCTTGAAGTCCCTTATCTATAAACTGTTATCTGTAACTACATTTTTCAAAATATTAAAAATATATTTGTGATAGTACACATACTTTTAAATGAATACATTCAATAACATTTAAAATATTGACAAATTGCATACATTTCTGTGTCTTTTCAAGGCAAAAGCTTGGACTGTGTAAGATTACTGAATTCACGTATAACGCTCTGAGTTATTCTCTAGGTGCAAACCATGCAGCTTTATTGTTCTGTGGCCCAGTAACTTCTTGGCACAGAAATAGTTCTCAAGAGTTGCAAGAACATAGTAGCGAAACTGTATCATAGGGTAGACAGGTAGTTTACAGCCATGTGCAGTTTAGCAGTGGTTCTATCAATAACAATTTCCAAGTAATATGTGCGAAAATATTCTGAGATGTATAACAACTGTCATTTGGTAAGAAAAATATTTGTGACCTCAAATACAAAATCATATGGATTGCTAATACTGCTTTACAACTCAGAACTGTAGCAGCAAAGGAACTAAGACCACTTACATATTCGCCTCATACGTATTAATCCTTGTTTCAATAAAAGCTTCCAGAGAAGCATAGAAACTAAGACTCAAGAAGAAGAAAATTAGTTCTCTACTTTCACAACTGATATTTGAAGGAATGCTTCAACAAAGGAAGGAAGGCAGTTTTAGCAAAAAGGAACCATATATGCATGCATATATATATGCATATATATATGCATATATATATATATATATGGATTTTGGTTTATTGATACAAATTTAAAGTTATTATTGATATACTGTATGTATACTTTTAGTCTTCTTTTGGGTAAAGTGTTTATGCAACTCATTTAAAGATTAATGTTTAATTAAGAAATACAGATTATTAGTCATCTATAACAATAGAACTTGTCATATTAGGTATGTTTTCAAGGTTAAGCAGATATATTTAGGTAGCTAGATGGTCTTCTAACACTTAAAAGATATACAGAAAATGACATTTAATATGTTTCATAAGGCTTTCATGACAGTGAGACATACCTGTTTCTAATAGCACCAGTTTATTTCAAAAGAAGTTGATGAGCATAAAAGAACCTCTGTATGTTATTTGCTTTCTTTGTGGCAAAAGCTAGCCATTTGGACCAACAAACAAACAGACAAACAAAAATAACAACAACAACAAAAAAACCTGCCCTTGCCTCAAGGGCTGACAGTATACTGTGCAAACTGGACTAGCAGGATGCACAAAAAAGTGACTGACAAACCTTCCCAAGATAAGTCAGTCTTTTCAAAATACCCTGCTTCTCAGAAAAGTCTATCAGATATACTAGGCCTGTAGGCCAAAGACATTATTGCAGAAAAGCTTTAGGTGACTGACCAGGAAGCAAGATGTCTCTTTCATCAGGTAACATTACACCTTTCTGGGGTCTTTGATGGGATTAAATACTAAATAGTTAAACTTAAAGCTTTTCTTAAAAAGGTAAATTAGGTATGAGACTTTACACTCACAAATATAAGAGAGATAATACAGTATCTGTTATAATTTTGCCAAATGCAAATGGACTGGATATTGTAGCTGTAATTCTCACTTGGTAATTGTTTTTGGTCATATATAATTTACTATATTAAATTTTAAAACCTTCATTTTAAATTAGAATAATAGGGAAAAGTTTGGTGGAACCATCTTTTATTACAATGTTAATATGTATTATTCTCACTGGTTAATAAAGAGCTGACATGTCAATGGCTAGGCAAGATTTTCAGGGAAGAGGACTTATGGGAAGAAGGGTAGAGTCTTTGGAGTCTCAGTAGATGTCAAAAGAATGAAAGAGGAACTCACCATGTAGCAGAGGACAGATAAGAATTATGGGTTAATTTAAATCGTAAGAGTTAGCTAGTAACAAACCTTGGCTGAGCATTTTCCCCTAACCCTAAGTTTTCTTAAAGGAAATCATGGAAATTTTTTAAATTGGTAACAACTTCAGTGGTAACTGCATGAACTTTAAACAATGATACAATCACTAGCATGAGGTTGTTTTAAAGCCATGATATAATAAAGTGGTTTATAAAGCAGGCTAATGTGGCATAGTGTAGCACATATGATCATACTTATATTGATACATTAATTACAGAGATAAATAAAATGTAATATCCATCTAGTGAATTTTTAGACGTTGACATTGCAGACGTGTAAACAACAATTTAATATGCTCGTTAATCCATGACTTCTTTTTCTGTAAGATAAATTCAAGCTTCCATTTTTCTATTTTAAGGGGTTTAAAATGTACAGAAGGAAAATAATATTGTATAATCAACTGCAACATGAAATTAAATCTTTAGTGTTAGCTATGGAACATTAGAAAAGCATAGCCATGCTTGCTCATTTAAGTAAGGTCTCTGATTACATGTTTATTTTAATCACAGAGTTCAGTAGTATAAACAGATATATCTCTAGGAAATCCTAAAACATGAATAATTTGATCTTTTATTAAAAATGATGACTTCTATGTTGGGAAATTTTTATAGTATTTTCTGATCTCTTTCTACTTTTTCCATGTTGTATAAATGAAATTGCATTGAATTGCTTTTAGTTTTAGGGTCCTATTTTATTAGTGTGTCTCTCGGTATATGCACCACATGGGGTGCAGGTCATGTGGAGACTCCTAGAGGGTATCAGTTCACCTCCAAATGAAGCCACAGATGGTTATCATCCCTTGACATGGATGCTGGGAACAGGGGCCACATCCGCTGGAAGAGCTTCAAGCATACTTACCCGTTGATCCCTCTTTACAGGTACCGAATTGAGTTTAATAAAATTAAATTTTCTGGAGGTTGGAGAGATAGCTCAGCAGTAGAGAATGCTTGCTGTTCTGGCAGAGCAGCCAGGTTTGTTTCACGGATCACATAATATAGCCTGCAACCATCTGTAACTTCGGTTCTTCCTTTGACTTCTATGAGTACTGCATGGATAAAGGGCATTGCTTTAATGAACACAAGCTCATGCAAACAAATACAATGTATTCTAATCTTAAAAAAGTATTCACTAATCATTTTAATAAATCAAGTTAAAATGTCATTATATTCTTTTGAGTTTCTAACAAATGGATTCTAAAGAATGATTGTCACTGTTCAGTCAAAATAAATTCTAACATGTTCTATTTAGGCAGCTTATTTCAACTGTAACTCTAACAAGAGGAGTTGTGCCTTTTAAGGACACATTTCCACTATGTATGACTGGGCATTTCATTGATTGTTTACTTTGTGAGTTTGAGGTGCTCAATTAAAATTTCTGTTAATAGCAGTGTTTGGCAGGGGCTTAAGGTTAAGTAGTCCAAGGGCCTGAAGATTATTATGTGTGGCTTGTAGCCAGAAAACCTCTCTAACTGAAGCTCCCAGGAGGTTAATCTGCCCAACCTTTCAGACATCAAATGGTTTTCTGCAGTCCTAATTACAGGCTCTCTCAGAAAGAGCTTCCTATTGAGAACACACTGAAATGGTCTAAAAATTTTGTTCTGTTCTGTGAGTTGAAGACAGTGGGTTATGGATTGAATGTTCAATACCTGAACATCCTCTCAGACCTGTGATTTCCTAAGCAGGGAGTGAGTGTAGATGTGTACATGTGTATGTAGTGTGCTGGTGTGTGTGTGTGGGTGTGTGTGTGTGTGTGTGTGTGTGTGTGTGTGCATGTGTTTGTTTATATAAGGTTTGTGAATGTATGTGTGTGTATATGTTCATACAAGTGTTTGTGTGTATGTGGTATATGTGTCTGTGTTTTTCCTTTGTTAGAGAACAGTATTCTATACCCCATGCAGACAAAAATATTAGAGCATTGGTTCTCAACCTTTCTAGTGCTACAATTCTTTAATAGAGGTCCTAATGTTGTGATGATGTCCAACCATAAATTATTTTTTTTGCTACATTATAACTCTATTTTTGTTGTTGTTATGAATTGTAGCATAGATATCTGAGATTCCCACTGGTCTTATGCAATCCCATGTGGAAAAAGAATCAGCCCCTAAAGGGGTTGACACCCACAGGCTGAGAACTGTTCTGCTTTCTGGAGCATAATAGTGATGGTAGCATTGTCTGTACTCCATCACATGCAGTGTGAAGGAAAAACTCTTGCATTTGCAGGATCCATATACTTCTCAGTTTGGAATATTTATGTTTGGGAAGGAGAATAATGCCATATCAACAGATGTGAGTTCAATACTCAAAAACTAATTCAGCTGAAAGGCTGAAAAATTCTACAGAATAGTATATATCCAACTCCCCAAAGTCAGTCATTTTGTAAGTCCTTCATTCTGTTCTCTGGTTCTAGAAAGTTTCTATGAGGAATGCATAGCTATTACAAATTATATTCAGTAATAGATCATCAGGGAACCTCCCTCAACAAGTCTAACAGAGAGACTAGTTTGATCACTAGTTGCAAGGTTTCATTGAAGAAATTTTCCTCACTATAGTTTCCTGTCTTTCCCTTATATTTTCATTAAGGCAGGTGAGCCAACAAAATGCTTATGAAAAATTAAAATCCACAAATTTAAAAATAACTCATTTTAAAAAACTTTTAATTTGTGAATACATTTCCAAACATGGCTGAACGTTTAGTTGTTCTACAAATAGTCTTTGTTTTCAATTTAACTTAACCAAGCATCTTCCAGTTATAAAACAACCAGTCTAAGAGAAGACAAGAATGTGAAAATGAAACAGATACATATATTTTTCAATAAGTCTTTTAAGTCTTTAGATTTATCATAAGAGAAAACAGTAGGATGAAATTTTACCCATGCTCATAACTAACTCTAACGAACCCTACTGGGTGACAATAAAAATGAAATGGAAATAGATGAGGCATTGGGAAGTACAAGAGGGTAGGGAGAGGTAGGAAGCAGAGGTGATGATGGGAGTATCAGAGATGCATTGGGAGGAAGAACACTTTCTGCTTCTGGATGGATACCAAACTGGTTCTAAGATCCACATCAGGTACCTCAGAACTGCCTGAATCTCCAGTTATAGGGACACATCCCTACAAGGCTCAGGGAATATAAATAAAAAGGGATGGAAAAACATAAAACCAGTGAGAAAAAAAACTTGTGAAACAGGTTATTCTGAACATAATTAGGACAATTGCAATCAGCACATTCAGCGATGTTGCTTTCCTACACTAGACTGTTATATGGTCTAGTTATACAGTCAACATTTCAGCAGATAGGCAGGTAACCCAGTAGTGTTTGATCCAGGTTTCCTCCTCTACTCGGAAAAAAAGAAACAATTGTTTGTCTAAGTAGAGGAAGGGTCAAGGTGAAGGTAAATAATCAGAATGAAAAGAAGTAGGCACCTCATTTTGAATACAGTTTTATTAAATCTTGGAATGTCATACAATAACTTTTGATCAGATTCAACATCCCCCAATTCCTTTCAGAACCAACCTTATCCCATTCATTCCCATACTGAATAAATGTTGTATCCTCATTTTTCTCAGTACCACAGAGTCTTACTTGTGTTGTTCATGTATTCTTGGGTGAATATCCCTCCACCAAAGCTTGATTGACATACCAGAGTTCACACCCTTAAGGAAAATTAACTCCACCTCCTTCAGCAGTGATCACATGCTGTTTGTTCCTCATTCAGGAGAGAGTGTGACATCAAGCCCACCTGTCATTTTTTACTATGTCTCTATGATTTTTTTTTTTATCCATAAAGACTTGGGAGTCAGATGTTAGAGTGCAAACCTGTCCTATTAGCTTAGAGAAGCCAAGAAGCAATCAGCATACCTGATTAGCTGGACAGAGACCCAGGAAGATGGTGTTTCTCCAGCCTTCCCAAACCACAAAAAAAAAAAAAAAAAAAGCCCACAAAGCTATTTCTGTGCATCTATCCACTTTCCTGGTTCCTCTATTCCTCCATACTCTGAATTGTTAACTAGTTGCTAGCTATGCCTCGTAATCCTTGGTTGATTTTATTAACACAGTCTTGGTGTTTCACAGTATTATTCAATGTCCTGAAAACCTACCTCTCCTCCCTGTGCTTGGATTTTGTCTGGTGTGAGCCTGTAAATGTCTCAGGTGTGCTACCACAAAATCTTTTTGACATGCATCTTCTTCAAAGGACATGGCTATCATACCTCACTTCTCTGTTCCTTTCTAGTTGTAGGAGAACAAGTAATGAAAGAAGCAACAGAATATTTTAATAGGAACAAAGATAGGTAATTAATAGTCAATTAAAAACTAAATAAATGCTCCATGTGGTGACAATATGGTGTCTAGTTCTCCTCATTAAGTGTTTTCTTGAAAATGCTCCTGGAGGTTTCAATTTATAATTCATTGTAAACCACACTAATGCATCCTGAATATTACTCACAGATGTCATTCATAGACCAAGCTCAAAGTATTCTTATTCTTAATTGAGGAACACATAAGGACCATGCTCATCAGAGATACCTATTTAATTTACATGCAAATTAGAGACACATCAAGAAAGAGGGGAAGTGCAATAGAGAAGGGATTTTTATTTCCAAATAAAAGCTATGTAATGTTTTCCGTTAGGTAACTATTCACTTGGACAAAATTAATCGAGGATATGCATCATTTGATTGAGAAATAAAGATGTAGCTAAAACTTTGGCAATTTATTAGAACCTATAATTAGTGCCTATAATGAAGCTCCTTTTTAAAATTAATTTTAATTAATTTCAAAACAATCTTATTTTATATACCAATACCAGTTCCTTCTCCCTCCTGTCCTCTTTCCGCCACCATCTCTACATCTCACCCAGCATCTACTTGTCAGGGAGGGTGAGGCCTCCCATGGGGGATCACCAATGTCTGGCACATCATTTGTGTCAGGACCTAGGCCCTTCCCCGTGTATCTAGGCTGAGACTGTATATCTCCATAGTGAATGGGCTCCCAAAGCACATTTGTGCACTAGGGATAAACACTAGTCCCACTGTTAGTGGCCCCAGACTGCCCAATTTCCCAACTGACACCCACATTCAGGGGACCTGGTTCAGTCTTAAGCTGGTTCCCCAGCTGTCAGACTGGAAAAGCTAAAATTATTCAATGGAGAAGAGAAAAGACATGAAGAAGACTACAGATAGATCCGTATTTATCGCCATGCACAAAACTTCAGTCCAAATAGATCAAAGACCTCAACATAAATTCTGACTGAACCTCTTAGAAGTGATAGTGGGGAAGTACCCTTGAAAACATTGGTACAGGAGACCACTTCCTGAACATAACACCAGTATGTCAGACACTGAGATCAGCAATTAATTAATGGGACCTCCAGAAACTGAAAAGCTTCTGTAAGGCTAAGGACACAGTCAACGAGACAAAACAGCAGCCCACAGAATGGAAATAGATCTTAACCAACCTCATTTCTGACAGAGGAATGATCTCCAAAATAAAATTAAAAAATGAAACTCCTATTAACAGGATGGGTTGCTACTGGAAGACTTAACCTTCTAAGTGATAATCAGTAGAGTTAATGGTTGTAGATAGTACAGAATCTAACAACTACTTACTAGTGATGGGCATGTGAGGTTCAGTGTTCTAAGTGGCTCAAAGGAAATTTGTTTTAGAGATACTCAAATTTCACTGATAATGATGTAAGTGAATTTAGAAAATTTATGAACATGATGTTGTAAAATCTTGATATAAAGATTTTTCTTGGCTCTTTTATTACTGTTAAAGCTCAGATAATCACATCCATAGTTGTGTGTTTACAAAAGTTCTTTGGCCTCAGGGAACCATGCATTCTTCAAATTGGCAAAGTCGGGTTGTTTTTGTTTAAAATATTTAGAAAGTCATGAAGAGACCGCATGGGAAGAAAAGATAGAAGAGATGCATTCCATAATGTCTTAGCACTATGTAACTATAATTATTAAGCATAAATTGAGAGAAAGGTCAAACAGCAAACACCTCTTTCAACTTTGGGTCATTTAACTGATTAATGCATTTTATTTTTGACATTTTCATATATTTATAGAATGTATATGGTAGTAATTTCTGTCCTATCATTCCCTCTCTTATTGGCCTCCTACCCTGCTGAACCTTCTGCCCAACTACTTCCCATACCAGTCTCATACCAGTCTTATAATGGGAACCATGGCTGTCATGATTTCATGAGTCAATTGCCAAGTCATCTCAAGAAGACAGCATCTCACAGCTCTCCTATCCACCCTTCAATTCTTACATGTTTTCTGCATCCTCTTCCAAGAAAGTCCCTGACTGCAATAGTCCTTGCTCTTTGTACATGTCCTATGATGATACATGTCCTATTTCAGACTGAGCACTCAGAAGTCAGCCTCATTCAGTTCTTTTTTCTATTCTAATTCTTTTCATTTATTATCACCCATGACAAATAAGCATCAAGACTGAGAGCATCACTAATCCATGGCTCTAAATTTATGAATTTTCAGTTGAAAATTAACACCTTATCTAGATCTATATGCACATATGCATTTTAAGCTGCTTATGACCCCTGGAAACTTTCCATAGCAATTATTATCCACAGAGAAAATAAAAATATAAAACAAATAAAACACAACTTATTACAAAACATAAACTAAAGTTATAAAGTCAAACACTACTTCCCTAACAATAAATGTCAACATTTTATACAGTGTTGTAAATTGACAGTCTCCCATACTCAGTAGAAAAATCAAAGGTTACAATGTGCAGTATAAAAATGGTCATCTAAAATCAAACAAATCAAGAAAGGGGAATACATAGAAAGTACACAGGCATTACAATGACAATGTTATACTTACAAGTCAATGTGACGGTGAAAAAGTCAAGCATCAGCCATGACAATCAAAGGCAAAAGAACTTCGCTGATGGAAATATAAGTAGACAATATGGCAAAAGTTCTTGCAATGGTTAATAGTGACCGTCAGCTTGACAGACTTAAAATGATCTACAAGGCAAGCCTTTGGGCATGCCAATGTTATGTTACATGGATTATATTCATTGAAGTGGGGAAACCAATTTCAATAGTGGGAAATATCCTGTCATGCTCTGGCATTCTAGAACAAAGAAAATGGAGAAATGAAAGTCTACATGAACATCCATCTACCTCTGCTGCAGGACTGACCAGGTGCCTCTAGCTGGTGCCTTTATGTTTTCCCAGTAATAGGCTATTTCTTGGGACTCTGAGCCAATGTAAACCTTTCCTTAATCTGCTTTTGTTGGATACTTTGTTCCCACAACCAGACAGGCTACTTGTAGGGTGCTACAAAAATACCTGTTTAAAATTTTATTCTTGCTTCATTTTTGTTGCGAATAAACAACCTGACTTCCAACAACTTTGAAGGAGAAAGACTTATGTGGTTAAAATTCTAAGCCATGCTCTATCATTGAGGGAAGAAAAGTCAGGAACTGTGGAGTGAGCTTAGAGAGAGGCTAGGTGACTGGCAGGCAGGCAGGCAGGCAGGCAGAGCAGGACCTAATGACAAGGGAATGGTGTCAGCAACACTGGTATGACCACTCCTATATGAATCAATATTGAAGATAATTCCAAACAAATGTGATCACAGGACCATTCAGCCAAACAATTGGCCAATTCCCACTGCAGCTTTAAAACCTTTATTTAAGAGGTTCAGTGTGGCTGGATTTATATTGCGATCTTTGATCCATTTGGACTTAAGTTTTGTGCACTGCGATAGACATGGGTCTGTGTGAAGTCTTCTACACACCATCATCCAGTTGTGTCAGCACCATTTGTTGAAGATGCTTTCCTCCTTCCACTGTATAATTTTAGCTGTTTTGTCGAAAAAAAAAAAAAAAAAAAAAAAAAAAAAAAAAAAACAGGTGTCCATAAGTATGTGGGTTAATATCAGGATTTTCTATTCGATTTCATTGGTCTACCTGTCTATTTTTGCTAATACCAAGCTGTTTTCATGACTATAGGTCTATAGTAGAGCTTAAAGTCAGGGATGGTGATGCCTCCTGAAGTTCCTTTACTGTACATTATTTGTCTATCTTGGGTCTTTTGTTTTTCCGTAAAAAATTGAGTATTATCCTTTCAAGGTATGTGCTTGTATTTTGATGGGGATTGCAATGAATCTGTAGATTGCTTTTGGCAAGATTGCCATCTTTTCCTATGTTTATCCCACCTATCTAAGAGCATGGGAGAACTTTCCATTTTCTGGTATCTTCTTTAATCTCTTTCTTTAAAGACACAAAGTTCTTGCTATACAGGCATTTCACTTGTTTGGTAAGCTTTACCACAGGACCCAGCAATCCTTCTCTTAGGCCTCTACCCTAATGATCCACATCCATGCAACAAAGACATCTGTTCAGCTATGTTCATAGCAGCATTATGTGTAATAGCATGAACCTGGAAGCAACCTAGATGCCCCTCAACTGAAGAATGGCTAAAGAAAATGTTTCACATTTATACAATGGAATATTACTCAGCAGTAAAACACAACGTAATCTTGAAATTTGCAGGCAAAGGGATAGAACTTGAAGAAACCATCTTGAGTGAGGTAACCCAGTCACAAAGGGAGGAACATGGTATGTACTCACTCATATATGGATTTTAGACCTAGAGCAAAGGATACCAGCCTGTAATTCACACCGACAGAGAAACTAGGATACAAAGAGGAACCTAAGAGATTCATACAAGGTCCCTCACAGAAGGGAAAAGGAACAAGATCTCCCAAGCATATTGGGAGAGGAGGGGGGAGCAGTGAGTGGAGAGGAAGCTAAGAGAAAGAGAAGGGGCCAGGAAGACTGAGTCAGGGGATGAATAGATGCGAAAAACAAGAGAAAGAGAGAGATACTGTAATAGAGGGAGCCATTATAGGTTTGAAGAGAAATCTGACTCTAGAGGCCTGGGCAGTCTAGGGGACCTCTGACAGAGGAACCAGGATGTATCCCTGGTGCATGAAAAGACTTTGGGAGCACATTCCCCATGGAGGGATACTCCCTCAGCATAGATGCAGGGGGCGGCCTAGTCCCTACTCCAAATGACTTGACATATTTAGATGATCCCCCTCCTGGAAGGCATCACCCTCCCTGGGGAGTGGGGGGAAAAATGGGATTGGAGGGAGTTTGGAGGCATGTGAGGAAGGGAAGGACATGCAACTGGGATCTATATGTAAAATAAAAAGTAATACGTATATGTATACATATATATGTGTGTGTATATATATATATATACATATATATATATATATATATATATATATATAATAAAGAAGATAAAACCTTTATTTAGTGTGCTAAATTCCCAGTCTAAGTAATTGATTTTAGCAGATCCCCCACTCTGCGGTCTTAGACACTGAGAAACCCCAGTACCTCTCTCCCAAATTATGATGACAGCAGGGTTTCTGCTAGAGGGCTGCTTGAAGTTAGGAAAGTACTCTCAGGGATACACTTTTCCTTCAGTGTCACCAGGAATTTAAATGATCTGTCGGTAGTGATGGCTCCAGTCACCCGTGCTTTTGTGGATAATCTCAATAAACTCAATTCTTCAACTAACCAGACTTGGATGGAAGTGATACTTTGATTTGTCATTGGTGATCTCTCTGAAATTCCTAAACATTTGTTTAGAAAAGTCACCATCTAATAATAAATGACAGACACCCACAAATAAAGACCGAGATTTAACATATGTGATATGTGACAATCCAATAAGATGTTTTGAATTGCTAAAAAAATATTATGCATAAGCATAAAAGTTAATTAAGTACAAACATTCCTCTGTGTAGGCATCTTGATTTTGAATGGATAACGTTAGTGTTTGCAATGTATGAGAAACGATTTTTCAATACCTAATGTTATTTTTTTAAAAGCTCCCATTTCTTTCCCCATAGCAAGGAGTAAGGCTCATATATCATTTGTGAATCAACAAAAAGATAACTCCCAAAATTGAAATAGTCCAAAGATAAATATAGCTACTTGAAGAAAATATGAATGCATTGGCTTATCTCCAGTGAAAGTTGAAATTTCAACATATGAAACACTGGTGCTTCCTGGTTGGTTACAGCCTGTATGTACACTGCACAAGAAAGAAATCCTAAATCCCCTGCTTCCAGATAGTGTCATGGTAGCCTGTACTTCTGAAGTTCATTGTAGTAGGCTGTGTGATTTCTCTGAACCTTAAATATTGACAACATTCCCCACCCCCATAAGCATAGAAAATCTCCCATGAAGTCAATATGTGTCCTTTGTTTTGTTTGTGAGTTAAGAAGAATTTTCACTATTTAAGACTGTTCCAAAGGCAAAAAAAAAAATAAATAAAACATAAAATAAAAAATAAATGATTTGGCTGAGAAAGCAACCAAAAAAAAAAAAAAAAAATGCTAAGAAAGAGAAGGATGAGGAGGAACAGGAAAATAATTTGACAGTATGATAGAGACAATGCAAATGAGCCAGAAACCAGATAACTGTCTCTGTGCAGAGTATAGTTTTCTGACTCTGTTAGCATGCAGTAAACTCTCAAGAAAGATGTACAGAATGTACTCATGAGTAACAGTTCAGGACATCTGGAATTCAGAATACATTGGCTTGCATGTTTTCTGATATATGTGCAGAAATCAATGACATGTCAGGGATTCTGATTTTCCTATGACAATTTTAAAAAACTAAATTCCACCATTTATTAGAGAAGCCAGTTGCTGCAGAGGATAATGGTTAAGAAAGAGACTCACACTAGTCAAAGGGCTGTGGAATAAGTAACTGTGGAATGCTCATCACCTAACAAGACATCTATTCACCCTGCCCATCAAGATCTCAGGAGTCAACTGAAGAGATTATAAGAGGCAGAGTTCACACCAGGCAGATGACAGTGTTTTCTGGATTCACAGTTACTCTCATGACTCACAACAGCTGTTGATGCCTATACAAGGCCTTTGGGCATTAAGATAGTGAACATTCCAACAATTGTGAAGGGGCTCATCAGGCTAGGACCCCACCCCCCCAGTTGAAAGCTATGGGCCGCTGAGAAATGGATATCAGTTTTCTTTAGGGGTGTGGTTTCTCATAGATTATCCTCACTTTGATGGATGATGGCCTCATTCACACATATGGATAACAATACTTGGACTCAGTGGGTTATAAAGAAAAACACAAGAATATGAACTTGAGAGGGAGATATGCCTGGGAGAGATTAAAGCATCATGGAAGAAAGTGGTGGGAATATTAAAATGTAGTCTATACATGAATTAATAATTCAAATTACATATTTTAAAAGCTGAAAAATAAAAAATTCCCTCTAGTTTCAATGATATAATAGTAGAGATGTGTTCCCTTTGTACAACATAATATTCCATCCACAAAAATAAAGCATTATTCACCATAAAATATCAGTTTCAGATAAAAAGCCATATTTAAAATATCTAACACCAGCACTGTTCATTCATTCATGCTACTTCTGTGCACTCATATCTTATATGTTTATTGAATGAGTAATAACCACACAACATTGTGATATATTTCACCACAAACTGAGGAGTAACTATACATATGGGTGAATAGCATAAATTCTATAACAATACACATCAGATTCTTCTATCACACCCAATGTGTCCAAACTGTGAGGACCAAGTAACTTAATTTTCTGTTGCTATAACTTCATCCATAAATGAAACTATTAATAGTATACACACTCCACAGCCCTGTGAGAACCAAATGAGCTGAGAGTGATAGAAGCTTAGAACAGATCAGCAAATATTAATCATCAATAGATGTTAGCAACAGCGTTAGTAACCTGTGAAATAAAAATAAAAGAAACGGTTTGTGTGTACTGCTATGCTGTACCTCCCAGATCTTCTAAGACTGGCAAAAATCCCAAATACCTCTTCGATGCATAGAAATAACCTTATTTATTACAGTGAGGAGGAATGTTGAAATTGGAGAGTATACAGACGTTTTTTCAATGATGGACAATTAGCAAATTTCCTACTCATAACCTTTAAATATTGACTTAGTAGGCTGTAAATGTAAATGCATTTATGCATATATAATGTGTATATATGATACATAGCAAACATGTAAGAAGTGGTCATGAGTCTGAGAGTGAGGAGGGGGAAATGGAGGGAGAGTGGGTGGAAATGATGCTGATACACTGAAATTGATTATGGAGTTCTTGAAGTAATCATAAATTCACAAGTTTTTCATACCTGCAATAGAGTTTCTTTAATTCACATGAGCTATGGCAGATGGGCAGAATGTCCTCTTGAGGTCTGATTTTGCTTGTGTTCCTTGTCACAACAGTGAGATAATCCAAGGAATCTTCCATCGTAGGAAGACAACCTACCCCGCTCTGCACCCCAGTCATTAAGGGTTTCTTTCCTTGTGTGGGTGTTCTAAGTTCAAGCATGATATGTGTGTGTGTATGGACTGAGGCCTCCATTGTATTGTTTAATTTTATAGATCTTAAAATGGGCCACTTCAGTGACTCCTTTTCACTCAAATGGCATTTAAATCAATCTGAGTTCTCCGTCATCCAATTCAGTGTTTTGAGTTTCATTGTTGGAAGTCTTGATTCATAAAACTTCAGCCTCATTGATATAGCCTCAGAAGCATGCAGACACTGCTTCCATGCAACATGTTACTGGTTTTGTGTGCTCAAACACACACACACACGCTTGTGTTTTCATGTATGTGCAGATGTTCATGGGTACTTGGATGTATTCAGGTCAGAAATCATCCTCATTTGTGTTCTTCAATCTTTTCCCAATTTAATTCTTCCCAATTTAGAATTTTAGAAATTCTCACACTTTATCTGAGACTTACTAATCAGGCTAGAATGGATAACAGGGTCCTAGGGATCCTCTGTCCTTGCCACCAACCTGAGGAATGAAAGCATTTACAAGCTTGCTTTGTGGGGTTTGCATTATGTACCAGGATGCAGTTGTTCTGGGTCTTGACTTGTGCAGTTGGGATGTACCCACGGAACCATTTCCCAAGTCCTAATGTTTCCAGTTTACACTCTTACAGTCTCCATCTCTCTGTCCTTGTGGGTTCTTGAATTTAACCCGTCCACTATATTAATCATAATTATTTTTATAAAGCAACTCAATGTTTGTGTCACCTTTAATGCACACTAGGCTGCCTGATTTTTATCCCCTCAGACTGTAAATTTTTTGTCTTTTCAGAAGGACAGTATCAGATCATCTGAATTTAAGCAGAACGGCCTGAACGGTGGGAATTGAGTTAATTCAGCTACAGGCTGACCTAGATTTCCCCTTCACCGAAAGCCTTTCCACATGCCACTTGTGTTTCTCTTTAGTTACAGTTATAAGAATAAAAGCTGGAGAAGGGGTGTGGGTGAGGGTCCCAAGTGAGTGGGGCCCCAAGGTAAGGGACCACGTGGGAGAGCATAGCAGGTTCCATAGCAGGGGAGGGTGACAGAGGGGAGAGGGAATAACTAGCCAGGCAGATAGAGCTTGAATGAGGAGTTTATTTAGAGAGGGGAGTGAGGGGGAAGGGAAGAGACCTAGAGGCACCAGGAACAGAGGAGTAGGAGGGGAGGAGAAGAGGAGGGGCCTGGTGGCCAACCCAAAGCAGGAGAGGGAAAGCAAAAAGAGAAAGCAAGAGAGCTAAGTGGGCGGGGTCTGACTTTTAAAGGAGTCCTTTACATCTGCCTGCAGACTAGTACTCATGAAACCTTGAGTTGACCAGGGTACTGCCTGAGTGCATTCTGCCAGATGACAGGGGCAGGCCAGCTTAATGCCTGAGTCTCACAACGTGTGTCTCCACTTACCATTCTGTTTCCATGAACGATTTTGTATACAGAATCTGAACCTCGCCGCCCCACAGCTGTCAACCATGGTTCCTACATAAGAGATGAGTAGGTTCAGGGGCTATTGATGTAGGGGAGGGACAACTATCAATAATCCCATGCTGAACCCTGCCACTTTTAGTATTCTTGTGTCTTTGTAAATGTCCTTCAGTTTCTTTCTCTCTTAAGTGAATTCCCCCCAAAAAATCCACAAGAAAGTGGGTTTTAACAGCTGTGATCCTGGATGTGAATATATATATATATATATATATATATATATATATATATATATATATTCAATTCCACCACCACCCCCCCCCCGTTTGCAGAGAACATTTTCTGGGCCTCCTGAAGAACTCTTGCTTAACTCTCTCATTATTTGTATTGTTTGTTTATGTGATTTTTTTCCTTTCATTTTTGGTTTTCTGAGACTGGGTTTCTCTGTGACTTTGGAGCCTGTCCTAGAACTATCTCTTTTAGACCAGGCTGGTCTCGAACTCACAGAGATCCGCAGCTTCTGCCTCTCGAGTGCTGGGATTAAAGGTGTGTGTGTGCCACCAACACCTGCTTGTTTATGTGATTCTTTTTGTCTTGTTTTGTTTGGATTTCAATACACACACACACACACACACACACACACACACACACATACACATATATGCATAGACATTCACATGTGAATGAACACACAAGCAGACATTTATACACACACAATAAACACATGTGCACACATGTACACAAGGCACACACAAACACCTCCCCCACACACACACACTTGTGCACATACAGAGGCACAGACACACTGGAAAGTCTGACAACAATTTCACACTGCTCTGTAGCTTTCAGGAATTTCCTCCTTTGTGCTACACCAAGCACAGTATCCATAAATTGCCGAAATGATTGTTTAAGTGCCGGTGCTTTGGTTTCAGATAAACAGCTTTCATCTGTTGTCATCTGCAGTTTGCAGGGTCTGAAGAATTAAAGGTTCAGGGTTCCCTCCATCTTTCTGATGAGCTCCAGAGACACCATTGATTTCTGTTGCTGTTTATCTTGTGTTAAATCAGGAGTTTTCACCTTGAGGCCCTTTACCTATTACACCTAATGCTAGGAAGATGATACCTACAATATAAGGAAGAGATTTAGATTTCTAAAAATGCTTTTTTATTTTTAATTGCTTTTTTATGTTTATATGTATAGACGTTTGGTCTGTCTGTATGTCCCTCAGAGACTATAGGATGGCATAAGATTTCATGAAACTGGAATCACAGATATCTGTGGATATATGTGATGGCTGGAAGGAAGTCATAGTACTCTACAAGATCAGCCTGTGCTTTTAACACTGGCTTATCTTCCAAGGACCTGAAAATTACTGTTTACAAAGAAAGATCACAAATGACAGATCAAATGTATATACTTGATGAGAACCGATTTTTAAGTACTGTTTTAGGGCTCCTGAGACTACTCATGTGATAAAAGCCAAGCCTGAGGTATCTTCACTCACACACACACACACACACACACACACACACACACACACACACACACCATAAATAAATAATTAATGAACAAATACATGAATAGCTATAATTAAATGTTTTTCATTCTATATTTTCTAAATTCTATATTTTCTGAATTGAGCAACTTTACCTTTTCTAATTAAATCTATTTTTCAAAAATTTCCAGAGATTCAAGCCATGAAATTGTGCGTCTACATAAGAATTTTGGACAGAACATGTCTACTGTAGGACCTAACTAACTTCTTACATCGAGTAAACCTGTGTGTTATCTATTAATTATTCACTGTTCCAAATTCTCAATGTGTGACATGAGTATAGTAATAGCACCTGTTTGCTAAACTGTTCTCAGGATGAAGGGATAAATGAATGCATGCTATACAGTGCCTCAAATAAATACTGTGTTATATTATTTGGAATAAGCAATCAAGAAACCTTTTCACACTTTTAATCTGTGGAAACAGATGCAATTTATTATTTATTTCCTCTAATGAAAGCAGAGACTGAGCAGGCTCATCATCTCCTCAAGTGGGTCAATTAAGTATTCTCACCATCTGCTTGGCCAGTGGTCTCATCCCTCACTTCCAGTCACATGCAATGGCCTTTCAGTCTTTCAGAGAGCTAAGGGTTCTGGAAGGGCACCAGCCTGAATATTGCCTGGCTGTGAGAAAATACCAGCAAAATATGTAAATATTTATGGAGAATTAAACATGCAACTTTTAAAATCATTTTTGCAAACCCTACCTTTGGCTTGCAACTCACATCAGTGCATAAATGTATCATGCTGGCCTGAATAACAGTCTGCTCTGAAAATCAAAGCTTCATTTGCGTGAGGGATTTCACAGATGAAAGGGATCAAATTTGACCTTCCTTGCCTGTTGCAGCTTGCACTAATGGTGAATTTTTATTTAAAAGAAAATTCATTTGTATATCTGCTTTAAAAGATGTACATATTGGCAAGTTAGTACTAGGTACCTGATTTGATCTATATAATTAACTCTGTTCTAAAAAGACAGGTGACATAACTTTGAATATACTTACATTCTTATATCTATGTCCAACTTTTTCATATACTTTACATCCCTCTTTTCCACATCAAAGACAGTGGAACTTTTATTATGAAATACAACTTCTGATTCAATTGTGGATTTTAGAAAACTGTTCAGTAAGTTCAAAATTTATGCAGTATTTTTAAAAACTATTGTTCAATGTCTTTATTTTACATTCGATTTATCACAAAATATGTGCATATTAATATGCTCTAATGTATAATGTCCCAGTTGGAGAACTTAGTAGTTTTATTAGATTAGACTCTTATTGAAGTGTGTGTGTGTGTGTGTGTGTATGTGTGTGTGTGTGTGTGTAATGACACTCTTCTATATACTTTAACATATATAATACATATGTTTAGGATAGAACACAAAAATGACTCGCAGTAAATGATAAACCTTTTTAGTTTTGTTTCTCTGATAGTATCGGTAACTATGTCATCGTGGTTTGGATTTTTGCTTTCTTAATAACTCGCATTGCTGAGCATTTGTTGTTTATTTTTAGGTCATTTACTTATCATTATTATAAAAATCCCTGTTGATGTCTTTGCCTACTGTGATAATTTGAATGTAAGAGGTACTCATAATCTCACGGGAAGTGGCATTATGGGTTACCTAACAGTGAAACAGTCTAAAAGAAAAAAAGGAGCCCACGAGCTCACGCCTTTAATCCCAGCACTACAGAGGTGTGCTAGACATGAGCAGGGCCTCAGAGCTGGCAATGGGCACTCAGTATTTGTCATTCAGTATTTGTCATTCAGTCCTGGCAATTAGTCCCCAGCCATGTTGAGGACAGGAGGAGATTCAGTTTCCAGTGACAGGAGAGATAGGATTTCCATTTTAGCCTTGGGAGAGGTAAGAGCTATGGGCTGGCTGGTTTGCTTTTCTGGTTTTCAGCTTGAACCCCAGTATCTGTCCCTGTATTTTTATTGTTTTTGTTTGATGGGGTGGTTATGGCCTGTTTGGAGGAAGTTTGTCCCTGTGGGGGTGGGCTTTGCAGTTTTTTAAATTCAGCATACCACCGCGTGTTTCAGTCACCTTTCTGTACGACCCCCAGATACTCATCCAGCTTACATTTGTGTGCATGCCACCATGTTCCTTGTCAGGGTGATAATAGACTAAACCTCTGAAACTGTAAGAGAGCCCCTCAATTAAATGCTTTTCTTTAAAGAGCTGACATGGCCATGGTGTCTCTTCACAGCAGCAGAAACCCTAAGTAAGACACTTACTGTTTCCATCAGTTTATTTTGTAATTTTGTCTTTGTTATACAAATTAATTATTTATTTTCTTGCTGGTAAGATTTTTTTTTTTTTTTATTTAGTATAGATATTAACTCTCAGATGTGGACCATGCAATCTTTTCTCCCATTTGTTTACTTTTTCATGCTTTTAAAAAATGGGTCAATATAGTATTTTCTGTCATAGAACTTGCCATGTAGACAAGACTAAGCTTGAACTCACAGAGATCTGCCTATCTCTGCCTGCTCAGTGCTGGGATTAAAACCACACACACTCCTGCTTAGTCCCATTTAGCCTTTTCCTTGTCCTTCTCTTTGTGATTCTTTTTTTCTCTTCTTCCTGAAATGTAGAAAAGTATTTATTCAATATGGTCACACCAGAAAGAGGATCAAAGAAATCCAGTGACTCCCTGAACTCAAGTCCATATTTAGACGCACAATAAGATTATTTGTGATTAAATAGAAGGCTGAAGGCCACCAGTGTGCATTCCTAAGAAGTATTGCTTGGGTTTTGCTCCCAATTAAGACAGCCTTGTCCGTGCATTACCTTATCATTGTGCCTCTAAGGTCCTGTCCAAAACGTTCTTCTCTACACATAAAGTTTCCCCCTGTTAATTCTTGTAGAAGTTTTGCTGTTTGGTTTTTACATTTAAAAATTTAATCTGCCTTCAGTTTACTTTTGTACATACTCAGAGATAAAGTTCCAACTCTCTTCCTTTGTATGTGGACCTGTAGTAACCTCAACAAAATATTTTTAAGTAATACTTCAGTCTGCATTGTGTTCATTGGAAAATTCATCAACAGTTTGTTGCAAGTACATGAGATGACTTGTGAGGATTATGTCTGAGTTTATGCTAGTATTGGTGTGTGACATTAATGCAGTCATTAGGCTATAAGCTTTTATATTTTGTATATCTATGCTGTTTGGTAACTATGACCTTGTATACCTTGAAGTCAAATAATCTAATGCTTCCAGATTTATTCTCTTCATTCAAGGTTGCTTTGATTTTTTTTTTTTTTTTTTTTTTTTTTTTTTTTGTGGTTCAGTAGAAAACCTAGGACTTTTTAAATTTCAGTGAGACATACGTTTGGCACTATGAGCATGTTTATAATTTCTTTGTATATTAGCAACACATATAAAAGTGTTAATTCTTCCAATACACAAACTTTGGTGCTTTGGTTGCTTTTCCATTAATGGTGTCTTCCCCAACTCTTCATCCTTTTTGAGAGTTTTAATTGGAGAATTTCTTTTTTTTATCTTTTTTTTAGGGGTGGGGGTTGAAGACAGGATATCTCTGTGGCTTTGGAGGCTGTCCTGGAACTACCTCTTGTAGATCAGGCTGGTCTTGAACTCACAGATATGAAGACAGCAATCTCGGGGAAAGCTGCACACCCCCCAAAGAGTTTAGGCTGTCTTTTTTTATAGAGAAAGACCGCAATCAGCATACATGCATGGGGCACAAGGTGATTGATTACAAAGTATGATCTCATGTTTGAGAGACCACCAGGTGTGACCTGTTCTTATTCAAAGGATGAACCATAGAATGTCTTGGAAAGTCCCCAGACTGTCCAGGAGTGACCCAACCAGGGCTTCTCAACTGGGACCATTTGTTCCAAGGTTGGGGGCCGATTTCCTTGTTGTGGGCCAAGACCTGTGAGAAACTTTTTTCATGCTTTTGGCTGTAACTAGCCCTGTTTAACAAGATCAGCATGACCATAAAACCCCTCACCATAGTAACTTTCTTGTTTTCATAATTTCTGTTCTCTCCTCCATGTCAATGTTCATGCCTTATGATTTTCTATATTCTGCTTGCAAGAATTATTTTCCTGCCCTTTTCTTACATCCTTGCTCTGCAAACTAAAATCTTTCAATGATTATATTCTTATTTATATTTCTGATAGCTTGATATTAGCATTTATCTAGCATTTTATACTTTTGCTAATGGTGTTTGAATCCTGGTTTTGTACCTTGCTATTAGGTTTATTTTCTTGGTTGGTCTTACCATATTTTGGTAGAATCTTTAGGATGTTTATATATAAAAATCACTACATCTTCAGAAAGGTTCAGTTGAAATACTTTATTTACGGCACTTCCAAAATTCTGTTGAACATACATTAAAAGGAGAAAGGCGATAAAATCTCAAAGTTAAAGAAAAAAAACCTTTTCTATACTGTATTTAGACACACTTTGCCAGGCATGGTAGAAATTTAATCTCAGCATCCAGGAGAAAAAGACAGGAGGTTCTTTGTGAGTTTAACATCAGCCTTGTCTATACAGAGAGTTTCAGATCAGACAGCTCTACATAGTGAAATTTGGTTAAAAAAAAAAAAAAAAGATTATTGATACAATTAATATGCTTCAGTTTTCCTGTCTGTTGGGTCCCAGAGTTTCTTTAGCCCCAAATAACACACAGAGACACTTATTGGATATAAAGCTCTTGGCCAGTTACTAGTGTTTCTTATCAGCTAGCTCTGTGTTAAATATTAACCCATTTCTATCCATCTAAGTGTTTCCACCTGGTCCTATCTTACCAGAGAGAGGGTCAGGACTGCTGCACTCTCAAGTCTCTACATCTTGAATCTCCCCAACTACATCTCCCAGAATCCTCCTTGTCTCCTAGTCCTACCTGTCTTGCTTTCCTATGGGCCAACAGTGCTTTATTCATTAACCAATAAGAGAAACACATTTATAGAATGACATCTCCCATCAATCCACTGTGTCAGATTCTTTTGTATATTCTGGAAAGATCCTTTGCTTTTATCTTCTTTTTATGATACTGTGGTATAATATATATATTGGTTTGAAATCACTGAATCACCTTTGTACCACTGGAAGGAATTTTAATTGGTCTTTTTCATTATCAATTAAATAGGCCATTTAATTGTTTGTTTCTATGTTGATGAAGTCTACTACACCTGTGTCAACAAGGCATTTGGAGCCTTTGTTGTGGTGGGACTATAGCTAGTATATCAATGTTTTGAAGCAGTATGAGGCCAACCATATATATATTCATTAAATAGAAGCACAGTGTCCTATTAGTTTAGGCCTAAGCTTTCTTGGGCTACTTTTAATTAAAGATTAATAACTTGCTACAGGTGTTTTCAATATATCTATTTCTGTTTGGTTGACCACTGATCATTTCTGTATTAGCAGAAATTTACATATTTATTTAACATTACAAAGCTCACTGATAACTAATTGCAACAGTCTCCTACAGTGCAGAGTTGGAAGGAAATTTGTGTTGTCTCTAGTTTTATTTTTAATTTATTTGTTCTTGATAAAAGATTGTTGAATTTCTTTAACTTTTCCCAAACCCCAGATTTTCTGTCTTTTAATATTGTGTTATACTTTATATTATTTCCTATTCTCTCTTTCTTTTTTGCCTTCTGATTTTTCTTTATCTTAATGTCTTTAAGAGGGCACATTTCCTTGTTCATTTTTCTTACTTTTAAATTTCATTTTTAGTCTTTGCTCACCTATTGCTGGCTATAAAACTCTGCATATTTTCCCCTTAACTTTACTAATTCTCTCTGGTTACTCAATTAAGTTTCATAGCTCACGTCAAAAGACACTTACTTGTAGACTTTGATCCCATTATTCACTTGAGGTTGGGGACCTAACATATAACCTATCTTTTACTATGTTTCACAAGAACTTGTAGACAGTGAGTCTTTAATTTATTAACATTAACAGAGACTGTTGTGTTAATATCTCAGAGAAACATTTGAATTCTAAAAATACATTTTAGTGCCTGTGGAACTCATTCAGTTTCAGCCCAGCTAATATGCCTATTAATGAAAGTGGTAGGCCTAAGTCTCCTGCACTTTACTGTTTCAGTACTAATAACTTTACTACTTATTTCTTAGATCTTTGGGTGTCGCTACTCTGACCCTCCCCTCTTAGTGTAATTATCTGTGTTTCAAAGATTTTCTGTAGTAACCTATTTTCATTTCTTGCCTTAAATTTTTAATTACAGGGTTTTATTGCACATTTGCTGTAAGACTGGAGAAGACACACTTTAATCCCAATATTGCTCTACTAAACAGATAGCTAGATTGCCTTGAAAACAATTATATTTTAACTGCACTCTGCCTTGTGCATATTTTGCTTTATTAATATTATTTTATGTGAAATTTTCAGTTCCACGTGCATTATTTCATATTGAGTTTGGCTGAGTATGGATTTATGGGTTTTAAACCTTCAGATGTTTTTGTTTCACCGTCAACATCTTTTCCTTTCAGATTGTCAAAATACATTTAGATATTTTTACAGAATCTGCCTGGTTCAGAATCCTCCTAAGTTTTACTTCTGTGGAAACACTGCCATTCCTTTGCTTCTGAGTGAGGGGAAGCATTGCTGGTTCCAAACTTGTCTTCTCTCAGCAGTTTGAAAGCAGCATCTCTGAATTCTCTGGTGTTTCCTAGCTAGAAGCCTGGTGATTGCAAAATTGGAAGTCTCACAGAGGAAATAATCTCTTCATTTTCTTTCACTATTTTTTTTTCTCTTTGACATGGACAATGCAATTATGTCTCAGTGGGATTTTTCTAATTTTGAATTCCAAGTGTGACTTTTAACCTTTCGATATAAAGATATTTCTATATGTACAAATGAATGGGAATTTTTTTCTGGCAACATTTCTTTATATAACCAGTCCTCTCTTCTCCTCTCCTATCTCTCCTCTACATCATCCCACAGTGTCTGTCATTCCTTTATATTTTTCTCTTTCTCATTCTCTGTTTAGGTATTTTGAGAGAAGATTTTAGATAACTCAAACTAACTTGGTACTTGCTGAGTATCTATGCATGACCTTGAACTCCCAACTTTCTAGCCAACACCTGAGAAGTGCTGAATGAAGTTTCACAGCCTCACATGTTCCTCTTCAAAACGTCTCTGTTTATTTCTATTTCCTATTTATCTCCCAATATCCAGGCAAACATCTTTCCATGCTACCTTTTAAGTCTTAGTTATCTTTGAACATTTTACTCATTTTTTTTCTTTGATTATATTTTTTTCAATGTACTTTGTCTTGCATTCTGCTGGTCAGTTGAGCCCTTTTTTTCTCTAGTGTACAATTCAATTAATACCTTTAATTAGCCTCCACTAGATCTTCTATGGATGGAGAACTGTAAAAGTCTCCCAAGTTCCATTAACATGTAGAAGGATCTCAAGTTTAACAATGGTGAAAAAGCCAAATTCAGATTTTGTTGTGTGCTGTTCTGCACTAACAGCTCAGATGGGCATGTATGATGGAGTTCCAGTCAATTAGCCTACTTATTCTAGCAAGAAGGAGCATAGTTGAGCATAATCCTTCTCATATGGGTTGTGAGATGGAAGCTGATACATAGAAATTGGACGTTCAGGTGATAAATATCTCTTCACTTATTAGAAATGATTCGATTTCTCCTTGATCCCCATACAAGCAATAGTAAGTGAGAGCCACAACTGAAGGAAGTAGCTGCCTATATCCAGGATGCCCTTCAGGCCCCTAGACAAAATCCATATTGACAGACATAAGAACCTACCTGACAAGACACTAGGACTCATAATTTCTTCTGAATACTTCATCAGGTAATTTAGAATGTACCCAAAATACCAAGTCTGTGGCCAAGTTTTCTGAGCTTTCTGAGCAGAAGTGTTTCCAGGCTTGAAACCAGGACTATACCAGATGGCTCTTCCACCAAGTTGTATGTTTTCAAAATGAGCATATAAACTTGGGATCTTATCGAGTCCCTCTACCCTCTCTGTAAATCTCATAGCTCCCAGTAAGAGTCTATTGTCTATGTATGGTTTCAGAATTATTTATTTAGTGTATGTGAACACGTTTGAATATGTACACTGATGCTCTCGTGCAGATGACAACCTGGAGTTGCCATTGCTTCCCTAATTCTTTCATGTCCCTGGGGAAGAAACTAGGCTATTCAGGCTTGTAGGGAAGTGTCTTTACCGCCATATCCTGGCCTGCCATAACTTTATTCTTCTAGTGAAGCCTTTTGAACGTACACCATCAATTCCATCTTGCTGCTAACATCCCTTTGACTTTTAGTCTTTTTGTGTAGGATGTATTTATTATTTTCTCTTCAAAATATTTCCATGTGATTCTACTTTATTTAGCTAAGAAGAATGAGAGGAATAATTTTAGAAGCCCTAGATAAGATTCCCTTATAAAGAGAATGGAATATTATCTTCATAAAAAGATATCAGTTGTCACTTTCTGGTCCTGTCAATTTTGTTAGGGAATTCTTCTGTACTTGTTTCTTGCATACGTATGTATTTCCAACGGAGTTCAGTTAATGGTGTGTGTGTGTGTGGAGTGGGGCCGCTAATCACCTGAGCATGAATAACCTGTCAGTAGATTTGATGGAAATCTTCCTGGATCTCAACGGTTTGTCTGCCCTCCCCTCGCTGCTTCTGAGATGTTTCCAGAGCCTTGGGTACTGTGATTTTTGTTAGAGGGTTTTGTACTTAAAGAATGAATCATTCCTTGAGGAAGCAGACCTTCATGGATATATAAAGAAGAACTGAAATACTTGTCAAAATCCTTCTAATGTGATTGGAGCACAAATATCAGTGTGGTATTAGAAGAGCAACCAAAATTCCCACCACGCTTCTAAGCCACTGTTTTCTACTGCAGGGCTTAGAGTTAGATGGGGCATGCGCACATTAAACATCAACTACTCCAACTGTGCATCATCCGCAAACATTTTGACACACTCCCTTGTTTTCAGTTGCAAATCCTTTTCAAAATTACACCTCAATTTCCAGCTATTCTTGAAGCCTTGGAACTCAAGCTCTGATTTCATGGCCAAGAAAGATTCCAATTTTCTGCTTGAGTTCACTTCCTCTGCATGCCGTCCAAGAGTGAATCCTCCCAGAGCGATCTGTGGTAGCAGGGCGGACTGACTTTGTGCATTGCTGTCGCAGACGATGGGGGTTCATCTTTACCTGCTTGCATTCATGGCTGCCATGCCTTCAAACTTATCACCGCTATGATTTTATTAATTCTGTGTCTATTAGTTACTCTATTTTTAACAAAATACATATTTGTAACTTAATACTTTTGGAGTCATTTCTGAGTTAAGGAAAGAGAAATGAGCATGAAAATGAGGAAGGATATAAGACAGAGCAACGCTGTCTCTCTCACATAATTTTATCTTTTTAATATCTTACATCAATGTTACTGATGAACCTATACCGATAAATTATTGTTAACTATTGTCAACAGCTTGCATCTGGGTGCATTGTGTCCCACGCTTCTATCTCTGCCAGCTTGGTCAAATGCAGTTGAATAATGTCAACCTGAGTAAAATAATGAATAATTTGACTGTTTCATCATAACCCTTCACTCCTAGAAAACTAGACAGCTTTTTCTATAGCTACATTCTGCTTTTAAATCACATAATAGAGGTTATTGCTGCAATGTGCAATGACTCTTTTTTTTATTTATTTTTTTCTAGACAGGGTTTCTCTGTGCCTTTGGAAGTTGTCCCTGCAACTAGCTCTTGTAGACCAAGCTGGCCTCGAATTAAACTCACAGAGATCCCTCTGCATCTGCCTCCTGAGTGCTAGGATTAAAGGTGGACATCACCACTGCCTGGCTCAATGACTCCTTTTGTGCAGCAATCTGCATTAAGTATTCTGTCAGGAATTTTTAAAGCTCAGTATTATTCAGGATGGAACAATATTCTATACTATCTTCAAGAAGCCCCAAATAAGAGTGCATTTGCACATAGGAATTTAAGTATAAATTACATAAAGAAATAAAACTGTTCTCATAACTTAAAATATTTACTATGAGAAAAAGAGAAATGGAACCCCCTTTTCCTAATACTCAATGAAGAGAACTATGTGAACTTATAATAAAAGTTTCATTATCAGAAGGCACTTAAAAACTCCACACCTCACTATTAACCTGATCTTTGCTTCTAGTTTATGAACTATGTAAAAATACATTAATATTCTTTAAGTAACTTAATCTTAAGGATGTTTTTTATACTCTACACAAAATGTTTAGTTAAGACTATTTTCAAGATTGTATTGAATGCCTTAATCAGATTAGGAAGTCCTCATATTTTCATGAAGTTTAAACCATTAGCTCGCAACCATAGGTAGTGAAAGCATTACTATACATTTTGTTTGGTTTAGTTGATCAGTTTTATAGGTTTTCTCATGTATATTTTGTATATATTATACGTGAATGACTCATAATTTTAATTTTGATGTAAATGAAATTATAGTTTTAATATTTAAATCAAATTTTTCTTTGTAAATTGTTAGAGTGGCATTTAAATTTCTTATTAATCTGGGGCCCTGAAATCTATCCATAGTCAGAAGTTCCCATGATTCTGTTGATTGTTTAAGAATTTCCACATACATCAACATGCTATCGGTGAAGACGTATGGCTACATTTTGTTTCATTTTCTTGTTTTCTGCAGCCACTGAAGAAAGAGAAAATGTTCTAGAACTTTACCTGATCTAATGAAACCTCCTAATTTCTCTATATCAAGTGTGGTAGTATTTATACCACAAATTGCTTATATTAAGAAAAATTACATTTCTGTATATTATATTCTGTATCAATAACTAAAAATTAAATGGAAAAATAACTCATACACTAATTTCCCATCTCCAGAAATATGAGGCTAATATACTTCTGTATTTTACAATTTACCAAGTACTTGTCATTATTCTTCAAATGCAAAGATAAAAAGGCAAAAGAGTGCCTATTAAAAGAAAAAATATGAATTTATTTCAAGATTTATAAGATATACTGGGAGAAGGTACAAATCATAAATCTACCTTGTTAAAAATAATAAAAATTCTATCACATTTCAATAGTCACAGCATGAGTGTTATTTATAATTTTATAGACATGTCACAATCTCAAAATTTTCAAACTCTGAGAAGACTTGGACATACAGATTTATTGTCCCTGAATCTCAAAGACTAACTAGATATGGGATATTTGTATATTGTGTGAAGATGTATTGTTGGGATCTGGCATAGGGGTGATAAAAAGCTGAACATCCAACAGCGAGGCAGGACGTATAGGCAGGGCTTCAGGACAGACAGAACTCTGGAAAGAAGAACAGCTGAGTCACAAGAGGCTACATAGAGAGGAAATCAGGAGGTTCAAATGGAAGAGACAACACCACGTGATAGAACGTAGATCAATATAAGTCGGTTAATTTAAGTGATGGGCCAAGATTTCGTGATTAATAAGGCATTTCTGTGTCATTATTTGTGAGCTGGGGGCCCAAAGGAAAATTCAACAAGAATTTTAAAAAATTGAGATACTTGCTTCTTTGTTTTCTTAACAAGTATAACAATTTTAAAAGAAATCATTGTATATTAATAAATATAAATTATTTCAAGAAATAAAAGTAAATCAATTTGATAAAAAAGGAATAGCAACTATTATCAAAACTCAGTTAAAATAATGTAGATAAAATTATTACATTTGTAAATTTAACTGTTAAAAACATATGTGAGATTATTTTTTAAATTTCGCTGGACAAGTATAACAGACCCAGTTTATAAATATATTTTAAATAATGTTTGAGGACATGAACAATATATCACTTTCCAATCCATTCTGTGGTGCTGGTATGACACTAATAGTAAAATCAAAATTGATCAACTCTAACCTCAAAAATGTAAATCAAATATCACTGAGTTCAGTTAATAGGAATATGATATGTAAACATTATAGCTGGTATGATTGACTTCATATATATCTTTCATAGTTTTAAAAATATTTTACCAAATAACTAAAATAGAGGAAATACCTCATCTTGAAGAAGAGTATCTAAAATACCTAAACTCAATATTGCACTTAACAGTGAAATCCTAAGAAAGAGGCCCTAACTCATAATCCATACTAAATAGAAAACTCTATCAGTAGGTGGAAAACACAGCTATTAAATGGATATAAACAGATATTAAATTGATTATTAAAATGGTTACTTCTTTCTGGTGATGAACACAGAACATGTCAGGAAATTATAAAGCAGGAAAACAAGGCATTTTTTTGATGTGCTATGTGCTGTAATAAGGCTTATAGCATACACCAACACATAAATTATTAACATGTGAATAATGGGTATGTGGAAAGCAGAGTATAAGCACTATGTCATGTAAATTAAACCCAACTTGCAAACTCCAATAAAACTTTATAAAAACTGACAACTGATGGCAAATTAGATAAATTCTCATATAACAAATGAAAGGAAACTTGGGCACCTGCAATTCACTGCATGTGAAATAGGAATATCATTTTCCTGAATTATGCATCACTATGAATTTGATTAGAACTATAATTACTTTACAAAAATATTAATATAATACATATGCTTACCTGGAAGTTTTACATGAAAGGAGAAAGATGTTGAATGATCAGAAAGTGAAATACTGAAGAAAAATGGAGAATTCCCTTTATTTTAGAGGATAGAATAAAGACACTATAATGTGGTATTGTGTGTGTCAATTGAAGATTAACAATTCACTGAGAAGGCAAGATCCAGAACCAGAAACACACAGACATACACAAGTTACTGAGTTAGAAAAAAGAAACAAACAAAATTGCTTTGAAGGATAAATAACCTTTTCAGTGAATGTTATAATTGTTAAAATCTTTAGATCAAAGCGAAACAGCATATATTGGTTTATAGTTCACTGCATATATTTGCAATATAAGTTTCTGTAATACACACACACACATATGCATATCCATATTAAAGGCATAAATAATTAGAAAATCCCCAATGCCTGGTGCTTGGCTGAGAGTCACAGCTTTTACAGAAGACCATAATTCCATTTGGATAATCCATGTTGGGTAATTCACTGCCACCTGTCAACTTCAGCTACAGGGCATCTAATACTGTTTTCCAGCCATCCCAGACATCTACACACATATGAACATACCACAGATATACACAAAATTAAAATAGAATACAATCTTTTTTCAAAAGTAATTGAAGCGAAACTTTCTACTTATTTATTGCTATTTTGTGAGGAAAGATTCATTATCATGAAAAAGTAGCAAATGATATCAGAATAAAAATGCATTTAAAGTAGAGAAAGTACATGTTGACAAATTCATGACACAATCATTTTAGAAAATGCTATGGATCAGAGGCAAAATTTTAATGGGTTCTTTTTTTGGCTTAGAGTATGAAAACAACTGCACACTTCTTATTTTGTTTTTAGAAAATGCATATAATTATGTTCTATGAAAGGACTTCAAAGAGGATGGATGAGATATTAGACACAAAGTGGGTTCAGAAAGAACAAAAGGATATACCTTATAACAGGATTTACTTAAATCCAATATAAAAAGAAGTGTGCTCCAAACTCTCTCAAACATTTACTTCTACTTTTATAAATTAATGGAGTTTCCTCTAACAGTTCAAGTCATGGGACTGAAGAGAGGTTAGCAATTAGGAGCACTTGTGACTCTTCCAGAGGCCACATGTTTAGCTCCCATAATCTACTTGGAATCTGGGGTCCAGAATATATGACACCATATTCTATTTGTAGAGTGCATACACATGTTTGTAGACACACACGCACCCATGCACGCACACACACACACACACACACACATACTTCCAAAAATAAATACCACAATAACTCTTTAAAATCATCAGTAATTAAAAATCATCTCTCCATACATTTTAAGAGAAGTTTTAATCGGTTCTCATATAAAGGTGTGCACAGAAATAGGCCAAGTAGGTTTGGGGGGAGGAAAGTCTTTCTGAATCACATGCAAATATGAGGTGAATTTGTGAACTTAAGAATACACATTTCCACAGCCACTCTTGATAGTATGTTTCCTAGTATTATCAGAATCCAAGCATTTGATCTGAACATGTGAGAGCTTCATGCTCTACTACAAAGTCTGACAGGACATGTTTACCATCCATTGTTCAGCAGATTGAAGCTGTCAATCTGTTTTCATAAAATAGAGCAACTCCCAGGAGCAGGAGATTGGGCAGACAGACGTTGAGATCACATGTCATTATTTATGGCACTTCCTGAAGCTACCTGCAGGCAAAGACGTAGCTGCCAAGGCCATAGAATCTGTTACAAAGATTCCTGAGTTTAACCTTTTCATACTGTGGATAACTATAAAAAAGTAGAAAAGATATGTTTTCATAAATGATGTAATAAAATTATCTATTGATGTTATTCTTTAATTTTTATTTTGTCTTTAGCCCACCTTACCTCTGAGTTTCCTATTTATGCTATAAATATTATTCTTCAGTGCGTTAGGTTATAAATAGTCCTTATTACAATTGTACACATCATGAGCAAGATAAGGTGAACAATATATCCTAGGTATGGTCAAGTTTGCTATGTATTCTAGAAAAGGAGACATAATAGTTTCATAAGTACCTTTGAAAATATTCTTGTACGTTGAACAGTTGCATGACACAGTAGGTAAACTAAAAGTAAACAAATGTTTCCTTTCCTTTTCTTCACTACTTTATTTCCTACTTAATTTGTCAAACATCCAAGTCTTATGCAGCTATCTTAGGTTAAGGGAGTACCCTTCCATGGGGAAGGTGCTCCAGAAGTCCTTTCATGCACCAGGGATACATCCTGCTTCCACTGTTGGAGATCCAAAATATACAAAGAATTCAATAAGCCAGTCTCTAAAACACCAAATATCCCGACTAAAAGGTGGGGTACAGGACTGAATAGAGAATTCTCAATAGAAGAATCTAAAAATGATTGAAAGTGCTCAATACCCTTAACCATCAGGAAAATGTAAATCAGCTCTGAGATACCATCTTACTCCTGCCAGAATGGCTAAAATTAGAAACACCAGTGGCAACTTATGCTGGAGAGGATGTGGAGAGATGGGAGTACTCCTCCATTGCTTGTGGGAGTGCAAACTTGTACAGCCATTTTGGCGATCAGTGTGGCGGTTCCTCAGGAAAATGGGAATCAGTCTACCACAGGACCCGGCAATCCCACTCTTAGGCATATACCCAAACTTAAATTTTGAATGTGGCGAAATCTGAGGGCTGTGCACTCCACACTGTGAAGAAGCAATGGAAGGTGCCCGGGTTTCAAGTTGGGCGGGGGAGGAGGGGGGTTCAAAAGAACAATGTTGTAGAAGCAACTCGGAAGCAAATATATATATATAAATATATATATGTGTAATATATATATTTATATATGTATATATATTATATATTTATATATATAATATATATATATTATAACCAAGTCCATTTAAATGAAAACAAACATTTATAGACAATATTTGGGAATTTGGGCATCGTTCTTTCCAAACTACTTCCTGCTGGTAAGGGGCGCTGTCATGGGGGATTCGAAGAAGATTCAGAAATCCTGGCTGTAGTCTGTAAGGCTACTTTGTCCAGCTGTTTTGAATGTAGGATCACCTGGTACTCTGTTTCAGGCGGTTTGGCTTGATCAAACCACATTAGTCTGGAAGGAATCCACAACTTTTCATTTTCTGTGGAAACAGAAATAGAAATCCTTTTCCCCAGTAACTTTTCCTTGAACTTACATTTTGCAGTCAAAGCACTTTTTAATTTGATTTATTATTTTACATGTCCATCCCAATTCCCTCTCCCTTCCTACCTCCTTCCCTCCCTTTTACCCTCTCTGCCCTCTCACATGCACTCTAACCACCCTCCCCTCCCATCTCCCCACCCCAAATACATATATAGGGGAATGCCATCCAGTTGGGGTCATGTAGATCTGACAGGTCATGTGAAGTAGGGACTAGGGCTTCTCTCCTGCCTCTAGATTAAGGCAGTTATCCCTCCATGGGGGATGTGATCGCAAAGTCCTTTTGCGCACCCAGTCACAAAAAGAGGAACACAATATGTACTCACTTATATATGGATTTTAGACATAGAGCAAAGGATCGCCAGCCTATAATTCACACCACCAGAGGAACTAGGATACAAGATGTGATCTAAGAGATTCATATAAATTAAAGTCCCTCACAGAACCAGGAAGGGACAAGTTCCTCAGAGCACAGGGAAAGTGGGGGGGGCAGCGAATGGAGAGAGAAGTAGGAGAAAATGAGGAGGAGGAGGAAAGGAAAACACGTGCGACCAGGAAGATTGAGCCCAGTTAGGAATAGAAGACAGGAGAGAGAGAGAGAGAGAGAGAGAGAGAGAGAGAGAGAGAGAGAGAGAGATAGAGAGAGAGAGAGAGAGAGAGAGAGCATAAAAGAGGGAGCCAATATTGGTTTGAAGATAAAACTGAACACAAAGAAATGTGTAGAGAACTACAAGACTGCTGCCAACTAATAATTTGAGCTTCCGTGGAAAGGCTACCAAAAATGCCCTTCCCGGAGAGTGAGATCAACAACTAACTTATCCTTGGAGCCCTCAACTAATGCCTGTTGGAAACAGGAGCAAACACCCATACATAAACACTGAATTGAACTAGAACCCAGATGCAGATGGAGAGGACAAGACCAGGCTGCAGAAACACATAGAGACAGCTTACCTGAACAAGGAGGAGCTAACAGGCCACCAGACTGATAGCTGGGAAGCCAGCATGGAATTGACTCAAGCCCCCCTGAATATGGGTCTCAGCCAGAAGGACTGAGCAGACTAAGAGACCTCAGACAGTAGAGCCAGGATGTATCCCTGGTGCACAAAAGGGAAGCAGACTTCTTACCTATTCTTTCCTCAGCTACATTGGAGGTGTTGTTTGCCCTCAACTGCTGTCTTCAGATCTTCCTGATGCAACGGTTTGGGGAGGATCTTTAAATTTCAGTGAATGCTATGTTTTCTCCACAAGCAGGGAAATCATGCCTGCTCTGCCTGAGATGTACAAGTAGGGTCTGATGCTTGAAACACTGTCCCTAAGTCTTCTGTGTATACTAGCAAGATATTATTTAAAAATTGAAGTGTTGATGGTTGGCACCCCAATAAAACAAAAAAAAAAAAAAGAAGTTACACAATATCTTGAATGAACTTTATAGCCAACAACTCTAATAAAATACTGTCCCCCAAAATGGATGGAAACATTGAAGCAGATTCTTAGCTTACTCAGGTCCTTGAAGTCTTTTGTGAGACAGTAACCCTGGCCTACATATTTTTTTATAGTGATAACAGTTCATAATATGAGGCAAGTAATAATAAAATATACCACCATTACTTTTATACTTGAAATCGTTATAAAATGAAAAAATGAGATGTTTTTTAAATAGTTTGTCTAGAATAAATAGACTGAGCATTACAAAGTACTGGTAATTATTTTATGACTTATAATGAGCAGAGAAGAATAGTAAAAGAGCTATCAAGCATAATATAAAAGACTAAACTTTTCCTGCACAATAATTACAAAGCTATTCTGGATAAAACATGTATAGGAGATGTTAAGTTTAGGAAGAAATGTGCAAAGTGTTGGTGGTAGTAAGTGAAACTTTATGAATAAAAATGAACAAAGCACAATCATAATTTACAACGTTCTTGTTTTATCCTACTCATTTCAATATCTGAGAAGCTATTTAGTTTTTTTGGGTTTTTTTGTTTTTGTGTTTGGTTTTGGTTTTTTTTTTTTGTTTGTTTGTTTTTCTTTTTAATGCCTCACACAGGCCTGGGGAGATAGCCAGGCAGTGAATAGAGCTTAATGCTCTTTCAGCAAACAAATACTAATTTGGTTCCCTGTACCCATGTCAGGCAGCTTATAGACACTGTAACTTCAGCTGATGTGTCCCATGGCCCTCTACTGGCTACTGACCACCACCATCACCATACACACACACACACACACACACACACACACACACACACACACACACAATTAAAAAATAAAGTCTAGATGGTGTACATGTGTTGATGTCCTTTGATAATTTGGATCAGAATTGCTTATATATTTTTCTAATATACATTGGTGTTTTGCCTGCATATATGTCCATATGAGGGTTTCAGATCCCCTGGAATGGGTGTTGCATTTATATATTTACATTAGTGTAAATAGTATACATGCACCATGGATGGCATCAGGATGTCAGAGCAAAACAGATCCATCCTCTCCTTCCCTCATGTGAGTTATATAGATGAAACTAAATTTGTCAGGCCTGGAAGCAAATGCATTTATCCGATGAACCATCTCACTGGAAATGTATATATCTACCCTCCACATAGGTAGGTGTTCAGGTTGAGAGAGAGCAAATGAATCAGAATCAGGCACTGAATGGCAAAGAGTTTTACAGGAAGCTCAGAGGAGAAGCAAAGCTAAGGCTGCAGAAAAGGCATCTGACCCGAGGGAGAGAAGAGGGGAAGAGAAGATGTCAGAGAAGAAATCATCCTGGGGGCACCTAAGGATGAGCCCCTGTGCATGGGGAAGTGAATCCAAGGGAAAATAAAGACTCTGTGGTCCTACCAGTGATGTTGACACTGGCGTGTCTATGGGTAAAGATACTTAGTAAGGACGTGGACTAAATTAGTCACATAATGAGTGTCTATTCATATACAGTATTACTGTGACACAGCAACAACCTCTATCATATTAAATACTGCTGCTGCATATTGGGGTAACTATTTTCAGGAGTATTTCATGTTTTAAAACTTTACATCCATGCTTTGAAAAAACATAAAAGGCCATGTGCTGTGTAAATTCATCTTTCAAAATACTATTGAGAATTTTATATAGGTATACAATTTAATAGAATAGTATCTATGCCCTTTTACCACAATACAGCATCTCTCATATTTTATAGTACATTCTCCTGTCAAGTCAACTTCAAGTCTTGGTATTAATTCTTAAGCCTGTTAAATCCGGTTACTGCCAAGAATTTGTCCACTGGTGTAGAGCTATATACAGGACTTCTACCACTATTCATGTTATTTAAAATAAAATAAAAATAATTTTCTCTCTTCCAGAAGCTATAAGATATCAGTTGTACTTCACTAAGTGGTCCTAGGATCTTACATTCCTCCCCACTTTTCTTAGATGGTGAGAGTAGGGTTAATAGAGTTATCTCCTTAGCACCCTCTCTCTTATTTGCACCACTTTGACAGATTATATACACCCATGGGCCCAGCTAGCTCTCAACAAAAGAAGCATCTTTTGATTAACTATGCTTTCGTCAATGTATAACTTTTTAAAGAGAAAGGTACACAATAAGTGCAAAAGTAATGGTCAAGGTATAATATAATAAAACAGGAGATTGTTTAAAGAAATTTGAAGACAGATATGTATTCTGAGAGAATGATATTTTAACATGAAACCATAAATGGAATACATCTTGATCTCACAGCCTGCTAGGGGATCAGCCTTAGCAAAGCTGTCATTTCATCATTCTGTCCTGTGTAACTTGGGTCACGTGTGTGCCACATGCATGGGCAGAGGTCGAATGTGTTCCTTGCATTCATCTTTAGCTCCCCATTCATATGCCAGGCCAGTGAGTTTGTGAACATCCCGTGTTCTCCCTGCCTTGTCACCCTGATGCTGGGTGTGACTTACATGGCTTCTAGGCACCTGAAGTAAGGTCATCACTGCATGCGAAGTGGTTTTACCCACTGAGCCATTGATCCAAGTTGTAGATATTATATATTAAGTAGTTATTTTGTTGTTTGTTTGTGTTTAAGTAATACATTCTGCAGCGTTCTGTTGGGGTACCTGGAATCAACTTGTGTCACTCAGATACAAGAAAACGATCAATAGGAGAATAACACACACACATATATATATATATATATACATATATATATATATATATTAGGTTCAAATTAAATTCTCACAGGATTAAAACAGTAAAATCATGTCACTTTTTGAATCTTATTACAGGATTTTTCTGCATGCTTGTGGTGATTTGAATGAGAATGATCCCATAGATTCATATATTTAAAAAAGTAGGTTTCCAGCTGGTAAAATTGTTTGGGAAATAATATTTATTTATTTTCTTATTTTACATACTAATCCCAGTCCCTCTCCCTCCTATCCTCCCCCTGCCCCCCACCTCCTCCATCCCATTCCACACCCACTCAACAGGAGAGATCATCAAAATCTGTCTAGTTATTTAGAGTATTATCTAGGCCCTCCCTCCTTCCTCTAGGCTAAGGGAGAATGCCTCCATGGGAAATGTGCTCCCAAAGTCCTTTCCTGCACCAGAGATACATCCTGGTTCCACTGTCAGAGGTCCCTTAGGCTGCTCAGGCTTTCTTAGACCCATGTTCAGGGGGTCTGAGTCAGTCCGATGCTGGTTTCCCAGCTATCAGTTTGGGGTCCATGAGCTCCCCCTTTTTGGGTCAGTGTCTCTATGGGTTTCTGTAGCCTGGTCTTGACCCCTTTGCTCATCACTCCTCCCTCTCTGCACCTGGAATCCAGGAGTTTGGCTCAGTGTTTAGCTGTGGTTTCTGCTTCTGTTTCCATCAGCTACTACATGAAGGTTCTCGGATGGCATATAGCTTAGTTATCGATCTCATTATCAGGAAAGGGCATTTAAGGTAGCCTCACCACTATTGCTCAGATTGCTGGCTGGGGTCATCCTAGTAGGTCTGTAGACATTTCTCTAGAGTCAGTTTTCTCTTCAAACCTTTAATGGCTCACTCTATTACGGTATCTCTTTTCTTGCTCTCATCTATTCATCCCCTGACTCAATCTTCCTGGCTCCTAAAGTTCTCTCCCCTCCTTTTCTCCCCTTCTCTTTCTCCTAACTCTTTCTCCATTTACTGCCTCCCCACTCATTATTGGGGAAGGGTATCTAAGGTAGCCTCTCCACTGCTGCTTAGATTCTTAGTTGGTGCCATCCTTGTGGGTCTCTGGACATTTCCCTAGTGCACTGAATTCCTGAAATCCAGTTGTACAGAAGGAGGGGTCAAGACCATGCTGGGGAAATCTATAGAAACAGCTGATCTGAGCAAGTAGGAGCTCACAAACCCCAGTCAGACAGCTGGGGAACCAGTATAAGACCAAACCAGGCCCTGTGAATGTGGGTGTCTGTTAGGAGGCCTGGGCAGTCTATGGGGCCTCTGACAGTGGCACCAATAGTTATCCCTAGTGCACAAATAGACTTTGGAAGCCCATTCCCCATAGAGGGATACTCTCTCAGCCTAGATACATGGGGGAGGGTCTAGGCCCTGCCCCACATGATGATCCCTCATGGGGGATGGGATGGGGAATAGTTGGGGCATAGGAGGATGGAAGGGAAAGCGAACTGTAATTAGTTTGTAAAATAAGATTGTTTCTAATTTAGATAAAGAAAAGCAATCTCATTTTGTTTCTGTTTTATTTGAATGTTATTATTTGTTTAATTTTCATCTTATCTTTTTATAGTACATACTTCTGTTTTCAGTATCTACTATGGCTTCCAGTTTAGTGTTTTTATGAAATTTGTCAGTTCTGAATAAGCAGGCTCTGTTCTTACGTCCTTCTCTTAGGCTATTTTCCTTCTGTTTGTTTTCTTTCTTACATTTAGCTGTGTTAATTTTTTATTATTAAACTTCAGTTTTTTTTATATTTTCTTTATTATAATGACTTAATCCCTTTGAAACCTGTTGGTTTAATTCCCTCCCCCCCTCTTCCCCCCCCCCCCGAGGCTGGTATGCTGTGAGTAACAGTTCTGGGTGTCCTGCACCTCACTCTGTAGACCAGGTTTGTCTTGAACTCACAGAGATTCACTTGCTGCCTCCCTGAGTCTCCCCAGTGCTGGGATTAAAGGCATGGGCCACCACTGTGTGGTGTCTGTTGGTTTCCTAATGAAAATTATAAAGGGATTAATCCAGATAAGAGGGGAGGTGGAAATGAAATTGGAGGATTAACCAGAGGGCAAATCTTAATTGTATAATATGTGACAGAAAAAAAATGTGTTTCTTGGTTTGTTTGTTTGTTTGTTTTTTAGGTGGTGGTGGTCTTTTAAGACAGGATTTCTCAGTATCTGTGGAGCCAGTCCTAGAATTAGTTTGGAGACCAGGTTGACCTTGAACTCACAGGATACTCTTGCCTCTGCCTCTTAAATGCTGCGATTAAAGGTGTGCAACACCACCGCCCAGCTAAAAAAGAAATTATTTTCAATTAAAAACGAGTCTAAAATTTTTAATTTTTTCCCTAAGTATCATAAGTGCGGACATTTTGATATATCTGTCCCTAAACCATGTATTTGCTTAGTGACATTTTAACTCTTGATTTAGAATCCTTATTTTTGTTTTCTTTCATATATATGCCAATTTTTTTGACAGTCTAATATAATCTGTGTTTAAATGCAAGCACTTAAATTCCAAAGTAGATTTCCTATTTCTTGTTGAAGTTTCTATGCATGTTGGCTTTGAAAACAAACAAATGTGACTCACATTTCCTTTAGGGCAATTATGTAAAACCAACTGCCTATAAAACTATGCTGTAAATGACAAGAGAGATTCTTAGGGTAGCTAGAACCGAATCTGTCTTAGAGAAAGTGTGATGGCAGAGATCATCTCTTCTCTAAAAGCTAGTGGCTTCATGAGTAATACCATTGTGGTTAAGTAGAAGAGAGAAATAAAAAAAATAATGTATTGGGTAGGGGTTTGAACTTTCTTGGTATTCTGTGATTCTATTTTGTTCAAGGCAAGAAAGTAACCCTGTGCCTGGAAAACAGACTTCCACAATATCAACACTCTAAAACTAAATGTAAAATATCTAAAGCACATTGTTTCTGTGATATACAATAGGTGATATAATTTATATAAAGTATGGGGATTGAGAGATGGTTCAATGGTTGCGTACTTACTGCTCTTGCAGAGAACTCAGGTTACTTCCCAGTACCACATAATGGCAGAATACATCTTCAGGTGTAGTTCTAGTAGATCTGATATTCTCTTTTGGCCTTTGTGTCTATTTGCATGTGTATGGTACCCTTATAAACAAGGTACACACACGTGCATATACACAGAAATTAAAATGATATACACTGAATATCTCTGAAAGTATTTTTTTAAATTGGCCATTAGTATATTTAACATTTATAAAGGTATTTTTATGAGGTTGAGATTTTTTTCCTTTGCAAATACTTTATTTTAAATGCTACTTTAAATTTTATTGCTCAGCGTTTGTTAGAAGCACTTTTCCATATTGCTATGTTGCTTAATATCTCTGTGTACTTCTTAGAAAGAAAGAATGTCTTTTGATGAGGTTTGTTTGTATTTCTCTCTCTCTGCGAGAATACTTGTCCTTGATAATAACAAACATTTGATTGAATAAGACCCATCTTCTTGATAATTCTTACCAATTCTTGCCTTCTCTAACTTAATTTGTTCACAAAGTGGAATAAGTACTGTGGAGAAAGTTATAAACATAATAAAATGTTAAAGTTACTAATAAAGATAAGTAGAAGAGGGGAGAAGTTGGTTTACTTCTAGTTCATTTTTTTTTTTTTTCTTTTTTGGCATCATAGTTTCTTTTGTTTTTCTTTTTTTTTTTTTTTTTCCCCTTTATTTTCAATTTGAAACAATCTTATTTTACATAACAATCCCAGTTCCCTTTCCTTCCCATCCTCCTATATCTTCCTCCATCCCTCTTCTGCTCTCCCAGGGAGGATGAGGCCCTCTTTAGGGGATCATCATTCAGTGCAGGGACTAGGCCCTCCTCCATATATCTAGGCTGAGAGAGTATCCATCTGTGGGTAATGAGTTCCAAATGACCATTCATTCACTAGGGATAAACATTTCTCCACTACCAGGGCCACATAGATTTTCCAGGTCTCCTTATTGATACCCATGTTCAGGGGGACAGGTTCAGGCCTATGCTGGCTTCCCAGGTGGCAGTCTGGGGTCCATGAGCTCCCCCTAGTTCAGGTCAGCTTTTTCTGTGGGTTGAATGTTCCAGGGTGTATAACCCTCTGCGTACATTCTGGCTATGAGTCACTGTGTATATTTCAATCTGATGTAAGAAGAATCTTTTCTGGTGATGATTGAATAAGGCACTCAACCCGTGATTATAGTAGAATGTTATTAGTAATAATTTTATTACTAATTTCTTTTTGTAGAAAAGTAGTTTGGGGTTTTAATCAAAGTTCTTCAATATGTGATCCAGGTTCATGGTGACCAGAGCAGTTTTGGATGTGGGCATAAAATTATGTTATATATTTGATGGTTACCCCTGCTAACTTTGTGCCACCATTATATTAGCATAGCTCACAGTCAAGTCCCCACTTTATATTAAAAGACAATAGCCCACAATGGTGAGAGCTCTATGTAGATACCAACACAACTTACCAATATTCAATGAGTTGTGTAAGTGCTATCTTTAGCAATGGGGTCTTCCATTTTGTGAAGTTTGTGGAAAACATCCCATAGTGTCATAATAACTGATATTATTTTGGGGTTCTAATGGATCCCCTTTTTACCAACAAATCAATTAAATGTAACCCATTTCTGACACAGGAAACTTGATTTGTAAACAGAATCAATGAATTCAAGCCAATATTTTCATCCAGAATCTACATCATTTTTTTTCTTCTTTGGTCACAGATGGGCTTTCCTAATGTGGCTTAGGTTTACCTTTTTATTTCTGTAGAAACTACTGGCCAAAAGTAAGTTGGGAAGGAAAGGGTTTATTTCATCTTACGCTTCCAAGTCACAAAAAGTCATTGAAAGAAACCAAGTCAGGAACTGATAAAAGGCCATGGAGGAATATGTCTTACTTGCATATTGCCCTTAGATAACACATCTTGCTTTCTTTTATCACCTGTGATCACATGTTCAGAAGTGGCCCCACGGGATTGGGCTGAGCCTTCCCACATCAATGACCTATCATAAAAATATACCAATAGATTTTCTTACAAGGCAATCTGATGGAAGCAAGTCCTCAACCGTGGTTCCTTCTTGCCATGTAAACTCAGAAACCATCCTACACCTTTCTACAAAAGCTATACTGTGGCTAATATGTTTTACGATATTACCTTTGTGTGCAACCTGCAGTTTCCCTGAACTTAAGAAATGTTCTTTTTCTAGTGTTCTACAATATTTTTCATGCCCAGAGACTTCATGTTGTATTCTCTAGTGTCTACATGATTATCTCACCTTTAAGCAAAATGCTGTCTAGAATTCTGTCTAGCATACAAAATCACTACCCATGCAATAGTATTTCAAAAATTTAAAAATAAATCTCATGTGTAAGGGATGGGCATGTGCAGTGTCCTCATTGTTGCCATTCTGAGGCCAGTAAAGTCAAGAGACAGTTGGTGAGAAGGAGCATCATTGCCACTGACTTGCTAATAAAGCACACTTGACAAGAAAAACCTAGAAAGTGATTTTATCATTTGCATAGCAATGTTAATTCTGCTTAAATATTGAGTTGTTAAATTGTTTTAGAGTTTATATATGGGCAAATTCATTTATTGGCTGGATGTCTATTTCTATCTGTTCATGAATATTCATCTATGAACTTGAAAGAAAATATGACTATATCATATTAAGCACATTTAAATATTTAAATGTATACGTTAATATGTAGATTACTAGTTTAACTTTTATTTCATCCATAAGAAAACTTACAAACAAAACTATGAAGACTGATTTTTTATACTAATATTATCAAAACATTGAAACAGGAAATAATTTTATTTCCTTACTATAAATAATGATAGTAAAGGGTTTGACTATATTATTTCTTCCTTTTTGTGTTTTCTCATAATTTCACTGATAAAATTTAGTTTATTTTTTAAAAATGTATGTCTGTTACATGCTAAGTCATTTAGAAATTTATATGAGACAATTGAATAGACTTACTTATGAGAGCTTTCTTACTTGAGGCACCAAAATGCATCAACTTGCATGAGTTAATAAACTCAAATTACGAATAATGTATGTGTGTTGCATAAGGAAAGAAAGCAAAAATACATAATTATTTCTGGTGTTATGTAACCAAGAACAAGTCCTAACTTGAATCCTCTTCCTCCCCATGTATTAGGCTCTCCAGTTTTTTTGTTATGTGAGTATTAGTCTGTACCCACCTGTAGGATATCTTATAAATTGGTCTGTCCCCATCTCTGAGTGTCCTTGATAAAGGTCTTTGATCTTTCTCCTTAATTGATGTATAGAAATCATCATGCAGTACAAGAATTAGGTTTACTTCACAAAAATTTTAACAGAATTTTATAGAATACTAATAACTGACTTCAGTGTATCCTAATTGACCCAGATAACAGCAATAACAACTACAAAATGTTTTCAAGTACTATATGTATGATGCCTTCAAAATTTATGGTGGATGTTCATTCTATAATGTTGTCTTCAACCTATATTTACTCTTTGTGGCACTTACTATGATAACACATATATACACATTAATTACTCTTGGATCAAGGTCTTAAAAGAGAATATAGTTTAAGATTACAGCATACAGCTAAGCATTAGCTCCAGTTACAAAAGTTTATTACAAGATAATCCAAACCAAGTTGATTGTTGCATTATTCCCTTGAGGCAAGTTAAATGAACAGGTTAAATACATAGGATATTCATCATGAACAGTACATTACCTAAAGCTATAATATTAATTTGGCTGTGAGGTCCAGCAAAAGTTCCATTTTTTTAATGAATGAGGTATTGTTGTAATAATTCAGTAGGTAAGAGGACACTTCAATCTGATTTTTGACATGTTCTGAGTAGAATCTGATATTCTATGATGTTAATGGCACAACCAACGATAGTCATTTAAAAATGGGAAATGTTAACTGACAACTCCTCACAATTATAATTCAGTGAATTTTGATAACTATGAGTCTAAAACTTAATTTAAAATGCAATTCAATTTTAGGTAAAGTTCCAAGTATAACATGACATAGGACTATCTTACGTTAGAACACTTGAGTTTTAGCACAGCAGAAGCAAAGCAACTCCAAATTATACAATACTGTACCTGAGATAAACCACATTCATACTTAGATATGAATGAAAATATCCTCATAAAATTGTTGTGTGGAGTAACAAAAAGGAAAAAACAATCATGTAGAGGCTAGGCTAGGACAATTGCATGTACCAGGTTTGGGAAATAGTATGTATTTGAGGAGGAGGCATATTGTTATAAAACAAGTGTCCATCTTGTTTTACTCATGCAGCATGGTTCATTATGCTCCAAATATGAAGGAATCTAAGGAATTGATCAGGAGAGGATAAAGACGGGATTTAAGAACATAAAACAGATTTTATTGTGCTTTTAAAAATCTAAAAATTACTTGGGATATTGTCACAAAATGAATAATATGAATGGTCTATATCTCTTGTTGGCTTGCTTTGGGTAAAATCACTAAGCTATGTGTCTTAATTTAATAGCATACTAAAAATATCCACAGATTTGGAATGATTCAGTAAGAAAAGCAGCCTATTTAAATGTAAATAGAAGTTAATATGTCAAACAGGCCTTTGATATAAGAGAAGAACATTTTTTGTGATTGTAGTAACATATCATATCTTCACAAGCAGGAATTTGCTTTACTTTTATATGGACTTTTTAAGATATTAAGGAGTAAATTATTATTATGCTTGAAATCCCTGACAGGAATATACTTCTTTCTGTGGGTTGCACATAAATATAAAATTCAGAAAAGGATGTACTTGCCTGCCAGGAAGTAAATTTAAATATCCAACTTTGTAGAAGAGATAAATCAAGGACCAACTGTTTGCACTTTAAAAGATTCATGGGGGGCTAAAGAGATAGCTCCACAGTTAAGAGCAATTACTACACTTACATAGGTCCTGTATTTGGTTTCTAGTAACCCAGAACTAGAATGTCAAATGTTACATATCATCCTTCACATGTGGATCATATGTTTCAAATTGTAGGTGTAAGATGGTATCTCAGAGTAATTCTGATTTGCTGTTGGCTAAGAATTTTGAGAAATTTCTTTCCTTTTTAAAGATTATTTTTAAATTTAATTTTCTTATTTTACATATTGATCCCAGTTCCCTCTCTGTCCCATCCTCCCATGCCCCCCAGCAACCCTCCCATCCCATCCCCCACCACCACTCCACATGTAGGGTAATGCATTCCTAGAGGGGTCATCTAAATCTTCAAGTCATTTGGTATAGGGACTAGGTCCTCCCTCCTGCCTCTAGGTTAAGGGAATATCCCTCCATGCAGAATGTGCTTCCAAAGTCTTTCTGTGCACCAGGGATACATACTGGTTCCACTGTCTGAGGTCCCTTAGACTGCCCAGTCCTTCTCACTGATACCCATGTACAGGGGGTTTCAGTCAGTCCAATGCTGGTTTCTCAGCTATCAGTCTGGGGGGGGCCATTAGCTCCTCCTTGTTCTGGTCAGCAGTGTCTGTGGGTTTCTGGAGCCTGGTCTTGTCCTCCCTCTCTGCATCTGGAATCAAGTTCGGCTTAGTGTTTAGTTGTGGTTGTCTGCTTCTGTTTCCATCAGCTTACTAGATGAGGGCTCTATGATGGTGGATTAGTTAGTCATCAATTTCATTATCAGGGAAGGAAATTTCTTAAGCATTTTTCAGCCATTTGAGATTCCTACATTCAGAATTCTCTATTAAGATCTGTACCCCATTTTAAAATTGGATTACTTGGTATTTTGATATGTAGTTTCTTGAGATTCTTGTATATTTTAGAGATTAGCTCTGTCTCAGATGCGGGGTTGGTGAAGATGTTTTTCCATTCTGTATACTGCCATTTAATCTTGTTTTTGATGTGCTTTATTTTATTGAAGCTTTTCAGTTTCAGGAGGTCCCATATATTAATTGTTTCTGTCAAGTTCTGTGCTACTGGTATTATATTTAGGAAATGGTCTCCTATGCCAATGTATCATTCCAGGGTATTTCAAAATTATTCTTCGATGAGTTTCAGTGTTGCTGCATTAACTTGAAGTCTTTGATCTATTTATACTTGAGTTTTGTGCATGATGATAGATATGGATCTGTTTGCTATCTTCTACATGTTGACATTGAGTTGTGCCAGCACAATTTCTTAAAAATGCTTTGTTTTTTCTTTGCATATTTTTAGCTTCTTTATCAAAAGAGCAGGTGTTCATAGTTGTGTGCACTAATATCAGGGTCTTCAATTTGATTCCATTGGTTCACCTGTCTGTTTTTTTTTTGTTTGTTTGTTTGTTGGTGTGTTTTGTGTTGTGTTGCTTTGTTGCTAATACCAGGCTATTTTGTTACTATAGCTCTACAGAAGAGCTTGAAGTCAGGGATGGTGATGCATCCAGAATTTATTTATTGTACAGAACTTTTTGGTTATTCTGAAGAGACAAACACAGCTACCCCTAGGCTACCCCTGGGCAAGATCTCCTGAGTAAATTAGCAGAGTGTAGGGAAGGAGAGAAGGGAAGGAGAAGAACATAAGGGAACAGGGTGGTTAGATGTTGGAGTTGGGGGAAAAACAGAGAGCGCAAAGAAAAAGATATTTTGACAGAGGAAGCCATTGTGGGTTTAGCAAGAAACCTGGCACTAGAAAATTTCCCAGGTATCCACAATGATGACTCCACCTAAAACTCTAAGCAATAGTGAAGAGGGTTCCTGAACTGGTCTTCCCCTGAAATCAGATCAATAACTTCCTTAATTGTCATCATAGAACCTTCATCCAAAAATGATGGAAGTATATGCAGAGATCTACAGCAAGCACTGGATGTAGCTCCCAGAGATCAAACAGGGAGGAGTGATAATATGAGCAAATGGCTCAAGAGCATGATGGGAAAACCCACAGAAATAGGTGACCTGAGCTAGTGGGAGCTCACTGACTCCAGAACAACAGCTGGAGAACCTGCGTAGGACAGAACTAGGCCCTCTGAATTTTGATGACAATTGTGTGGCTTGAGTATCTTATGGGGGCACTGGCAGTGGGACCAGGATTTATTGCTATGACATGAACTGGCTTTTTGGAGCCCATTCTTTTGGAGGGACTCCTTTCTTAGCCTAGGTACAGAGGGAGGGCCTTGGTCCTGACTCAATTGATGTGACAAACTTTGCTGACTTCCCAAGGCAGGCCACCTCATCCTCTCTGAAGGGTGAATTTGGGAACTAGGCACGTGGTGGAGGAGCATGAAAAAGGGAGGGAGGGGGAACTGGGATTGTTAAAAGAGATTGATAAAAACAAAACAAAACAAAACAAAGTGCACCTTTAATCCCAGCACTTTGGAGGCAGAAGCAGGCACATCTCTGTGAGTCTGAGGCCAGCCTGGTCTACAGAGCGAGTTCCAGGACAGGCTTCAAAGAAATACAGAGAAACTCTGTTTTGAAAAACCAAATAATAATAATAATGATGATGATGATAATAATGATAACAATAATGATGATATGATAATAATAATGATGATAATAAATAATGGTAATAATAATAATGCTTCTCAGGAGCTGAGACTGTAGCTCAGTGCATAGTGTTTGTCTACTTTGCACAATGCCCTGGATTCAAATCCCAGCACCACATTAAAAGGAAAGAAAGAAACAAAGAAAAGAATATAAGATAAACTGGGCCCTTCGCAGGCAGAGGCAGGTGGATATCTATGAGTTCAAGTCTCGTCTTCACAGCTAGTTCCAGGACAGCCAGTACTGTTACACAGTGAAACCCTTAACCCACCCCACACCCCCAACCCACACACACAAAAGGCTTCTCTTACAGCAAAGAACTGTTACTCACAAGGTCAGGCCTGGATATGGTGCTGAAAACAAGTGATAACAGCATGCCCAGTATTGAATAAGGTACCCACACCATCCCTACAGGACACTGTGCAGTATTGAATAAGATACCCACACCATCCCCTACAAGACAGAGGGAGAACTTTGTGGAAGATGAAATGGAAAGGTTGTCATAGCTATAGTGGAAGGAATGCCATAAATTGTTCTCTTATAGTCACGATATGGTCATGACACTCTTGATATCACTGTAGTTGTGGTCATCAGCCCATGGCATGCACAGTAGAGGGTTTCTCAACTTTCAGTCATAAATGGGGGAGGAGTCAATAGGGCCTCACACAGCTAGAGGGAACTAGGGACCGTGGAGGGTTGATTGAGTACAGAAGTCATCGTCTTTAACGACATAGACACCATGGATTTACACGTATTCCAGGGAATAACTTCACACGCAAGCCTGTAAGAGGGACCCTGATAAAACTCATTGGGTCACAAAGCAACAGTAGAAACAAAAGAGAAATGGAAAGTCTTGGAGGGATATTTGGTGGCTAGAAATGGGGAGGTGTGTGAAGAGGACAGATGTAGAGGGGTTGGAGTAGCAGAATATATGGCATACATGTATGAAGTTGTCAAAAAAATAGTTAAAAGCAATAATAATACCAAAAGATAAACAGATTTAAGGAATAAGATTTACTTCCTTATCCATGTAGTAATTAATGGATGTGTGTTTTACAATTGTCAAATATTTGAGAATTTAATGACAATCAATAAAATAACTTAATTTTAACAGCTTTAAGTGAAATATCTTTTTGTATATAATTTCATGTTTATATGTGCCTATACATATTTAAAAGTATATATGTATATCTGTATATATATATATATATATATATATATATTCTCTTGTCTTATAATTAAACTATACATAAAATTTGGGGTGAATTTGAAACTTACATATTATATATTAAGATGTCTTTGCAAAAAAAATGTCCCTCTATATATGAATCCTATATGGAACCATTAATTTACTATATTAAAGATATTGACAATTATAATACATAAAGATTAAACATTTATTTCAAATTTGTATATCTGAAATAGTTTGAAAGTTTGTAAACTGAACTCCTATGATGAAAAAATTTAAATAACTCACTTTATAAAATAGAATGCTGTCAATCAAAGCAAGAACACACACCTACAATTAAAAAACTTGCTAAATTTTGACATGAACTTCTACAAGTATGTCATTAGTGTACCTAAGAAATGAATACTACATGTTGTTTTTTATTATTTTTTAATTTTGAGATTATAATTACATAATTTCTCTCTAGTGTTCAGCTCATGTTTTAGCAGTCCTGTTGGTGTGACTTCTATTTTTATTGGCTGACAGTTTCATAAATTTACATAATGAATGTTAGTTATTATTGCTCCTTATTTTGCTTTCTCAACAGCCCACCTCTCCTAGTGGAAGCTGTGTTCCCAACACATCCTCTCATAATTAGTATCTTCTTTTTGCTTTAGGTCCACTGAGTTTTATCTAATTTTCTCGCCGAGCTTAGGTGGGAAGCTACTTACTTCTGTGGTGACACCGACCGCTGAATAAAATGGCAGTATGAGCAGAGTCAGAATGTAGCGAAGAAGGGACTCAAACTTAGAGCAACCCTCTGATCTGCGCCTTTCACCATAACTACGAAGGGGTTAGGTGTTTTTAGTCTGTTTCTGCTGTTGCTTTTTTGTTGTTGTTGTTTCTCATTTTTCTTCTAGTATTTCTTAAATCTTAACAAATGTAAAGCATTCTTGACTGAAGATAATCTTACACAACGCTCTATCTGTGCTATCGGCGGTCAGTTCCAAGAATGCCTTCATTTCTAGCCGTAATCTGTTTCTTCTTACCCTGGATCTCAAAACTGGTGAATTAGCTTGACGACCACCGTCAAAAGCACTTTTATCTCCCTTGCTCTTTTTGATGACGTTCCTCTTTGCACATACTGATTCCCATTAAAATCACAATTTTCTTGCCAAAATTCATTTAGCCACATGTAACCTCATCACCAAATGTGACATAAATTGGCTGAATAATTTTCACATTCACACACAGGCCGAATTTCCCTCTCTAGGTTCAAGTTTTACGTTTAACTCTTTTCTCCGTTTTTTTCGTGATTCTGATTTTGAAATAATAGCTTCCTTCATGGTATTCTCCTGGCCTGTTCTGCTGGTCAGTCCTAACTGTGTAAGAGGTCAACCTCTTTTTTATGTACTTTAATTTCAATTAAAGGGAGATTTGTTCTTTCCTCTTGTTTCTTTCAGAATTTGAAATATCACCTTGTATTTTAACACAAAGCTGGAGTTTATTTCCCACCTGGTCCCATCTATCTTCACCCACAAATAAGCACACAGAGACATATATTAATTTATTAACCTGTTGGCCTTGGCTAGGGCTACTTATTAGGTAGCTTTGTCTTAATTATTAACCCATTTCTATTAATCTAAGTATTTTCAGGTGGTCTTGCCTTATCTGGGACTGTCCGGATCTGTTACTGCTTTGGTGGCTACATGGCATCCCCTTGAAGCCTCTGCCTATCTTTTCTCGACCTTTCCTCCTTTCCTAGTCATACCTATATTCCTGACTATACTGGCTAAACAGTGTTTCATTCATCAACCAATAAGGTGCTCCCCCATGTGCCTAGGCTGAGTGGGATCACCTCCCAAAGTCCATTCCTAACTTTTCTACTTTCTGCATTCCCTCAAAAAAAATTATTTTCTCTATTTCAGCTTTGAAACCTTGTACTGTTTGAATTGTTTCTTGTAATTTTTTGTTTGTCTTTTCCTCCATTTCTTTATTTTTTTCTTCCATTCCTTTAAGATATTTTCTCATTACCTCTTTGAGGGTCTCTATCATGGTCATAAAGTTGTCTTTAGGGTCATTCTCTTCTGTTTCACCTGTGTTGGGAAGTTCAGGTCTTGCTGGTGTGGAGTCCCTAGACTCTGGTGGCATCATATTGATATTTCTGTTCTTGACTGTATTCTTGTAATGTCGTCTACCCATCTCTTCTCTTCTTCCAGTGCATACTGGTAGGGTCTCTCCTCCTGGCGTATACAGGACCAACGTTCTCTTCCCTTGGGGCAAGCAGTTTCAATACTCTGCTCGCTCTCGTATTCCACTGGGTGGTGGTGGGACGCCTCCCATGGTTGGAGGCTGGACCAGGATCCTGGCAGATTCCACTCTGCATGAGCGGTTTGCTAGGGCAGTCTACCCACTCGGTCCCTAGGATGCTCTGATAAGGTCACTGGAAGATGGGCCAGAAACAGGCCCACACTTGTCCCTCCTTAGGTTGGAGCAGGGACTAGGATGCTGGCAGCCTCCAGGTGAGCTGGTCTTTAGGGCAGGTTCCCCTGCTGGAAGTCCTCAGCCCTCAGTCCTTAGCACATTCTGAGCAGGGCACTGGAAGGCAGGCCTGAAACTGGCCCATGCTTATGGCCTCTGGTGGTTGGAGGAAGGGGGACCAGGATGCTCCCAGCTTCTGGGTGGGCAATTCTGCTCAGTCAGTAGAGCATCATACTTTTAATCTGAGTTATGTGATTTTTAAAGGCCAACAAATATCCAAATTTAGCAGCTTATATGTAATTTTAAATTCTACGATTTATTTTTAATTCCATCCTAATAAAATATAATTGGATGCATTGGATAACTTGGGAGACAACAGTGTAGTTCTTAGTTTTCACTGTTTCTTCTGTAATTTCTGATTCTGCACCCCTTTCTAGTGCTCCATGTCAATATTTGTAAAGCAATGCAGCATGGAATTCCTACAATTATATACAATTATATATTTATACTAATTACTACTTCGTTGCCTCTATACAAGCCAAGTGTTTGATTTTTTTATTTTTTATTTATTTATTTTTTGGTTAGAGTTGTTTTTTAGTTTTGTTATTAGAGTTTTTTTAATTTGTCTATACTATGGCTAGGCATAAAAACAGATTTCTTATAAAATTTAAGAGGAAAATTATCGATTTTATTGCACTAATTGGCACTGAAGGCAACTTGAATTCTCTTTGTTATGATGGTTCATAGTTTGCAAAAAAAAAAAAATACTATGACTGTTGTTAGCTATTTTATCTTTATCTAAATTTAGGAAAGGAATGTGAATGACTCAAGCAACCATAAAATTTAGAAACCACAGTAGTATTTCTATGACAACCATGCTCCTTTAGAAAACTCAAACTTTAAAAAATGGAATGCTTCAGGTTCTTGGTGTAATAATGATAATGATAATGATGATGATGATGATAATAATAATAATAATAATATAGTTAGTACACTGAGGGAGTATTTTCTATTTGAACAGAGATACATTTTTCTTATTTAGACTTTTGCTTTTCGTTCTCTGCACATTAAGGGTTTCAAAAGTGGTTGCTTTTATTTTCAGGGCCCCTGTCAATCTCTCCAAAACTCACTTGACCTTTCTTTTCAATTGGTGCCTGGGAGAAATAATGACTTTCTCCTACAATAATGATCACTAGAGAACAAATAATTTTGATAATGACAGCATGCACTTACTGAAGAAATGTTCTAGAAAAAAAGAGACTTATTATCATTATTATATAATTTTTCTGTGTGGAAGACTGTGTGATCATGCGACTTCACCTATTTCGTGTGCTTTCTCAAGAACTGCAGAGTGACCTGAAATATGAGTCTTAAACCGCCAGTTTGAGACACAATGAAGGGGATCAAGGTATGCCTCACATGAGAATTACCTGGACCAAGGATGACTTTTTACTTCTCCAGTGTGTGCTAACAATTCCTAATGTGCCTCTGTGTTTTTCTCAAATGAACATTAATGACGGCTGCTATTTTAATTACTTTCTTATGTTTGCTCAACCTATTATTTTGTTCAATGTGACTTTTTTCTCAAAGTGTATTGTGTTTGCTAATTTAATTTCTCGGGAGAACTTTAGCTTTGATGCTATTTTCTGTAAATCTCCTCTGTAGAGATTGAGTCACATTACATTAAAGTGGAGGAGGCATGGATTTGGGGAGATGGCTCACTAAATAATTTACTTCCTTTGCAATTATGAGGCTCCTAGTTTTGGTCCTCAGAACCCATGTAAAGTGCTGGCCATAGCAAGTGGGTATCCCAAATTCTAGCACCAGACAAGCTGAGACAGGATGATACAAGAGGTTGCTGGCCACTTGTCTAATAGATAAACACTTAAGTTTTAGATACAGAAGTATAATAGGTCTTCTGTATAAGAAGTGGGCACTTGATCACATAGAGTTGAAAATATCCTTTTTTTTTTTTTTTTTCAGTAGTTTTGCTATGTAGTCCACATTGGCCATGATTTGTTTTTGAGACAGGTTTTCTCTGTTTAACAGCTCTGGTTATCTTAGAATTCTCTTCATAGACGAAGCTGGCCTACAACTCACAGATATTTCAGAGATTTACCTGCCTCTGTTTCCTTGAGTGCTGGGATTAAAGGCGTGTGGCACCATGGCCTGTATGAGTATTAATTCTTCATCATATTTCCTCTATCTCCCAAGAACAGGGATAATAGCTCTATATTGCCACACAGGGCTGAAGGGACCTTAAATCATAATATAAAATATCTGAACAATGGACAAGTAACTCTTAAACGCAATATCCATGGTCCAGGGAAATAAAAATAATGATATATATATATATATATGTGTGTGTGTGTGTGTGTGTGTGTGTGTGTGTGTGTGTGTGTGTGAATTAAGGAAAACTTTTCATGATATTGAGAATCTACTTCACCCATGGGCCATGAAAATAGAAATAGCAATAAATATTTTTTAAAGAATACTGCTTCTGGGGCTGATGAGATGACAGATTGGGTAATGGCACTTGCCTCCAAGACTAACCTGATGACCTGAGTTTTTCTCCTTTATATCCAGAGCCATCCAAACCTTGTCCCCTGATTTTGCTCCCTTTACCCTTGTGGATAGGAAGTCAACAATCCTCAAATAACAAGGAGACCAACAGCTGTTGTTGTGAACAGGGACTCCACATATCTAGAAAATCTAAGTGACATAAGTACAAGTCTTGTCTATTATAAGTGACAACAGTCTATATTTAACTATACATTACATTTTCAAATGATCTGTGTAAACCCAATACCTAAACAAGAGGACAAATATACTTATCACAAAATTGTTTTTAAATATGTATCAATAATTGAAAATCCATACCAAGGCAAAGTATTCATTTTTATATCATATTCCCCCTTTTTCTTTTAGAAAGTGATTGGTTGTGATCAATAACCTTTTATAACCAACCCCATTTAAATGAATCAGAAGTTGAAACTAATGTCAGCACTCTCAAAAAACTCCGCAAGACCTACTCTGAGAATTCCAGCCCATATACAACTTAGCTTGTTTAATAACCCTTATGTTCCCACTTCCTTTTATCAGTCCTCTGATTATGCTATATTGTATTTTCATTCTTGTTCCGTGCATTCAGTTACTCTAGTGTCAGATACCACTATTGCTAAAATTACCACCAATCAGGTCATGGTTCACTACCAGACCCTGCTCATCTCCAACACAAATAACAGGTTCCTCAGGGCTTTCAATGACACTGGTTCATTTTATAACAAAACGGGAAGATGTTGGGAGGCCCAGTTGGTCACAGTCTTAAGTCTACTGTGGCCTGGCAGCTTTCTTCAAAGTGACAAGATGAAGGACTCCCTCCCTCTACCTGCCCCTACTTGGATGATATCTCTAGGCCTGGATTCCTGACTTATCTCAAAGATAACCCTTCACATACTTTCCTGCAAATGTTTTCATGACATCCACATGTTAATTAGGTATAACCTTTAGTTATTTTGATAGAGCTGCACTTGCACTAATCCAGCTATATAATAGTAGCATGCCACTTAATGCAAATCAGGGTTTGTCTACAGGTTTACCAATTCTATATATTTCCTATACTCTGGAATAAAATTGAGATGACTCACTGAAATCATCTCCAGGAGGGCTATCGCCATCATATCCACAGCCATCTGAACTCTGTCCTCTGTTTCTGCACCATCCACCCTCTTGGACCAGTGGACAATGAGGAAGAAGGAGACCCACAATCCTTAGACTCAAGTGATAAAAGGAGAAAACAAATTCCTGAAAGATAGCATCTTATTGCCACACTAAGTCCTTTGTTGCTTTCAGCACACAGACACAGAAAGACTGACATAAATACATACACTGAGAAATCAATTTAATGAAAACATGCTTCATTCTAAGCTGCCTATATTTTGATATCATCAGGTAAAGATTCCATATAGGTTTTATCTTCCCAATGAAAGTTAAGAAAAGATAGGAGAGGCAGATGAGTTTGCCACACCCAGAACCATCAACATTATTGTTGTAAAGTTACCAGTCCCCTTAAGAAGACCTGTAGTTGATGAAGTTGCCACAAATTATATTTGAGACCATGAAATCCCTAGAACAACTATCCTGGTTCTAGTTTATGGGTAGATTGTGGATAACTCCAGCTCTGTGAAGTATATTTTCTTATTAAACTTACAAAGTGTATGATGCCCCCAATATACCAGTTACCTGTCTGTGACCGGAATCCTCTGCACTGCCATTTCTCCCTGACCCTCTGAAACTGCAGTTCCTTCTGGCTTCACATTTCTCCAATGGCTTTTTCAGGGAAATGCTACATAGCCACCCAATTCCAAATATGATAACGTCTAGAAGTATTTTTATCTTTGCTCTCCTCAGCTTCGCCTCATCCTTTCTTTAAAATCATTTACTGCTGTGAAACACCTGTCAACAAGACCATTCCTTTCAGGAAATGATCTCCCTTTCCAGCCTGCTGTCTTTGTCTTCTTTGCTGTTCTTACTAGCATGTCATATAATCTTTTTGCTCTTATGTACCTCAAGAGAAAGGGGTCTTTGAGCCCTGTCAGTTACAGGGACTTCCTGAATGCTTTCAATTGCTTACTTCCTGAGTTTAGTGTGCATCTCTATATGATGAAGCATATTGATGTTTTGAACTTCTTGTGTTTTAAGGAGCTTCCCTGCAAGACAGGGTTTAATCTCAAAATTTTCTTCCTGACCTCTAGTTATTTCTCCTGGTTCAAGCATGTATTAGTTTTCAAACAGGGATTTTCTATACAGCTCAGACTAACCTCTAACTCAATGGAGCCCATATTGTTCCCAGATTCATGACCTTGCTTCATGAGATGCCAATGATTACATTATGATAATTACAGGCCTACATCATCAAACCAAATTCTTTATTTCATTCAGTACAACATAGTAATTATTTTTTATACTTTTGAAACAAAATTCCTGGTAGGAATATTATGAAGCAAAGATTTACTTTGGTTCATTCTTAGAGTGATATTCCTCACCCTGACAAGGAATGCATGACAGAGTAGAGCTATATCTTTGTTGGAGAGAGATTATGATGCAGTTGAGCACATATCTGTCTTGAACCAGGAACCTCAGGAATTAAGACTGAAATAGAAGCAGCTATGGTACCACACCTCTTCTCTCATTATGATCCACATCTTTTTACAAGGCTCCATCTACTAAGGACCCACAGTATCTGAACATAGTGTACCCAGCTGAAGAGCAAGTGTTCAGACACATGAGGGCTATAATGACTGTGTCACATTTACCACAGCAGATGGAATCCCCATTGTGACATGAAACCAGCATCAGCCAATTTGGCAGAATCCATTGTCCAAGTTCACTTATTTTCTTCCCTCATTTTCTTTTGTTCCTTGACAGAGACTTCATTTTCTAAGCTCTTTTTACCCCTTTCTTTTCACAAATGTATAATTCCTAAGCCTCGCCCCTTCCTATACACATCGGATTCCATTCTTTGACAAATGAAACATCTCTATGGGATGTAACCTAAATTTTCCTTTTATACTGTTGCGCTCCAAATGATATTATATTCTGTTAAAATTAAACTTATGACATCATTTTTAGTCTCATTTAAAGGGATTGATTCATAAAACTTTACACATTTTATTGTGTATGTAGTTCACCAAAGAGTAATCATGTATCAGAAAATCCATGATTGATAAGAAGGTGCAGGAATGACACAAGCTAGGAATGGAAGAGAATGATCTAGTAAAACACAGGCAAAGGACAAGGACTTTAACCAGGACCACATAAAAGAGAAACCAACCATCCATGTTTGTGGGCTATGGGGAAAATGAGTATATTAAAAACAAAACCAACAGAACAGATCATTTTCTATGATACCATAATTTAACTTGTAAATCAATAGACAAAATATGCTGATTATATATGCATTAATACTTTTGTCTTTATTCTTAATTCAAAATGAAAAGATATGTCACATGTATTTACAAATGTGTGCAGGTATCATGCTGTACAGATGACCGGTTCATACAAAAATAACTTGTGCTTCTACCACTTAATTACACCTAAATTGAAGAGAATGACAGATTCCAGCTTGTGTTTCTTATTATTTCTGTAATGATAGGATTGTAACTGCAGCCTAATGATAGTTCCAGTGACTCCATTCTGAGAAAGGAGTGAGAATCACACATTAATTTAAGAAAATAAACACGCAGTTAATTATAGCTCTATGCCCCTGTCCCCTTTCTCTTACATCCTTGGAAACTAAATACACTCAGTTCATTAAAACAGCAATTTCAGCAAGAGTTACAATGGTTTTTGAAACATACCATCTCCATAAAATCTCTTGTTCAGACCTAAAATCTTCCCTTTTATTATAAGGACCCAATAACTATTCAGTACATACACAAATGGGCAACAAATTACAAAACATTATCAGTATTGATGTTCATTTTGCTTTCAATTGCCAGTGCTAAATAGAGGACTATGTCTGCTTTTCATGTTGTTCTTGACTGCATGCAGAAATTATTATGCCTAAATTTAACTTTTACTGTTTAATAAATGTGAAATGTTTCTCACACTCTCCTATTTTCAGCACTTAGTCCCCAGCTACAAAATCAGCATGGGACAGATGTAGGCACTCCACATATGTGAGATGGCTGTATAGCTTGACCTACTTATGGGACTCATAGTGGTAGAAGCAGAGCCTGTCTCCAATGCTTTGGCTGGCTTCCCAAAACCTATCCCTCATACTGGATTACTTTGCCAATCTTTAACACAAGAGGAAAAGCTTAGTCATACCTCAGCTTGAGATGTCTTGGATTGTTGACATCCATTGGAGGCTTGCCCTTTTCTGAACAGAAACATGGAAGAGTGGATTGGGGAGGGAGAGCAGGTGGGGGTGGGAGGTAATGGGAGGAGAAGATGGAGGGGATACTGTGGTTGGAATGCAAAACAAATGAATAAAATGTATTAATTAAAAACCCCATTCAGAAACAAAAATACTACACAAAGCATGTATAAAAGTATGCTTCTGGATTTCACCCAGATTTTCATGATTTTTCATAAATTTATTAATTTTTAAGGATAATTCACAACATTATGATGGGCTAAAAGGAAGCTCCCTGTGATGCTTCACTTGAATTTCAGCAGCTCTGTGTCCTCTTCTTCAGCTCTGTTAGAATAATTTACTGTTTTCCTTTAATAAATATAATGGCTTCAGGTGTTAAAATTCCCTATAAAATGGGACATGCTTTATAATTAGGTTTATGACCTAATTAGGTTTTTTTTTCTTTCTATAATGTCTCCCAGGGTGTCTGAAAAGTAGGAAAATTCAGTGTATAATTGTAGCTGAATATATAAATATTAAAGTTCGTGAAGTGATAAAGTGAATGAATGACTGATATAATCAGAACAATCAGAGTATTTGAATAGCATTGTAAACAAATATACCCCCTTAAAATATTATTATAAAATCGTAGTTGGAAACTTGAATTAATCTTTCTAATTTGGGTAATATTTGAATAATAAGAACATCTAGAAAAGAATTATAAAATAATTATTTGATAATACATTTAAAATTTGAAAGCTTGTAACCCAGTACCCCCATATATTTTTAGGTTGCCATAAGATGCCAGGAATAGCTGCATGCCTATAAATTTCAAATGAGGAGTAATGTTTCTGTCTTTGAAAGAATAAGATAAAATGAACTAAAATGGTCTTCAGGATGTTTCAAAGATTAGACCTAAAAAAGAAAAAGAAAGAAAAAAAAGCATGTACCTTTACAGTGATTCCTATGACCTAAATAATAAATATATGTGTTCTTTTCTTGTACAAATTATGGAGAATGAGAGTGATTTTCTGCCTACATTTTGAGATCCATTTCCACAGTAAAAAAATAGAGAAATTTTCATATAGTAAATATCCATGTTACTTTTCAAACTTTTAATTGTTGAATTTTTCTAATTCTTCACAGCAAGTTGTTTTTCTTTTGAAGTATAATTGTAAAATAGTTTATTTTAATATTCTAGACTCATATATTTTCTTTTTCCTTAGTGTTTTCTCGCTAATTGGTATTCAGGAAAGAACCACTTTGAAAATTAAAAACAAGGAATATAGTTGATAATTTCATGCATTCTATAGTCAACCAGAAAATTAAAAAGTCTTTATATATAACCTAAGGATCAAGTCTATTAAGGAAAAAGTAACAGATGTGAAGAACACTTTGACATCAGACATAGAAATGTAAAGTTTGGAGTTTGCCCAGATTGTTTTTGGTCTTGCTTTGGTCCAGTATTACATCAACGCACTCCCTCCCCTACATTTTGGAACAGTAATGTATATTCTGTGCCATTATATGTTAGAAGTATGTGATCTATTTTTTGACTTTGTTTTTATAAGGGACTACAGTCAAGAGAGTGCATGAATATCAGAAAAGACTGAACTTGAGATGTTTAAATAAGTTTAAGACTGTTGTAGACCGTGGGGACTTTTGACATGCCACGGAGTCCATTTTTTGTGTCAATCCTATGGGGGTAGAGAGTGGAATGTGGTTCAAAAAACAAATGGCCCCCGTAAGTAGCTGCACTATAAGAGGTGTGCTGTTGTTGGTGTAGGTGTGCTTTTTTGGAGGAAATTTGTCATTGGGAGGGGTGGGCTTAACGGTTATTTATGGTATAGCCACACCCAGTGACACAGTTGCTTGTCCCCTGACTCAGTCTTCCTGGTCCAGGATGTATCCTGGGTGAAGGAAAGGACTTTGGGACATAGTCCCTATGGAGAGATACTCCCTTAGCCTAGAGGCAGGAGGCAGGCTTAGACCCTACTCCAAATGATAGATTTTGATTATCCTTCCTGGAAGGCTTCACCCTCCTGTGGAGTGGGGGGGGGGAGGGGATTGGAAGGAAGGAGGGTCAGGGGACATGGGAGGGAAGGAGAGGGACCTGGGATCGAGATGTAAAATAAGAAAAAGTTATGACAGACATGACTATGTTAAATAACAGTGATTTTTAAAAAAGAAATAAATTCTAATATATAAAGAAAATTATAATAAAAAATATACTTACCCACAAACATATGCCACAACAGTTTCATGTAATAATGTTTACCATAGGTTTGTTTTAAGTTATATGTGTTTTTAAAAAAACATGTAACTGTTCAATCAATAGATCACTGAAATATACCAGAAGATTAAAGAATATATCAATATATCATAAAGAATATATCAATATATCAATGAGTATATGAACTTTAATCCATAGGACCAAAAATTACCTGATAAAAAGAAGTGCACTATGAAGTCACATAAACAGATTAATCTTAGATGCATATTGGTAATATCAGCCCACAAAGATAATGTTTTGTCTAATTCTAATTGTATCACATTCTGCAAGGAACAAATTTATGCAGCTAGTTCCTGTTTTCACTAAGAAAGGAATATCCAATATGTAAATTTCTTGGGGCAGTGAAGATGTTCCATTTGAATGACTCCATGGGGCTTTGAATTTTATAAAATCCATAGAAGTTTACAGCATGAAAAGTGAACATTATAGCATGGAACAAATTTAAAAAGCATTGAGAATATCAGAGGATGCCAGGCTGTAACAGAGAATGGAATACAGATAAAATAAGTTTATTATAAATGCATAAAACAAACACTGGGGATGTTGTAGAGTTAAGGAGTGCTGACCTAAGTTTCTCTGAAATGAGGGAGTTCTGTAAGACTGAAGAGAAAAAAATAGATGGGAACAGATGATAAGCATAGGAATATGATTTTAAAATTCTTGACTTGTAAACAGAATACATGGATGATAGATTAAGGGAGACAGGCCCTTGGAGTTGCAGTGAAAACATTATAGATGTATAATGGAAAGTGAATAAATCCATGAAGTCACAATTTATAGCTGGAGGTGTCATTCTAAATTCCCTTTCAGCATCATCAGAGATGGTGCTGTCTATGTATATAAACTATACATATATAGTGCCATTTGCATTGTGTTCCGTGGGCTGAGAAAACTGTAAATCAATGATAACTTATGCAAATGAGTTCATCAGGCACACAGCTTTTGATTTCTTATATTATCCTTTAATAAAAGAAAGTAAGATTCTTTGTAGCGGTATAGAGAGATGACCAGCTACAGAGGCCCAACACCATCTCTGACCTCTGGCCCCAAAACATACATACACACACACACACACACACACACACTACATACCACTTTCATGCACAAATACACACCTGTGAGTGTACAAACACATAAAACAAATTTCAATGAATATTCATTGTAAAAATGGCTAATTTTAAGGTGAGGCAGAACATAAACAAAACAAGAGCCATAGAGAAATAATATACTTATGGGAGTATGATAAGTATTTCCAAGACCAAACACAGAACAAGTTGAATAAGAAATTCCATGACTGAGCTATCATTATTATATATGAAAAATAAATGTCTATACATCTTCATAAATATAGACAATTTAAATTTGATATATATCTATATCACACACACACACACACACACACACACACACACATATATATATATATATATATATATATATATAAAACAAAAACATTAAAATAAAGTTATTGCATTGAACTCCAAAAGGCTTGAAGTGACTGAATAAAATTCAACATTGAAGTATAGTTTTACTTTTTAATGTCTTCATTATACTTTGTTATGAAGGTTCACACACAATTCTGGAGACTTCAATATATCCTTTACACATGGAAAACCATATATTTTTCTTCACTAACTTATTTTTGCTCTCCCATTTATTTGTGTTTATATTTTGAGGCAATGTTTCCAGTCCAGGGTGATTTCAAACTCATTACACAGCTGAGGATGACTTTTAACTGCTGTATCTTTTTCACCTCCAGAACGCTGGTATTAAAAGGGTATGTTACTACCCTCCATTTAAGTGATGCTGTGAATAGAAGAATTCAGTGCCTCTTCCACGGTGGGCAAACACTCCACCAGGTAAGCTACATCACCCAGCCCCTGTACCATGCATAGAAATTACCAATCAGAACATATCCATCCATGAATATAAAGCTCTCTAAGGATGATGATAGAGAAATATGTATCATTGCTCTGTAAGGAAACTGAGAACCCGCTTTTCATATGTAATTTTTCATTACTTATAATGCTATCATTATAAGTAATAAAAATAAATTACATGTTGCTTTCACAACCACATATTTTTTTATTTTATTCATCTCTTTGACTTGATTTAGTAGACTATACATTCCTTTGAAATCACAAGTGGATTTATGATACTATTGTCAGATAAATGATATTTTCTTAATGTATATCCTACAGAATGCTTTTATATTCTAGATTTGTTTGGGAGAAGAAAAAAAAAGCAAAATAATTCCTCTGTTGTTTACATCAACCTGTTCCTTGTCTCTAAGCAATCAATAAGCCATCGTTTCAGGAGTAGTAATGGTTATTTCTCCCCATCATCCCAGGATTAGTGGTGGTTATTTCTCTCCATACAGGAGTATGAATCCACAGTGTCATATGATTGTGCTGCTGCTTGCCATTATTAAATAACTAACATTAATGCAGCTCCTGCTCATGTCTAAAATTTTGTGAAGTTGTTGCCATAGAAAAGATAAGGACTTATTAGCAGCAACGTCAGTCTGAATGCAGAAGTATATCTCTTCTTCTTAGATCATTCCCATCTCTGGCATTTTAAGAAAGAATCAATTGAAAATGTTTAAATATCAATTTAAAAAAGTGTTTAAAATTCTCACCTCACTTCATTTGCCAAAATGTATTCTAAAATAAATTCCTCATTGCCTAATAAAATTATCAGGATATTTTCAGTAAGAATAGAATTGAGTTATTTTTTGCTTCATTTTTAGACTCTGAGGGCAAAAGTTGAATGTGAGGCTAACGTTCAGAGAAAGGAAAAAAAAGGGGGGCATCTTTCACTATTCCTTACAAGAGTCTCCCCAGTTTTTTATTTTACATATTGATCCCGGTTCCCTCTCCCTCCCACCGAACACCTCCCTGTCATGTATGAGAGTTCCAGTATTTTTGTATGTTGGGTGTCCCTGTTACTGCCGTTATTTCCTATATTAGCTATGTAAATAATTGTTTATTATCATCTCATCATGGGCTTAATCTTAATTTCCCTAGGAGAGTGGAAGACTGCAAGGGTTGATTATTTTAAATATTTCAATTGATCTTACTTATCAACATTTGATAAAAATATTTATGTGTCAAAAAAAAAACAAGAGTTTCCCCAATATAAGAAATTAGAATAGACTTTTGGTTTTAATTTTATGAATTCTTACTTTGCTTCAAGATTAGTTTCTTGTGTTAATACATGAATTTCACAAATTTTATTGAGGCATATATTGGATCAATGGCTCATGTTGCTAATTGTATAGATCCCTTCAATGGAGTCCTATTTTAATTTTACTCTAAAAGACAATTGTCCTTTGATTACTCTTGCCTTCTTCCATTTACTCCTCTCCAGTACACCCAATCTTCTTGTTTTGGTCTTTTTCAAAGCACTAACTCACAGATTTGCCTTTTTTTGGGCCTTCATACCTCATACACAGATATATTAAATTTATAACCTCACTTTAATTCTCAGTTAGCTTTTGTGTTTTAGCTTTTCTAAAATGTTCAGTACTATCAATTACTGCATATATATGTTTTAGGAACTAAGGGCAAAAATCTCCATCCCTTCTATATTGTTCCCTTAAGTTTTGAAATGACATTAAATCATTTCAAGTTAATTGTAGAGTTTCAGAAGCAACAGACATAAAAAGTGCAATCACATATGGGTATGCATGTACAGATTATATAATACAGGAAAAATTGAGAAGACGAAAGAAACAATAGGTAAACTAAACTAGGAAATGTCATTTTAAACTTCCAGCAGTTTGCACAAGAGAAGCAAATGACAGGTGTCATTCTTCACACTATAGAAATATTGACCTAATAGGTGTAAATAGGCTTCAGGCTATACCCAACACTGACAAGTAAAGGGAGGATGAGATTAAAGCATATAGTAACATTCATCCAAACTCAGAAAGAAATCAGTGCATGTTATGCAACTCACTTCCTCCTTTTTCCTACAGTCCAGAATCCCAGCCTAGGAAATAGGACCAAACAAAGAAGGAAAGCGTTCCCATCATATTTAACCCAAATAATTCCCTATAGGCATATCATTAGGCTACCCATATTAAGATAATCCCTCACAGTATGAGCTAAATTCTTCTCCCCAAGATGATTATAGGTTTGGTGAAGTTGACAACACAACCATATCAACATAATTTTTTTTAACGAATCTTAAGAGCATGAAACTGATATTTACAATGACTATGGTTAAGATAATAGTTTAGCTTCAGTACACAATCATATATGATCAGTCTGTTGCTATTGAAGCTGTTGTTACCAAATTTTATCTTTTCTATGTCTCTCAAGTTTTTTTTAATTAGTAGAAAGAAAATTTGTTTTTGAAAATCTTTTTGTCATGGTTTAGAAGTCCCTGTCAGGTATAACTGTATTCTGTGGGGATCTTAGTCTTCCAAGTACAGCATTACTCAGTCCACAAAGAGGAATGATTTAACTTCCTGATCTCATCGACTGATGTTGTTTTCCACTATATTTTCCATTTGACGGACTGACTTGTCCATCACCATCCAACACTTCTGGTTCTTTTTCCAGAATCGGTTTCCTTGCTCAACCAGTCGTCGGTATTTTCGAGCTTCTTATCCATGCAACCTTTGGTTACATTTTCAATCTTCTTATCTAGGCTCTGACTTGATTTCCTTGTTTTATCCTGGACATGATTGAATCCTCTGCTTGGGCACTGGACATTTTCAACAGTAGAACTGTGGAATCTTTGTGTGGAAATTCCACTCTCTCATTCTTTTTCTCTTTGCAGTTATTCAGTCTGAGCTTACAGCAGTGCCATGCTGGAATGCCTAAGTAGTGCCAACTTTCAGCTATTTATCGTAATTAGTTTCCAGATGTTAACCCTGGAAACATTCCTATAGACAGGGATAAAAATAGATTCCTGTTTTTATTTCTATTTGCAAAGCTCAATATTTATTCAGGAAACCTTTAGGTTTTGTTTTGTTTTTTTCTGTTCATTTGTTGCTTGGTTGATAGGTTTTTGAAGGCATTAAACTTTGTCACCATGAATTGCAATCCCTTGCCTCAGACTTATACATCTCTGTATTCTCAGTCCTGACAGTATACATTTACTACATTCAAGTGGATGCTTCCAAGTACCTAGTGATGGCTATTTTACTTCAAATCCATACAGCTCATCTTTATATAACTGTATTTTATAATCTGTATAGCTTTACTAACATATGTAACTCTTTGTGCTTGAATTATGACAATTAGGACACCAATGCCTGTTTACATACATACATACATGTTGTGAGTGTGCTGTATGATGTGTACTGTAAGCCTGATTCTTGGTTCACATTTTGTTTTGTTTTTGTTTGTTTTTTTGTTTGTTTTTTTGTTTTTTGTTTTGTTTTGTTTTGTTTTTGAGACAGGGTTTCTCTGTTGCTTTGTAGGCTGTCTTGGAACTAGCTCTTGGAAAACAAGCTTGTCTTGAACTCACAGATATCCACTTGCCTCTGCTTCCCAAGTTCTGGTATTAAAGGCATGTACCACCAGCCAGCCCTGGTTCACTTTTAAAAGTCTGTCATTTCCTTCTAATGTCAATTCATATATTTTAATTATTATTAATATTACTGGTGGTAACATTGGACTTTCATCTAAGTTTCCACAGGTAAAATCAGACACAGTGATAAAATACTAGTGACTTCAGATCAAATCTTAATGAGGACTCTAAAAAGAGGACATTTAAATAGACACCTAAAGTCATTATTCTCTCCTAAATTAATTCTCTGAAGTATTACAGAAAAGCAGCCTCATGACAGAAACCATTTCCCACATACCAACAAGGAGAATAATAAAAATATATTGGAAATACAAATTTCAGTGAAACTATGTCATTTCAAAATGTAGACATTAAAAGTGATATAAAGTGCAGTATACTTAATAAGTATTTTCAATTTCATAATTTAATCTCCCTCACACATTGCAGCAAAAGTTAATGTGCTTGTAATATTTTGCCATGACACTTATTTTCGTTCACTGTAAATCTGTAGTAGCTTATCAACTCCTACCTTCCTCCTTCAGGAGAATGCACTTCTGTGATTCTCCCGTGCAATTATTGTGGCTCATAAAGACTTTGTTATTACGTTGGCTTAGAATAATATGCTTTTTACATAAAAGTAACTTACAGTTATTCTCTCCTCTGTTGGTAATTATAACCCAAGCCCATTGCAGTAATAAACTTTGGCTGAGCACTTGATGGACCCTTTTATTTTATTCCAACTACCCTTTTCCTATTATGACTATTTATTATATCTTCATAAACATGGTACACACAAGAGAGAAGCAGAAGAGACAACGCATCTAACACTTGCTCAAATTCGGGCCTTTACTTTGGAGGAAAAACAACAACAACCAAAAGTGAAGCTGCTATTGATTTAGAATGCTGGCGAGTATCCCAAAGCTGGACCACTCCTAGTGTTTCTCAATCTTGTAGGAAAAAATCGGCTTATAAACAAATATTTCTGAAATAACCAACATTCCTCAGGAGATGCAGTCTGACCACATATGATAGTCTCCTAAACTTTCTATCGAGATAAAAATAAGATTACTGAGGCCAGATCCAAAGAAATTATAGATTGTCATCAGTTATGAGTCATATGGAAGATGATGACTAGTATAGAAGTATTTTCTTCCATAGATTATCATGAAAATGCAAAATTTGTACTTTATATTTTCTACTATTCATCCCATATGTGCCCTCTTCTGTCCATTCCAAGAATTATTATTTTGTTTTCCTTGATTAAATATAATTGAGTCATGACACTAGAAAATCTGTTAATTTAACTATTGAGACAAGAATTTTATAGAAAATGAGAAATAAGAACACATGAAAATGAACACTACAGACTCCTAAAAATATTGTGTGGTTATGTTGTTATCATGGCCTCCAGTAGTAATTATAACAAATTTCTTAAGTGACAAAAATAAAAGTACCTAAAACTCTACGAATTTGACTGTTGTAAAATTAATATGTGGCAATTAACTAGAAAACATTTTTGTCTAGCCATTTTAACCCAAGTTTTCCAACCTATTAAGCTTAATTTGACTTAAGCTATTTTTTTATCCCATTAGCAGGAAAAATTTGATGATTAAATATTTCAAAAATATTTAGCATTATATTTTGTACATTATACCTTATCTGAGTTCTGGAAGTATGGCTCAGTGGTTAAGACCTGAGTGTTTCTCAGCATCACTTGGGGCAGTTCAAATTTTCTATAACTCCAACTCCTAGAGATCTGATGTCCTATATTCACACATACATGTATACCTATATTAATACTTAAACCAAACATATAGACCGACAGACAGACAGACAAACACACACATACACACACACAGAGAGAGAGAGAGAGAGAGAGAGAGAGAGAGAGAGAGAGAGAGAGAGAGAGAACTGTGCACAACAATTAAAAGTAAACATTTAAAAATATTTTTTCATTGTTTTGCATTTTTGAAAGATCAAATTCACTCTTCTGCTCTCTTTTGGGCTTGGACCTTGGCATATGGAACCTGGTATGTTCTCTAGAAGGAACCTCTGCACTCGTCTTTGGCCAAGAGTTATGACCTTACTTAGTAAAAAAAACACATGCAAGAGTAAAGAACTCAATATGACTTAGTCACTTCTGATGATCTATGGACTGTGTTTTCATGGTTACATGAGTTCACATGTGAACTTTATTTCAACAACCCCACCACCATTTCAGTGAAGAATTTCTGTTCTTACTCTAACTCTTCCATTACAACTACATTGTAATAATTCCTAAGGAAACTCTATTCATGTATCTAAAAGAACTGTTTTCTTTTTAAAAAATTTATTATTTTTTCTTATTTTACATATTGATCCCAATTCCCTCTCCCTCCCTCTCTCAAGCCCTCCCATGCTCACCCCTCCCGACAACCATCCCATCCCATTCTCCCCACCCCCACTTCCAGGAGGGATCATCAAAATCTGTGAAGTCATTTGGAGTAGGGACTAGGCCCTTCCTCCTGTCTCTAGGCTAAGGGAGTATCCCTCCATTGGGAATGTGCTCCCAAAGGAATTTCATGCACCTAGGATACTACCTGGTTCCACTGTCAGAGGTCTCTTAGACTGCCCAGACTTTCTAACTGATACCAATGTTCAGGGGGTCTGAGTCGGTCCAATGCTGGTTTCCTGGTATCAGTCTGGGGGTCCATGAGCTTCTCCTTGTTCAGGTCAGCTGTCTCTATGAGTTTCTGTAGCCTGGCCTTGACCCCTTTGCTCATCACTCCTCCCTCTCTGCAATTGGATTCCAAGAGTATGGCTCAGTGTTTAGGTGTGGGTGTTTGCTTCTCTTTCCATCAACTACTACATGAAAATTCTAGGATGGCATATAAATTTGTTATCATTCTCATTATCAAGGAAGGGCATTTAAGGTAGCCTCTCCACTGTTGCTCAGATTGTTAGTTGGGGTCATCCCCGTAGGTCTCTGGACATTTCTCTAGAGTCATTTCTCTGTTCAAACCTATAATGGCTCCCTCTATTATGCTCTCTCTCTCTCTCTCTCTCTCTCTCGCTCTCTCTCTCTCTCTCTCTCTCTCTCTCTCTCTCTCGCTCTCTCGCTCTCTTCGTTCCGGGACTCAATCTTCCTTGTCCCACATATTATCTCAATCAAACAAACAGAAAAGCAGCTCACACAAAGGTGATCTCAGCACTTGGAATCAGGAGTCTTTAACCCTAACCCTAGGGAGGTGGAGACAGGAGTAATATAAATGATTGGAGAGAGAAACATACGGCAGGAGGAGACAGGAACTCGGAGGATAGCAGTCTGAGGCTTGGTGGAGAGCAGTGTAGTCTCCAATTGCCTTTTGGGATTCATGGAGGCCACATTGCATTCTGAGGATTTGTGAAGACAGGATCTCTCATTTTGGTGTGACCTAGGGGTAAGAGCTGAGGTAGTGGCCAGGCTGCTTTGCTTTTCTGATTCTCAGCCTTAACCCCAATATCCTTATCCCTGGGTTTTTATCAACCCTGTTACAAACAAATGCTACTTTCAGGGAAAGAGGATGGAATACAAGTTGATGCAGGTGCTAAAGAAGCCAGTGTGGTGGTTAATTCCAAACCTAAAACATATAACTAACATAAGAGTCAGATACTTTTCCTTGGGCATGTACTCAAAGGATTCGATAGCAGCATACGATGGAGGCACTTGCACATCTGTTTTTATTTCTGCAGTAGTCACAATAGCAAGAAATGTAAATAGGCTAGACATCTACAAAGAGTAGAAGAGATATAGAAAATAAGATTCTTACAGACATTGGGACTTTATTCTTCCATACCAAAAAAAAAAATGAAACCATGACCTTTTCAAAAAAGTGAGGTTTTTCCCAAAACATGCTATGAAAAAGACAAATACCACAATCTTTTTCCAGTGACAGAACTAGAACTGGATTTAAAATGTGTGTCTGCTGCTTTTTGTGCATGTATATGTGCTGTTTTGTGTGTGTGAATATAGAGGCATGAGGAACAATTAGAACAAAATTTCAGGTATGAAATGAAAAAAATGAAACCTGTTGTTTCACATGTCAATTTAAAAAATAATTTAATATTTTAAACATTGACTTAATTTTATTGTGTTTCACACGCTGGTTTCAGTATGATCAGCATTGTATCTGTGGCTACTGTGTTTGCTCTAGCTTCTTTATACATTTGTGTCCTGTGTGTGCATTCTATCCTTCTTCAAGGCCTGCTAGAATTTTAGACTTGCCACCCTGAAATATTAATCTGAGGAAGCTATGAGTGCCTATAATCTAGACAGTACGCGATATATTTTCCAGAATATTAGAGCATAGATTTTCAGATATTACTTATTTTATGTACTGATACTCAGTGTTCCCAACAAGCCAAATGTACACTTGCAAGAAACATGGTATTTGAATTACTATAACTCTTTTTTACTATTTGTCTCTATAATGGTGTATCCAAATATTTCTAAGTTCAAAAGAAAACCTAGCAATTGTTGCAGGTTGAAGGTTTGTCATTAGCAAATTCTGCTACCTTAATGCCTGCTGAGGTTACCCAATTTCTGACTGAAGCAAAACAGAAATTATAATATTATTCTTATAATATTTGTGAAAACACCATTAAAAATTGTGGGATTGTTTTTAACTTCCATCAGTGCAATTCAATTGTATGTCCTTTTTACTATTCCTAAAGGTAGATACTGTATTTAGATTATCCCTATATCCCCACAGAATGGAGACTGTGACACAGACATGAGTAGGCTGGAAAAAACTTTGAAGAAAATCTGTCAGCAAGAAAAGAAGGATTAAGTAGATCGCGATTTTGTACTATTATGTACAGCCACAGAGTAGAGAACGAGAACCCATGGGGTGAAATGATGACCCTGGGAGAAAATACTCGAAGTGCAAACGTGATGAAGTGAACCCTTGTCAAACAAAATTCAGATGTAGTGACACACACCTTAACTCAGCACTTTGGTGGCAAGGAGGGAGGAAATCGCAGGGCAGGAAGGCTCACTAAGGTTGTACTTTGAGATATCTGACACCATGAAGTTGTCTGCCCGACTGCCCCCACCCTCCCATTCCCCAGTGAGAAAGCATCTTTGCTGCTTTTAGGTCAGGCATGATCCCCAGGTCGCAGATTGCAATTGGTACAACTGTTGAACGATAAGCTACGTATCTGTGCCATATTGCTCCTTACAAAATGGTATCGTGTATCCTTGACACAATGTAGAATGAAAGTTTTGCTCAAATATTTCAAACGCTTCTTGTATGATCCTACATGGACCCAATGTCATTGTGAGAGCCCCTTCTTAGAGAGAAACAGTGGATTCTAAAATTTTAGCCAGAGAGTAACCAGAGTCATTGAGCTTTATAATTAAGTATTTCTCGAGAATGCAAGTATGAGGAGATTGCTATGAAGGCAAGAGGCAGGTGCAACCATTAATATTACTTGCTCCTTCTATTTTTCACTCTCATGATAGGACTACAGGGAGAGAGGATATGGTTTTAACTATTCGAATAAACCAAGCTCCTAAGGCTGAGTGCCTGGGGAGCTCAGTGCTTCCAAGCTGCACCCACTGAGTTCTGGGACAGAAAGTGTAGCATTTGCTGAAGACTGTCTCCTAATTTTCAGACTCGCTGAGTATTTCTGGCTCAACAACTCCCATAGATGGCCTGGATGCATGCCCCACGTGACAGGAAGGAAACATGGAGTGAGAAGGGATCTGTCACAATTAGGGAAACATTTCTGAGTCTGTGATTTAGAGACTATTATCATGCCAACAAAGCTAAATTGAACAGGTTGGAAATTAGTGAGCACTGATACAGTGACCCAGGCAACACACAGCAGATTAATCATTGACTCATGCTGAATCTGAGCCCGAGAGCCTTTATATAGTGCTCTCTGTGCCCACTGCCAGCTGATACCGATATCAAAAGAGAAATCAGTTAGACAAAGAAATGCACTAAGAATCCGATTCAAAATCTAGACTAGTGACTGACTCTGCGGTGCTCACGAGGCCAGTGATGGATAGTAAGTACTTTTCACGACTACACAGCTGGAGGAGAATGACGGTGATTATCCAGTTTAGGATATCATATTTTAGGAATGAGGTAAGGTTGCTGTACAAGGTTGAGGACTTGAAGTTGATCCCCAAAGCCACAAAAACAGAACTACAGTATGGTAATGTGCATCTGTGACCCATCTCAAAGGGGCAGAGACAAATACACCACCAGGGCTTTCTAGCCAGCTAACCTAGCCAAGGTTCTAGGCCAGTGAGTGACACCGACTCAAAAATAAGGCACAGATCTCCAGAAGATCTGAGGAAAAATGCCCAGTGCTGATAGCTGCTCTCCCTTCCACCTCCAATGCCTACACACATATGAACATAAACACAGCTATGGACAAAAGGTGCTATGTTTCTAAATGTATGAGTTTTGTATTAATTATGTTCTTTCACGTATGTAGATGAATTGATTTCAATTCGGAAAATCCATTAACAATCATACATTTCTTTCATTCACTGGCTGTGATTACTACATACAGGCCACCAGAGTTTAAAACTAATAAACTCATGCGCCGAGAGCCATATTACTCAAAAGCACAAATAATTTCAGCAGGAAAGTAAGAAAGTAGAGGTCTTTAGGAACTCAATCAACCTAAGCCCAAATTACATAAAGGTAAAAAATGATATGCAGAAAGATTGTGTAGCTTTGCAAAAGGATTTGAAAAATGAAAGTGTCAGACAGATGGGCTGTTTGGAATCCTGAAAAGACTGACCTAAAATCAGAAACTGATCTTATTTATGCTTTGTTGTCTAAGAACACAAGAAATCTCTTTTCTAGAAGAATGTAACCTGTGTTAGGTCAAAAGATATGTCTATTCATTTATTCAGTTGCTGACACCCGAGAGATTGTAATCTTTGTGGACCTGTGTTGCATTAAAAATGACTAAAGATCTTGTCTCTAAGAACTTATAATTCTGAGGAAGTAATTACTAAAAAGCTCATCGTGTCTGTAAAGGTTATTGGATACTACATGTGATATTAATATGTATGGGAAGCACCAGGTCCAGAATGGTCATGTACTAACTGGGAAAATTCACTGGCAAGAACGTACCTAGCTAAGGAATGGCAAGCTGTTTTCTAAAGGATTCCCAAGTGCTGAGAGTCTGTAACAAGACAGACAGTCATTGTGTAACAGACAGAAACTGCACGTGAAATGGTGACGGCTGTGATGGGTAAAGATATATTCATAAAAATTATTCATGCCATAGCAAAATGTCTGAGTATGCAGTTAACATAAGGGACACTGGGACTGAAGAGGAAATTCAGCAGTTAATTGCGCTTTCACAGTAGACCTAAACTCAGTTCTCAGCACCCGTATCGGGCACTTCCTTCGAAGCCTCATGGACATCCAGATCCAAAGGCATCTGATGCCCTCAGCAGATCTCCTAGTGCATTTTCCCTCACATAGTGGACTTAAAAATACACAAAGCCACATGAAGATGCCGACGTGAAAACACATAGTTTTCTGTTGAACTTAGAAATATTTGGATACACCACTATAGGGACAAATAGTAAAAAAGAGTTGTAATAATTAAAATACCATGTTTCTTGCCAGTGTATATTTGGCTTGTTGGGAACACTGAATATTAGTACATAAAATAAGTTATATTTGAAAATCGATGCTCTAATATTCTGGGAAATATATCGTGTACTGTCTAGAATACAGGCACTCATACCTTCCTCAGGTTAATGTTTCAAAACAAAACCAAACCAGTTTTCTAATTCCAAGGATTCTCCTAGATGTGGCACAGGATGTTGTGAGTGGAAGAAGTATATCATTTTTCAGTGGATCCAAAGGAAATGAAGTGATTAAACATGCCTCGAGAGGAAGAAAATAGAGTATCTCTTCCTTAGGCCTGCGTGTGCATGATGTATATGCATGCGTGTATACATGTTCAAAAACGTGTGAGGAGGGATGTGTGGGAAATACAGATCCAAGTGTGTGCCTGAATATGTGGATGTCCGGGTTTGACATGGGAAGCCTTTCTTGATCACTCTCCCAATTATCCACTGGGCAGAGACGCTCAGTGAACCCAGGGCTTCAATTTGGCCTCTATCACTGGCAGTCTTATCCTAGAAGTTAGTTTTCTCTTTCCTATGTTCTGTTATGGTTAGGCAAGTTGTTACATTCACTACAGCATTGTGTGGGTTCTGGGGATTTGAAATCCATTCGTCAAGTGTGTGGCAATCAATTTAACCACTAATACACCTTGGAGGCTCTATTTACCTTTTTTAATGAGTTAAATTTCTTAGACAGTACTGTCCCTTATCATTCATTTGAAACTTTGTACAATTAGTTTTGATTGTGGCTGGGGACTTAAACTTGTAAGAAAAATTAAGTTTCACTGGATAATTTGAAGAGGCTTTTGTGTTTGATTAATTGAATCTAAGAAAGTAATACAACCCCAAATATATTTCATTTGGACAGCAATCTAAAACAAAAACAAAGAAAACATTTAACAACATAATTTTCAGTTTCCCATTCCAACAAGCATTCTATGGATATATTCAGGTATTTACCTTTATGTGCCTTTCGCCTAATTTGTTGTGCTCTGCTTAGGTAACTTGCTTCCCTTTCATCAGCCAACCATTTGGGAATTATCTTAGCATATTTATCTTTAGAGATTTTTGTTCAAAACCTTGAAAAACTACTGATTTAAAACCTTAAATATGAGAATGAGGGGGAAAACATGAATACACTAAACTTTTACAGAAGCCCTCTCTTCCAGCATGCTGGATTGGACAATCCTGAAAAGAGAATTGTGTCTCTAAATTCCAGAACATAAAATATAGATCATATATTGAAGTGTATCTGTAGAACTAGAATTTAGTTACTTGACAATATTTTCACAAACACTCCATTAGGCCTTGTGTTTAACTAATTCTTTTACCTCCTACAAAATAACTTCAGAATAGCATGTGTATGTATATATGTATTCATGTATATATGTACCTATGTATTGCTCTCTCTGTCTCTGTCTCTCTCTCTCTCTCTCTCTCTCTCTCTCTCTCTCTCTCTCTCTGTGTGTGTGTGTGTGTGTGTGTGTGTGTGTAGTATATCACATATCTTTATTTCCCTGGAACCACATATGAAAAATATAGTGAATTCTCTTCAGGGATTTCACAAAGTGTTTACTCAAGCAGGAGGCATGGCTTTAATGAGTAAACCTGGCCAATAGGACATCCACAGGCAAAAGCAAAACAAAGTCAAACTTTCTCATTTTGAACTTTCACAATACCAGCTAATAAAAGAAAAGAAATTCTTTGAAATAGACCAAGTGAACTTTTCCCAACCCATAGAAGAAAGATCCAGATGAAAAGTTCTTTCCTAAAATAGAAGGCTTTGACTGTGAAAAGTTTATACAGCTAAAGATTGGAAGAAAATATGTGTAAGTCATATGTCTGATAAAGAATCCAAGTCTAGAATATATTAAAAGCTACCAAAATTGAACATAGAAAAGCAGAAAAGCAGGAAATGGGCAAACGTTGTGACTTGTCCTTTTATTGAAGGAGGGATAGTTGCTAGGTGACCATATGCAAATAGATTGAGCACATGAGCCAATACAAAATGCAATGGAGAGGGCACAATCTGTTACTACACACCCTTGAAGCTGGCTAAAATGCAAGAACAAAACACAGTACACACAATACAAAACCCTGGCATGAATTTGGGAAATTTCATCTCTTAGGCATTGTTAGCAACAATATAAAGTGCAAAACCCACTCAAAACTTTTAACAAGTTTTTGTAAATTTAAATGCACAACCTTTTCTTGGAATCCACCCCAGAGAAATAACTTGCATGACACCAAATATTATTGCTTATAATCTTGGAGGCCGTTCTCTAGTCAGCCCTTCACTGGCTAAATAAATTAAATATATGTGCCTTAAGGAAGATTAATAGGTAACCACAGAACTTTTGATAGGTGTTACAATAGAGTTGATCTCATAGGCATTAATTACAGTAAAAGGCCATTTTGTCAAGATGTAAGGCAGGATTGGACAGAGGGCTCTATGCACATTTTGTTTGTGCAGTGGCTCCAAGTTCAGTTGCCAGCTGTGAGTGACTCCTATGGCCTCGTGCGGTAACTGCATCCAGGTGAACATACTCCTAATACTCCTATGCATATACACATATTTTTAAAATGAATAAAAAGCATTAAAAGTCACTCGTACATCTTTGAGTTTTGCTTTATCATATTATATTTAATTCCACCATATTTATTATCCCTTAGAAGCCTGTTCTTTCCTAATTACAGACATAAAGGGAATGGATCTGGAGGGGAGGATAAGTGGGAAGGAACTTGACAGCATAGAGGAGGGAGAAATTATAATCAGGATAGAGTGAATGAAAATAGAATCTATTATCAATAAAAGAAAAAACAATGGATAAGTAACTCGTCAAGGGCACGATTCCACTCCACTGACCTACTTCACCAACGATGTAATCTTTATCTGTGTTCGATCTCTGCTGCCTATGCACACTCAATGTGCGGCCTTCTGTTGGAATGTGGCCTCCTTCCAGAGCCCACACCTCCCAGCAGCTATCAGTTCTATCATTTGCCAATAGTTTCTTAATTTGTACACAGATCCTTCTCTCCATGCTGGTATATCTGTCTTGTTTGAGACTGACTGCACAGGCCTTCTTCATGCTATCAAAGCTCCTATGATTTCATATGTAGAGTCTCCCTTCTATTTCCCCAAATCACTGTTTTCTGTCTCCCATGGGCTCTGGCCCTTCCCCTCCCTCATGATGATCACTATACATTGGTAGCAGAAGCTGTCGTGTAAATGTCCCACAGGGATGAACATTCTGCAGTCTCTTATTCTCTGAACCTTGGCCACATGTGAATCTCTATGTATTAAGAGAATAATAAGTCACTAGAAGCTTGTTTAATACTATGCTCAATATATATAGTTTTGGCCAGACTGTGGTGTTATGTGTAGGCTGAATCTCGTTAAGTCTGAATTAAATCCAATCAGAAAGTATATGGCTACTCCCATTTTGTTCAAGTCACTATTCACCCGTGGGCGTGTCTTTCCAGGGCAGTCATTATTGCATATGGAAGGTGTCACAGATCCATAAGCCTTATAATAGACTTTCTCCTCTACTTGTGTATGTAGCATCCTTCAGAACTATGAAAGCTAGTAGTGATGAAACTTACAAGTTAGTAGCAGACTGATTACACATTGTTCTACGTGGCTTCTTCACAAGCATGTGGCTTCCTCAGCAACATGGTCTTCGCATTAAGTTCTAGATGTCAACCAAGAGGCAACACATTCTATTCTACTACCTATACATAGGGACTTGAAACACAAAAGCTGGGGTGCATCTGTGAAAGCATGTTTACCTTGGCAGGATCTTATGAGGTTCATATCAATCATCAGAGCACTGATTTGAAGAGAAAGAACAGCATGCTGAGGATATTGATAATTATTTTACATGATCATAACAATATACAATCAAGTAGGATTTTAATTCAATATACTGCATTAAATATAATAAACAAGATAATATTGTACCAAGAAATGCAAAACAGTAATTCATTAACTTTACTGTTGGAAAGATACTGATACTTATTTTTATTTTTTATTTTTTTGATGATTTTTATTTAAATTTGAAACAAGCTTGTTTTACATGTTAATCCCAGTTCCCACACCTTCCCTTCCTCCCCTGTCCACCCTCCAAAACCCCATCCTACTCCCTTTCTACTCACCAGAGAGGATAATGCCTTCTTTGTGGAGTCTTGAAAGTCTGTCATATCATATGCAGCAGGTCCTAGGCCCTCCCCCATGTGTCTAGGCTGAGAATGTATCCCTCTATGTGGAATGGACTCTCAGAGTCCATTCCTATACTAGAGATAATACTGATCCAGTACCACAGGCTTCATAGATCCATAGACTGCCTAGTCTTCCTAACTAACACATACATTCAGGGGGTCTGGGTCAGTCCTGTGCTGTTTTCTCAGCGATTAGACTGGGGTCCATGAGGTCCCCCTTGTTCAGGTCAGCTGATTCTGTGGGTTTCTCCAGCCTGGTCTTGATCCCTTTGCTCATCACTCTTCCCCTTCTGCAACTAGATTCCAGAAGTTAGGCTCAGTGTTTGTTTAGTTGTGATTATCTGTTTAAGCTTCAATCAGCTACTACTAGATGAAGGGTATAGGATGGCATATAAGGTAGTCATCAATCTCATTACCTGGAAAGGGGATTAAAGGTAGCCTCTCCAGTACACCTTAGATTGTTAGTGGGGGTCATCTTTGTAGATCTCTGAACTTTTCCCTAGTGCCAGATTTATAATTTCAAAACATCCTAAGTCATGAAATATAGAAACTATAGAGCTTCTGTTAGCTTTTAAAGTGAAAAAAAAATATGTAAGATTATATATCTAAAATTGGGAAGCATTGCGAAGTTTATAGAAACTTATTTAGGGAAATCCCAAGAAATTTTCTTATATTCTGAACAATAAATAGTGGAATAAGACAAGAAAATATATGCAAGGATTACAAAATAAGAAGTTCTTGATAAAATTGATGAGAAAGGGTTCACATTCCTTTGGAATATATTAAAACTTGCCCTTTGATTTGAGCACACTGAAAAGCTTTGGATGGGTGGTGGTATAAGAGCTTTAGGTACAAGCTCTTCATATAATTTAATGACCACAAAGATTCATTTCATTTGTTCTTTTTTAATTTTTCTTCTTTCTTTTATGATTTATTAGGACATTTGTTACTGGTATGCATTTGTACATATTTATACTTTGAACTATGTTGCTTTGAGTCATGTATATTTCACATAATGATCAAAACAGGATTAATAGTTTCAAAATTTTAGTGTTTGTTTATGGTGGGAAAAAAATTAACTCTCTTGTAGCTGTCATGAAAATCATGATAGTTACAGTAAATGATATCCATACTATGAAATCTGTGCTGGTACCAACATGGCTAAACGAGAGAACCGTTAAACTCCTATCTCACTATAAATTTGTCCGTTATGAGCAATGTCTCCCCATTTCCCCCTTTTATTTTCCCTACATCTGACAATGAAACATTTTATCCCAGCTCCCATGAGATCAGCATATTTAGATGCCACATGGGATGGAGTTTATGAAATCATTCGCTGTCTACACTAGCTCAATCCCCTCCATCATTTATTCAAATCCTAGAAAATATGTAAATTCATACATTTTTATGCTTGTAAATCCCTGAGACATGTTTTCTGAAAATTTCCTGCAACGAACCTTCAATTATATCTTTTGAATAGTTTCATTTTCTTCTGTTTGTGGGGTTGCTTGGCGGTGTAAACCTGTGAGTAAGTGTGTGCATGTGTGTGTTTGGTAGTACATGTGTAATATTATGTATGTGATAGTATATCAGTGTATCTATGTGTGTGTTTATTTGTACATTGATTCTTTCACTGTTTTCTTGATCCCTGCTTTTCAAAACCTGTTTATTCTGTCAGTCTGTCTGTGAAAAAGATACATACATACTAATGCTTGAATTGCCTGACAAATGCACAATAATATTGATAGGTAGTCTCATGCTAAAATAAGGAAAACTTACTTGATGCCCACTTGGGATCTAATGGTTAATGAGCATCCAAAGCACACAACTCCATTTATTTAAACACCTGATTCTATATCTTGAGTTATTTACCAAAGAGAATACTGTCAAGCAGAATGATGATCTGTGGTATAATCTCCATAGACCCTCTAACTACTAACCTTGAACTTTGTAAGACCAGCCTCATTCTGTCATGGTCAGCCACAGGAGGCTTTTATATGACCTCTAACTGAGTATTTATTTTATTCACATTTTAGTGCAGAAATAAATTCTTGGACTCTATTCATGACTATAACTCAACTTTTCACATTTTTTTTTTCTAACTGATACAAATTTATTTCAAGTTCATGATGCTTAAGGGAGAAAGGTTTTGTTTGTGTCGGCACTCATTTTTTAATCATGAAAATTAAATTGTAGGTTAAAACATTAGTTTTTTATTTAACTGTTTATTTTCAATATTTATTTTTGTAAGTGTAGATGTGGGGATATATGCATGTGAGTGCAGCTGCCTGATGTGACCAGGAGAGGGCGCCAGTAGCCTGAAGAATGTAGTGAGCTTCCCAAATTTTGTTACACAGTATTGCATAACAGTTTCCTCTGAGATTGATACATTCCATCCTGTAGGCAAGCTCCTTAATCTTGAAGGCAAATAATTCAAAATAGCTACAAGATGTCCCAGAAACTAACTAGATGCACTAGACCCAGATGAGGCAATAAAAGATGAGTCCTTTTCCAACAAGCAAACCTTGTGGGAAGATGCAGACATCGGAGATCAAATCCAGCACCTGGAAAGCATGCTCTCTAACACGTTGAGCTGCCTGCATGCTGCGCATTATATCCTCAGCTTTTATGAGCTGTCACTTATGCTGAGCTGAGCTCTGAGGTTGCAACTGTCTTTGAGTCATTTTTGCTCCATATTCCTATAAGTAACTCCAACAAAACTCATTGGCTCTCCAAAGTGAATTTCGATGGTATCTGTACTTTGGCCTGTCATGGACTTCTCATCTAGGTTGAGAAAGGCACATTGAATCTCCCCGGGAAAATGTTTGTCACATGACAGCAGTGTGGTGCTGGGAACTGAACCCAAGTCATCAGTACAAGCTATTCACTGCTGAACTGTCTCCTGAGCCCTGTATTAACCACTTAAATTCACCATTATTCGATTGAAAAGAAAGACTACTTACCTCCAATTAATTTAATAGTTGATGGTTTCAAAGCAATTAATATTTGCCTAACCTGGTGCTGCACATTCCCTATATATTTCTCATGTACTCGTCAGAACACCAAGCAAAGTGTTCATCATTTTGCTGACTTTTTTCAAGGCTAGAACCAGAGGCCTACAGATCCTGGATAATTTGATCCTGACTTAACAGCTAACAACGAACAGGTGATCAGAAGGAAGTGTGACTCCGATGAATATACTCTGACCTGTACAACAAACTGCCGCTTCATTTTGGACCTTTTATCCAAGTAAGCGCTTGGACATATCCTTTGGGTAGGAAACTTGGCAGGTATATTCAAACTCCAAAAGTGCCCCTGTGGAAATCAGAGCTGGAAAGTGGAGCACATGGTAAAGAGTTAGCATCTAGGGAACTTGGAGGATCCCTGTAGACTTCCTTTTCTCAAGAAAACTAGTGAATTGAAGGGTGTGTGATAATCCTAAAAATAAAATTAAGTTACAGACACTTAAGGAGTCCCTTATCTCTGTATAGCAGTGTTTGTCCTACCTTTGTTAATACCAGTAAACTAGCTAAAAGGTTGCTATCTTCATAAAACAGTAATAGCCAGTAAATTTATGCAGTCACGAAAGGCATCCCGTACCCCACCCCTCGTCTCAGCTGCTTTCCATGCACCACTGATGCTCAGTGCAATTTAGTGATTAAAGCCAGATGTTTCTTCCCACTTGTAAAATCATATTAAAGAAGGGATAATGTACACCATTAATCATGTCATTTGACTTGATAAACCATAAGGGGTTCTTCCAAATAATCAAAGGCACTAGATAATCTGAAAACATAAATGCCATTAAGAGAAAAATAAGCGAAACTATCACGTGGGTCAACAGTTCAATTAAAATAGATATGCTTCATCAACATCTGTAATTTGCGGGATGAAGCTATTGGGTAACGTCATCTATGAAGGAGTTGAAGGAAATATACAGGTAATGGAATAATCAAAGCAAAAGGTTCGGCCATGGAATTTAAAGTCTCAAATGCTTTAGCTTGTAACACATTTCCAAAGCAGATCTCGGGCATCATTTTGTGATGACAAATCAATCACTAACAAATATGCATTGAAATATGTTTTGTATTTTCAAGGCTAACAAATACACATATGGTAACTAATTCTCACTTTTATCTCCAATACAATGTGGGGAAGCTAAGCCTATAATTGTGCAGATTAAGATGCAGTGCTCAGGTCACAGTGGGAACTCACGGAAGCTTTGATATTTAGTCTCAAAAATTACAAAGCTTAATAGGTACCTCAGGATTCTCTGGATTGTAGGACTTTTAGGGATTTCTGGATTGTAGGACGGTGGGTTACAGGTAATTCAGGAATAAATTGTAAACATTTGCTTTTCATCAAAGATCCTATGAAAGTATCCTATTAGCCAGTATTCTGTGAATGCTACACTAGCAAACAAAGTCTTTCCAATATATTATGACATCTGAGAGGTGAGCATAGAGATGCCCATGATGGGACCTAGCATAATAATGGATACCTAAGGAAGAGAATTTTTAAACTTCTAGAAACATGAATGAACAACTACTTGCTTCTGCCCTAGCTACAAATAAGTAATCAGCAAGCAGTCACTTAATGAGTGTCATATTTCTACAATAATGAGAGGCCACTGGCTAAAAGCATGATAATAACATAATTTGAGTTGTCTATTCAGGAATTGATGAATGAAACATGAGAAGTAGTATGCCAGAGAAGGATGAGAGTTGAGGAAAATCTTCATTATTGGTAAGAGGTGTCTAGTGATGAAAGCCAGAATTCCAGAGATGATTCTACAATGCAGCGATGAAATCTGGCCATTGAATGCGTAAGAAAAGTATAGAAACTCAGACAAATAGTAAAAGTAAGTTTGAGTTTATCATTTTGACCTCTTTGTCGTACTGGATGGTATTACTCACGATGATGTACTGATCACTGACAGGCAGCACACATGGGAGGTGGGAATAGCAGATTTCACAAGATATGCCAATCATGTCTCTTAAGGATTACTTTCCTTTCACTATTTGAGATATTCTGAGACACATGGAAGAAGAGTGGGAAGGCCTAACTGCCAACTTAGCATTCAGATAAATGCTACAGAACACTATAGTCTTTGTTTCCTAAAAATTTTACATCACCGACAGGAGGGTCTGTGACTCAGAACGTAGATAAAACTCAATCACAAAGCCCAGGAAGGTCCTGAAATTTACAGAATTTAATAACAATTACTGGGCAAAATGTTAATGACTAAGCAAGGCAGGGACCTTCAGAACCTGGCTCTTCGGTGCCTTCCAAGTTCCTTTTTTCACTGCAGCATTCTAGCACAAGGCTCCATATGGCCAGAGACTTTTCTGTCCATTGCTGTCCACCACTAGCCACACCCAAGAGTGCATCTATTCTTTGTTTTTGAACCATGAGCAAGAACTGAGAATTCTCAAGAACATACTACTAATTGAACAAGCTCAAGCATAAGGCCAGCCATTCTGAATATGTGCAGGCTCATTGAATGGGGTTCCCATACTTTCTTTGTTGAGGCATAGCATTAACTTGGCACTAACTGCTTATAGTACTTGCCTGGTACTAGCAATACAGCTGCCTCCATTCTCTGACTTTGCTCTTTAGATTTCTATCCACTAACATGTGAAACCATTGCTTCATTTAGTAGAGAGAAGGCTCTCCCTTTAGAGCTGCCTGGAAGTTGTGCAGAGATTTAGTGATGCAACTTTCAAGAGATGTTGTCTGTTCTAGAGTGGGGTTTCTGACTATGCATTTTCTCACATCCTCCTGTGAGAAAACCCTTAACCATAATCATTTATTTTAGTTACGCCAATAAACTTAGCTGGACTTAGGTAGAATTGTGTCTTTGGTACATTGTCAATTTCTTTATTAATCTGGGGAAATCAATCATTCATGCCTCCTGAGGAAAATTCACAGTACACTTTAAGAAATGCTATGGTAATATTTTCAGTCCACCCAGAAGAAAATGGAAACCCTAAATATCCACTTCTGTTGAGTATTTTGAATTGTCTCTCTTAGAAAATCAACTCTTATTTGTTGAGAAAATTGCATCACCTGATCAAAACTTGTCATTGTCAAGATAAATATTTTTTCATGGTTTATAAAATATAATCCCCTTTCTTTCATTTTACAAGAGCTGCCACCTCTCAAGGTCAAACCTAACAAAGGTAAATAAAAGAAAGACATTAATCATATTATGGGGAGAGGTTTTAGAAATTGATTGTGCAGTTTTCATCACCTGCTATTATAAGACATCTGAGTAATAGAAGCTGCCCAGGAGTAGCTTGTGAAGATACAAAAGCCCAACAGACAGGAAAAGAAAGTCATATGTAGAGAGCCTAAAAAGTTTAACCTCAGATAGCCTTCCCTTTGCTTTGCTGACTTGCAAGAAGAGGTAAAGGGCAAAGGAAGGGATCTCCTAAGTCAGTCTGCTCTTTTGTAGAGATGAGTAAGGAGAGCCTGCAGAATCCATGTCGAGAGTATCTGTTACTCCTAGAAGTTAACTGTATTTTTTCTTGTGTGCTTATATGTGTTCTGGGTGTGGGAAGATGGCTTTGAGACAGGGTCTTAGTAGAACAGGGTAGCCTAAACCTTGCTATATAGCTGAGGTTGACCTTGAAATCCTCATCTTCCTCTTCTGCTTCCTGAAAGCAGGGTTACAAGTAGGTTCCCTACAAATATATTCCATTTTTCCAGTGACCTCCTTTCTAGCTCTCAGCTTCTTGTTCTTAACAGCACCTGTTTGTGGACTTGCCTCCTTCCACTCAGATCCTGCTTAATTTCAATAATCTCCTCAGGCCCTGCAGCTCTCTGAGATAATAACCTTTTAGCCTGAATTTAGTCATTGACTTGTTTTCTCTTGTACTCAATTTAATGCACTCTGCTTTAGTTCAATACAATTTCCCTCCCCCCACCCCCACATGGTCTTTGGGTAAGAAATCCTGTTTGATTATTACACCACTCCTGATACTCCAATTGCATCTCCTCTAGGAGTGACACCATTTTATTCTTTTAAAAAATTTATTATTCATCTAATTATTTAAATTAAAATATAATTGCACATTTCAGAGCTATCCTGGTCACATATTGAGGTCCAGCCCAACCAAGGTTACATAGTGAGGAGACACTGTCTCAAAAAAAAAATTACAGAGAGAAAGAGAGTGAGAGAGAGCGCACTAGGTTCCCTGAGTAGTCAGAACCTTTTAATGGTTCAGACGCAGACATGAAGACTTTTAAGCAAAAAGCTGGGCTGTTTTTAATAAACAGCCTTGTCTCTTCTCAGAGACTGTATTTAATCTGTTGGTGCTGCTACAACTGTCCACAGGTTGAGTAATACATGGAGTCCCATGAAACAACCAGGTTTATTGCCTGAGTAGCTACTGGATTCTCAAGTTCTCCAGCAGGCAGATGTTGTTGGACTACCTAGCCTCACAGTATTACAATATAAGCCAAGTTAATTGACACACACAAGTGTGTATATGTGTGTGTTGTGTGTGTATGTGTGCTCATGCACCCATGTGCATGCATGTACATACATTCTGTTGGCTCTGTCTCACTGAGATCTCAGACGAACACACACCATCACACACACACACACACACACACACACACACACACACACACACACACACACAACCAGCCAATTTTGTTAGAATACAAGCACAGATGCAGCTTTTGTGTAATGACATGATGAGAAAATCCTCATTCGGGGACATGCATTTTCTAGGACTGGGAAACTCTGGAGCTATTGTTTTCATAGTTTTCGCCCTTAATATCACAAGCTAGTGTAGGCATTCTATACTTTAGCTGAGAAACTTTTCAGTCTACGGTTCAGAAAAATGAGAACTTTTATTTACATATTCCTATCTTGTTTGCCTTGGGTTTAAATTTTAATTTCTATTGCCTTACTCTAATGGCTGTACAGATTTGTTCAAGTTTAGTTTTTCAGGTTTCTTAATCAAATCTGTTTAACCAAAAACTTATGCAAGTCTTTAAGTGTTAGTATTTAATGTTTGGCTTTATTCTTCATATTGTCCATAACTTAAGTATCTATGCCAGCAAATGATCAGCTCCATTTGCAATGTAAGATTGTTGCTCAAGTACGTTACTATTGATATATACTTTAATGATTATTTCTAAATAAAAATATTTTTAAAAGAAAAAAAAAAGAAAGGCAAACCTTTACTCTTCTTATATCAGAAATAGCAACTTAGTGGTGGTGGGTAGGTTCTAAATATCTAATCTTTCCTAAGTTGGCTAAATGTAAAGAATACCAGTATCTGAGCTGAGGGACATAGTTTAATAGTCATTTAATGTTATTTTTTTAATTGTTTACTTTTGCTCTGACCTCCAAGTGCTCTGTGGCACACTCACATCCATACACATACCACATACAATAAATAAATATAATAAAGTATCAGTATTAAAAATATTTGTACAGGATTGTCTAAAGAAGTTTCATAGTTAAGGGATTGTTTATCAAATTTAGCTTCAAGAATTTGTCTTTTTTGCCATCTTAATTGGTGTGTGCTTTGCATTAGCCAAGTTTAGCTGAGGACACAGGCTGGAAAAAATTCTCCCACATTGGTTTCCGCACTAGGCAGTTAACATTCATGGCAGCCCCATCTCACTACCTTCTACTAGAGATATTACGACTCATGCACTGTTTTGTTTTTCCTTTACTTAGGGTCACCAATTACTCAATCACTGTTTGCTCTGTTATGCTTCTTTAGATTGCAGGACACACATGTTTTGAGGTTATGCCAAGCTTAATTAGAGACACAGACATACAACTCTTAATTTTGATCAAAAGAGATTTATATAAACTAGTGTTAAGTGCCAACTGAAGAAGAGGTATTTAGACAAGTGGTTTTCAAAGGGATACAAAGAAAAGATATGACCTGCTTTTAATGTGTTTTTAAATATATTAAATCAAAATAAATTACCTGTGTAGTTTTCTTTGACTTTTTGTTTTATAGTTATGTTATTGTAATAACTCAAGATTTACCAATTTAACAAAACAGTGAATATATTGAGATTCACACAATATAAATGCCACAGTTAGTTACAAATTAGCCTTGGTAAGAGGTTTACCAAGATTATACTCAAAATGAAATAAACATTTTGCTATTCATTTTAATGTTCTTAAAATCCATTGTATTCATATTACAGGATGCTCTAAAGCCTAGGTTTCTATTACTTGTTGGAATAATAGTCCTTTGAACAAAATACCCACTATCTTCTTAAGATTGGTTGAGCCAGTTTGTAAGAGTACATCAATAATGGGCTGCTGACTATTGACATTCCCTCATATGAGAGGGATGGAGATGATTATTATAACTTTACCTGAGATTACCACTGCTCCTTGCAGTTATTTGTATATATTTTATCCTAAATGCACACATGGCCTCCTTGTTCTAGAGTGTATAGGGTGAGGAAGATAAACTGAACACACTCTAGACTGCCTATTATGCTATAGAGAAGTCATCATCCACACTGGATGAAGAATTTCTGAGAATGTTTCTTTATGTGTTTAACGTCCTTCTGGTCTGCTCAGTAACCACTCCCCCATGTCCGTATGTAAACCCAATGATCTCATTGGCTACCCAAGGGGTCAACTTTGGTGGACTTTCATTCATCATTGGAACAGTATAATTACAGAATATACATTGTTTATATCCTCCCAAGGAAGGAATTCTAACTCCTCATTCATTATGAGTAGCACAATGTCGCTTAGTTAGGGTTTTTATTGCTGCAATGAAACACCACGACCAAAAGTAAATTGGGGAGGACAGGGTTTATGATGGGGCTGTGAATATGTGTTTCTCTTATTGGTTCATGAATAAAGTTATTTTGGCCAATGAACAGACAGGACATAGCCTGGCAGGAAAAGGGCTACATGACTAAGAGAAGTCTGGGAAGAGAAATGGAAGGAGTGAGTCACCAGTAAGACTCCATATAGCTACCAGAAAGGCAGAATGCCTGGGCATTCTCTGGTAAGACAAAGCCACAGGAAGATACATAGATTAATAGAAATGGGTTAATAATTAAGAGAGAGGTAGCCAATAGGAAACCTGAGCCATCAGCAAACAGTTTATAATTAATATAAGCCTCTGTGTGTTTATTTGGGACTGAACAGCTGTGAAACCAGGTGGGACAGGAATGTCCATTTACAGATTTATTTGGCATACACTTCCATACTGAAGGAAGTCAGGACAAAAAGTCAAAGGGCAGGATTCTAAAGCCAGGAAATGAAACAGAAGCCATGGAGAGGCCCTGCTTACTGACTTGCTTCACTTGAGTTGCTCAGAACACTTTGTTGTAGAAAGAAGAATGACCAGCCCAGAGATAGCACCATCCACAATAGGCTGGGCCCTCCCCCACTTGTTGGGACATTTAAGTACTTGTTCCTCACAGCGCTCTTCCTCCAGACCCAGCTGTAGAACTCCCATGCTATCAAGGTTGATCAAACAAGGTTGTTCTCATAACTTTCTGGTGTGCAGTGCCCTCACCTTGACCCCAGGTGTGGGTGGTGCATGAGTTCCTCCTATGCTTAGTCCATCCGCTGGCTTGGGTATATAAGCCCATTACTCTCTGTAATAAACAGCAACTTTTTCACTACACATGGTGGTCTGTTAAGTACTTTAATCCCGACTCCCTTGCCAGCTTGGTACTCTGGTTGCACGGGTGCAGCACCCACTCATCACTAATTTAACAAATGCCTTTGGTCTGGATCTCATGGAAGCATTCCCTCAGCTGAGGTTCCTTTATCTCTGATGACTCTAGCTTATGTCAAGTTGACATGCTAAACGTGGCAGTACAGCCTCCATCAATGTACTAAATGGATTATTCTTGGGAGACTAAAGAAGGAAATAAAAAGGTGGGCATTGCATTTTCCAATAACTCTGGCTAACACTTTGTAATTGACTGAATGACTAAAACAGTGAATTATTTTACGATATGTTTTCTGTTTGGTCTTGATATTACATTAATGAACCATGATGCCAAGCTAACCAGAGACAATCTATCAATTGAGAGCAATTCTGCTGCACAAAATCATTCTTCAGTTATTTTTCCCAATAAAGTAAAACGAAAATTGCCAAGAAAACAGGGATGCTAAAAATATCCAAACTATATTTGCTTCAGACCTAATTAATGCATTCATAATTTGTAATGATATTTATACATCTGCCATGAGATCTCATTATCCGCAAGCTCACTGTGCAAAGACTGCATGGATATCTTGATTGATTTTCCATGAGTTTCCCTCATGGGTCTCATGGGTACTCCCCAGAGGATTTTCAGCACTCCTCCAGAACCTTATTCTGCCCTATTATTTCAAAACTGAAATTCCAGGTAGAACCTATTTCATTTTCCCTGGCACAGCAGCCAGAGCACAATTTTCTTTCAGTCTGGATTACAATTTTTATGTGTAACTGAATATTATACTGTATAATATATCTGAAGAATATGTCATTTTACTTATTAGTTGCTCCTCAATGATGATGGGAAATATAAATGCTGAAATCAATTTTTATTCTACTACTTCTGAGTATCAAAGAATAGTGCTTATATACAGAGTGCAGTGCCTATCTCTTGGCCAGTACGATATCATTTTTATTTTGGCTTAAACATATCTTTCATAGTTAGTCTTACTTGTCAATTTGATACACCCTAGAGTCATCTGTGAAAGCATTCTTAATTGATGGCTTGTTCAGATCAGACTGGCCTGTAACACGTATGTGTGTTGGGGGTGTGTCTTGGTTATTACATGGCGCAGGCGGGACAGCTCACTCTGACTGGCACCAGTACCTGGGAAGATCATGCTGAGCTATGGAAGAAAGACAGCTTAGCATAGACCTGTGAGAAAGTAGGCAAGTCCCGTTTCTCCAAAGGTGTTTACTTCCACCTCCTGCCTAAGTTCCTGCCTTTTCCTCAGTGATGGAAGTTGCCCTCCATGAAAAAACAAGCATGTTCTTCTCTTAAGCTGATTTTGATGAGAGCGTTCTATCACAGCAGCTTGACAAAAAGCCAACAAGGTGTTTTAAGGCTTGAGTTCGCAGCAGACTAACTCACCATAATAACCACCATGCTCAGACCCATCACAATGGGCTCTGTACTTCTACTATTTACTCTATATCTCTGGGTTATTTTGTTACTCTATATGTGATTACTAGTGAGGGGAAATTTCCCTTATAGTAAACTCTAGGCATAGAACTAACTTCTTTTTTAAAATTCATTTTACATACCAACAATTTCCCCTTCCCTCACCTCCCACAAACTCACCTCCTCCACTCCTCAGAAAGGGTAAGGCTTCCAATGGGTAGTCAACAGAGCCAGGAACATTCATTTGAAGATGGACTAAGACACTACCCTCTGCATCAAGGCCAGGCAAGGAATCCCACCATATGGAATGGCCTCAGAAAAACTGCTCCTGCACTATGGATCAATCTTGGTTCCACTGCCAGGGCTACCACAAATGCACCAGGCTATAAAACTGGCATCCACATGCACAAGGACTGTTTGATCCAATGCAGCATCCCAAGCTATTGGTCTAGAGTCTATGAGCTCCCACAAGTCCATTTCAACTGTCTTTTTGGGTTTTCCAGTTGTGATCTCAACCCGCCACCCCTCACCCAGTTCATGTATTCCATCCTCCCTTTCTTTGACTCGACTCCCTTAGCTCAGCCTGGTGCTTGGATATGGATCTCTTCATATGCTTTCATCAGTTAATGGATGAAGGTTCTATGATGACAGTGAGAGTAGGCGCCTCGCCTGATAACCAGCTAGAGGGACTTTAATAGATGCGGGAGTGGCCTAGGGCTTAGAGTCAGGGTTGCCCAGGTGGGAGACATAGTACACTTACAACTTAGTACACTCGGTTCAGGGGGTGTCTGTGTATTCTGGGACTACTGAAGTTGCAGGGTAATGGTTGGGGTTTGGAAAAAGAGAGGGACTTGTAGATCAGAGGCTCCAATGGTTGGTAGTGGTGGGGAGGCCTGCCCAAAGGCAACATTCCTGCTAACTGGCTAGTAAAGCTTAAATAGGTGGGGACAGAACTAACTTCTTGTAATAATGTCTGACCCCTATTTACACATAGAAAATTATCTTTCGTGTCGGTAAGACCTGTAATGTGGGAGGCAGGACACAACTTCAATAAGTGTATATGTTATAGAGTGGAAGCAGAGGCAAGCAGATCTCTGTGACATCAAAATCAGCCTAGTTTACAGATTAAATTCCAGGACATGCAAAAGTATACAGAGAAACCCTGTCTTAATTAAACAAAAGAGAATTAAATAAAAGTAAAAGAAATAGAGTAATAAAGAAGCCACCATGTAAAGTTGGAAAATACAGAGACCGTCTGGATACTGTGTGCAAATGTGTTATCTTTAAATTGTTTGATTGCTGAAGAAGGATCAAGAACTGCTCAAAGACATTTGATTATAAATGCTGCTTGATTAATCCAACTTATATATTTTGAGAATGCCCTGAATTCTAAATTAAGGTCTAAGGATATGTTACTTTTAAAAAGAGCTTTTTGTGTTTTCTGCCACAGAAAATTAAAACCTGTGGATTCCTTCCAGACTAATATGGTTTTATCAAACAAGACCCAGTACCCAGGTGATCCAACATCCAAAACGGCTGAAAGGATATAGACTCAGACCACCACGGCCGGGATTCTGCCTTGTTTCTGAGTTTTCTAAGGATCACCACGGTATTGACAACATCCCCAAACTGCAGGAAGCAGTTTGGAGAGAATGACGCCCAAATTCCCAAATATAGGTTATGAATGTTTTTCTTATTTAAACTGGGTTGCTTATAAATGGTTAATGATCACAGCCAATCTCTTTTACAAAGGGGAATATGAATACATTGGTATGGATTTTGGTTTATTGATACAAATTTAAGGTCAATTTTGTGGTATGTATATTTCTCTTGTTTAGGTATTATGTTTATATAGATCATTAAAAATATAATGCATAATTACAGATTATGTATAGTCATCTATAATAGTCATATTAGGTTTTCTAAATATACAGAGTTATATTTGAGATAAATCGATAGTATTCGAATCTTTCAAAGACCTTCATTATATGGCATTTATAATCGTTAAGAGTTTATTATTACAGTGAGATAGAACTGCCCCTGGCAAAAAACCAATTACTTCAGAGAGAAAGATGGGCATCAAAGAAACTCGATACAGAGTTGCTTTCAATATGGCAGAAATAGCCATTTGGGCAAGAAACTGTTCTTGCTGGGACTGTTTGGCTGTATGCTGTATAAACTGGACATGCAGGACCCACAAGCAACTTACTGCTGAACTTGACAAAATAAGCTGGGACAGTTCTGCAGGGTAAAGAGTTGTGAAAGAGTCTGCCAGACAATCTGCAGGACACAGACAAAAATGGCTGACAAACCGCCAATACAGGTGTGTCAGTTTAAAATTTCCCGCTTCACTAAGAAGTCTGCCAGACACACTGTGGCCTGTCAGCTGAAGATGGATGCTCTAACGTTGCAGGGAAACTTTGGGTGATTGTCTAGGCAGCAAGATGTCTTGTTCAATTCTAGAGTTTATATATTATCCATCTGAAATCTTTGATGGAGTTGGAGACAGTTATTGTTATGGTTTTCCTTCGTTATGAAAAAAGACAAGTTATGAGTAAAACTTTAGGCTCACACAGATAAGATGAATGCTGGAATATTTTCTATAAATTTTGCTAAGTGTTAATAGACTATTATTAACTATAGCTCTTAATTGATAACTGCTTTATTATATATACTTTTACTATGTTAAAGTTCAAACCCTTCTTTTTATTTAGACAGGAAACTGGAGATGATGGGTATGTCCCTCCGTATATATGTTTCATGTATTGGTTGATGAACAAAGCACTGATTGGTCAGTCAGGAAGTATAGGCGGGACTAATAGAGGAAGGAGATCGAGAGAGAAGGGCGAAGAGAGAAGCCATGGAGGGACCAGGAGGATAGGGGTACCAGGGGTTCTCTCTAATTTTATGATTTGTAACTTGGAATAAATCCATTCCTTCATAGCTTTTTAATGGAAACCGTTTTCTATATTTTAAAAATTGCTCTCAACTTTTTCATGGTCACATTGGTTTGCCTAGCATGAATACCTGTGTAGAATTTAAAAGTGTTTGCCTCTGAGATTCAGTTAGATATTATATAGTATACAAATAGATTGCTTACCTCTCTGACTTGCTTTGGGATATTTTTTATATTGAGATAATTATAAGTGTATATTGAGTAGTAATAAATAAGTGAAGATTTGATTCATTTCCTACCAAAGGTAACATCTCACAAAGGCGATACAGTATCATAACCAACAATTGTAATTGAAGCAGTTCAGGATATGTTTCCTTTCCTCTAAGTAATACTCATGAAGGCACTTTGCTTTTGTGTTATCTGCGTGTTTACATATTACATGTGCACAGGTGTGCATGTAGACTTCCAAGGTTCACATCTATTGTGTCGTCAACATGCCTTCATGTTACACCTGTACATGTGATAGAGTATATGTGCATATGCATGTATGCATAGACCCATGATTGACATCGAGTATTTTCATTTTTTTCCATGTAAGCTCTGAGTCAGACAGAGCTTACTGATTGTGCTAATCCTTGAGATTTTCTGTGTGCCACCTTAGCATTGGGATCCTGTGGAGAGCTTTGCCTAGCAGGCTTCTCTGTAGATGGTGAGCATTTGAATTCCTATCCCCAATTTTCTGTTTCAAGTGCTTTATCCATGGAGTCTCCCACATGTAGCTGTGTTCCCCTTCTTATAATCATACACATACTTGCCTTTCCAATTGTCTCTATCATTCGGTGACCACTAATCCAGTTTCTATTTTGTTCTCTAAGCTTACGACTTTTCCTCTTTCAAGGTTTATAATTTGTAGGCTTTCCAACTAATGAGACTTTTATGTGAAAATTAATTTGCTGTGAAGTATAAGGGTTTGTCTAACCTCTATAACAAAGACAGAATCAAAGTGTTGCCAATTCCACATTGTTCACTCCAGTGCAACATTTTTGTTCTTATTTTAAAACTGTTTTTTTTTACATTTATTTATTAATATATGTGGGAGTATGGAGATGACAAATGCTGTGATGTACATAGGAAGGTCAGAGAACAACTTGAAGGAGTTGGTTCTCTCCTTCCACCATGTGAGTCCCAAGAATCTGACTCAGGCCATTAGACTTCTCGACTTCGCCTTTGCCTGCCTAGCTGCCTTCTTTTCCCCTGTGCGTTTGTTTCCTTATGGTATGAATGGAGGCTTGCACCTTTCCGGACTCTCCTTTTGTGTAAGGATATGATGGATCCAGCAGCATTTTATACAACTGCTGTTTCCTCTGCAGTGGAATTTATGTTCTAGGAATGTGTCAGTGATCACATTTGCAACATCTGCTGCTGGACTCACTAGGCTGCCCCATGGCCAGCATACATGCATATTGTTGCTACATGGTAATTAGCCAGCTCTGTGCATATGAAACTTCTTGTGCTCTCTCTCTCTCTCTCTCTCTCTCTCTCTCTCTCTCTCTCTCTCTCTCTCTCTCTGTGTGTGTGTGTGTGTGTGTGTGTGTGTGTGTGTGTGTGTGTTGCATGCATGAGCACATGTGAGTACCCATGAACATGTGTGTGTATGGCCAGAAGACAAATGCTGGTAAGGCTTGCTACAAGAGTTGGCTTTTTCAATTATTTGTTCTGGGGCTCAAAAACAAAGCATGTTGCCCACTGAGATATCTTCTAAGGCCAAGAGACTTGTCAATTTTACTATTTTCTCCTTTTTCTGACAAGAGACTCTGTACCACTATGTTTTGTCAATCAATTTATTGTTTTATTTTCCCATGGATTATTGACAACTGATCATAATTTCCAAGGATTTACATGTTTCTCCATATTTTTGTTATGGTTTCAAGTTTCATTACTTTTCCAGAAGAGAATACATATAGTTTTCCTCAATACTTTTACCTTTGTATTTGCTTTATGCTTACAACCTAGTCCTGTTGGTGAATATAATGGTGTTGTTAGATGATAGTAAGTAGGCCTCTTGGGTGTGTTGCTTAAAATTTTTAAATATTTAATATAAAATTTGTCCTAAAATTTCAACTATGCCAGAGAAGGGGTACATTAAAGTGGAGAGGGGTCACCTTTGCTTCCTTGTTTGATAAAATTTGGCCCCACGTAATTGCAGTTCTGTCCCTCTGAGCACACACATTTAGACTCGACTGCCTTTCTAAACAATGCAGCTCTTGAAATCATTTTCTTTCCTCACGTGTGCATCTCAGATGATATTAAAATAGTCATTTCTATTTTTGTCCAATGCTTCACATGGTATCTATCCATTTCTAGTCTTTTGTTTTCAACCTACCCATTTGTTAAATTTTAACTGAATTTCTATTATACAGTCTAGTGGACCCTCTCGTCTGGGATTGCTTTCTGCAATTTTACTTGAGAGCAGTCTACCACGGAGCAAAATATTAAATGGGAAACTCTAAAGATGAAACATTCATGAGTTTTAAATCATTCACCATTCTGAAGAAGATGCTAAACTCCCATACCAGTGTATCCATCTGGCCTAGGATTTGAGTCATGGCTTTGTTCAGCAGATCCACTCTGTGTTTAGTGTGTGATATTTACCTTGGTTAACAAACGGTCCTATGGGGCTATGTCTTGTGAAATTGTAAAGCTTCTCAATGCTGTGCTGCTAGTTTTAGACTCCTCAGTTACAGTATCTAATCCCTTTCTTTAAGTGATATCTCCATACACTAAGATCATGATGGTTACACATCCAATGTGGCTTAAGCTTATTTGTTTTAAGCCTTTCTCCTTGTTTTTTTTTCTGTGTATTGTTCCCTATATCATATCTACTCACAGAATGAAACTCTAACTGTAGGATCCTCAGTTTTTAATGACTTGATTTTCTTTTCATCAGCTTTTTCCAGTTTCCTTATCATGTTGGGGAATAATCTTATATGCTAAAGATGTGTCACTCTGATTGGTTTAATTAAAAAAAAAATTTGTCAATAGCCAGGCAGAATTTTGAGGGCAGAGACAATGCCAGGAAGAAGAAAGTCATCAGCAAGATGGAGAGGAATCAGTATGCACAGTACAGACAGAGTAAAGGTAACTGAGCCACATGAAAAAATGAAGATTAAAAGAGAGAAGAGTCAGGGGTTGGTGGCACACACCTTTAATGCCAGCACCTGGGAGGCAGAGTCAGGCTGATCTCTGCGAGTTCAAGGGCAGGATGGTCTACAGATCTATTCAAGGGCAGGATGGTCTACAGATCTATTCTTGGACAAGCACTGAAGCAATACATTGAAACCCTGTCTCCAAAAACAAACAAACAAAAACCAAAAAAATAAAAAACAAAAAGAAAGATAAGAATAAGAGAGGTTAATTTAACTTATAAGAACTAGTTACAAAATGCCTAAGCTAGCAGCCAAACTTTCGTAATTTATGAGTGTCTGTGTCATTGCTGGGGAGCTGATGATCCTGATAAAATGTCTTACTATACTCCCATGGGTAGGAGTCCTAGAAAAATACCAATGCAACAGTCATAATATACATGCAGACGACCTGGTGCGGATTTACACGGGCTCATGCTACTTCAGTGTCTGTGAGCCCACATGAGCCTGTTTATTTGATTCAGGGGTCTGTCCTCCTCACAAGTCAGTCCTCCTTGTTCTTTTTAGAATGGGCATTTATTCATTTATCTATCCTTCTCTCCTGTGTTACATTCTGACCACCCTTCCCCCTTCCTCTGTTCCTCTCAGTGCTCCGCACCCCTTCCTGCTCCCCCAGATCCAGTCCTCCTCCATTTCTCTCCAGGAAAGAGCAGACTTCCCACAGACATCTATTGAACATGGCATTAAAAAGTTACAATAAGACTATGTGCATAACCTTATATCAAGACTGCGTGAGGCAAACCAATAGGAGTAGAAGGCCTCAAGAGCAGGCAAAAGACCCGTGACAACCCCAGCTCACACAGTTAGGAGTGCCCAAAGAACACTGACGGACACAAGCATAGTGTGATGCGGAGGACCCACCTCAGACCCATGTGCACTCCGCAACCATTGCTTCGGTATCCAAGTCCCTGTGATCCTTGCTTAGTTTCGTGGGCTCTGTTGTTGTGTTTGTGACCACTGCGCAAGCTCTGTTGCGCCATTACTGCAGACCATCTTGCACGTAGGACAAATTGAATGTCCAAAATTTTGTACTGAGTTGGTGTCGCAGTAACACTACTGGAAGGAAACCTTGTCCAATGATAGAAGACGGCTGATTTAGGCTCTGTATCCCTCCAAAATAGGAGTCTTTACTAGAGTCACCCTCATAGATTCCAGGAAATTTCCATTGCACTAGGCTTACACAACACTCCTGAAATGACCCCTAGTTCCAGTCACCTCTCCCATACTCCTTCCCTCTGTCAGTCTGGGTCCATGAGCTCCCCTTTGTTCAGGTCACCCGTTTCTGTGGGTTTCTGCAGCCTGGTCTTGACCCCTTTGCTCATCAGCCCTCCCTGTCTGCAACTGGATTCCAGGAGTTCAGCTCAGTGTTTAGCTGCGGGTGTCTGCTTCTGCTTCCATCAGCTACTGGATGAAGGCTCTAGGTATATAGGGTAGTCATCAGTCTCATTATTGGAGAAGGGCATTTAAAGAAGCCTCACCACTATTGCTTAGATTGTTAGTTTGCTTAGATTGTTAGTTGAGGTCATCCTAGTATATCTCTGGACATTTCCTTACTGCAAATTTCTCTGTAAACTTATGATGGCTCCCTTTATTATGGTATCTCCTTTCTTCTTCTCTTCTATCCTTCCCCTGACTCAATCTTCTTGCTCCCTCATGTGCTCCTCTCCCCTCCTCTTCTCCCCATCTCTTTCTCCTCACTCCATCTCCTCTACCCACATGCTTCCAAATTGCTCAGTAGATCTTTCCCCTTTGCCTGGGGACCATTTATGTCTCTCTTAGGGTCCTCCTTGTTTCCTAGCTTTTTTTTTTCTTTTTTTTTTTTCTGGCAGTGTGGATGGTAGGCTGATAATCTGTTGCTCTATGTCTAAAAGCCATATATGAGTGAGTACATTTTTGTGACTGAGTTTACTTCACTCAGTGTGGTTTCTTCTAGTTCCATCCATTTGCCTGCAAATTTCACGATTACATTGTTTTAGTTTTTTTGTTTTGTTTGTTTTATTTTTTCTGTTTGTTTGTTTTGTGTTGTGTTGTTTTTCGCTGAAGAGTGCTCCAATGTCTAAATGTACCCCCCCCCCTTTTTTTTTTGTTCTTTTTCTTTTCTTTCTTTTTTTTTTTTTTTTTTTTTTTTTTTAATCCATTCTTCAGTTGAATGGCATTTAGGTTGCTTCCAGGTTCTGGCTATTGCAAATAATGCTGCTATGAGCACAGTTGAACAGATGTCCTTGTATGAATGTGCATCTTTTGGGTATATACCCAAGACTGAAAATTAGTGGATCTTGTGGTAGACTGATAGCCATTTTTCTGAGGAACCACCATACTGATTTCTAAAGTGGCTGTATGAGTTTGCATTCCCAACAGCAGTAGAGGAGTATATCTATTTCTCCACATTCTCTCCAGCATAATCTGTCTTTGGTGTTTTATATTTAGCCATTCTGACAGGAGTAAGAGTGTATCTCAGTTGTTTTGATTTGCATTTCCCTGTGGTCTAAGGATGTTGAAGACTTTCTTAAGTGTCTTTCAGCCATTTTAGAATCCTTTATTGAGAATTCTCTATTTAGTTCTGTACCCTACTTTTCAATTGGATTATTTGGTGTTTTGGTGGCTAGCTTCTTGAGTTCTTTGTATATTTTGGAGATCTGCCCTCTGTCGGATGTGTGGTTGGTGAATATATTTTCCCATTGTATGGGCTGCTGTTTTGTCTTGTTGACTGTGTCCTTTGCCTTACAGAGGCTTCTCAGTTTCAGGAGGTCCCATTTATTAATTGTCCATCTCAGTGTCTGTGCTTTATGTTCAGGGAGAGGTCTCCTGTACCAATTCCTTCAAGAGTACCTCCTACTTTCTCTTCTAAGAGGTTCAGTGTGGGGTCTTTAATCCACTTGGACTTAATATTTCTTTCTTTTCCATTTGCCAACCTGTGACTGTTTATTACCTGACCACATTACAAAAATACCATGGGCAACACCATAGTTCATCCTTCTAATAAGCCTGTTTATCTGGTCTTCCCTGTTGCCAGCATTGACACCTTCCACAAAGTGAGTTGTGTTTTTCTTCATCCCATCTCGTGGAGATGAGAATTTGAAGGGTCACAGGAAGTTGTTGGCTTCCTAGAAGTGTTTTCCCACTGTGTAGATCGTGGATCAGATCCTCCATGAAGATAATGCCGTATTTACCAAGAGATCAAGCAATCAATGAATTGTCCATCAAGGCAATTCTCTTTTTATTGATTTTGCCATAGCCATATTTGTAGATGAGCTCATTTACTGACTTCAGTTTGGGGTACCCCATGCAATGTATGGTTCCACAATCCTCAGCATGTTATTTGAAGTCTTGTTGAGCTTAACAAATGTGCCATTGAAGATCTGATGCAGACAGAGCAGCTGCAATGCCTTGCAGACCTTTGGGCTCCCACCATTGATACCTCGGATTTGGTGACAAATGCCAGCTTGGGTTCTGCAGGCATGTAGAAGTTTCCGGCTTTGCTTGCCATCCTCGCCATGCGAATCTCTATCAATATGCCTGTATTCCTCGTGATAATGCTTTGACTTTTCATAGATGAGCTTCCTCTGTGCCTTCCAAAGTATCTTCAGTGCAAACTTTTTCCAAAAGCTCTTCACCTTCAACTAACTCCATGAAATTCCTTCGCTTTTTCTTAAGGGTTTCTGGCACAGCAGGAATCTTCTTTTTCTTCTTTGGCAACACCTCCATGGTTCCAGTTGGGGGAAAAGAGAGGATTGAACTTAAGTTTTGTGCATGGGGGATAGATAAGAACCTATCTGCTGTCTTCTACAAGCCAGCATCCAGTTAGGCCAGCACCATTTGTTGAAGATGCTTCTTCTTTGTTTTCATTTTGTTTGTTTCTTTTTTTTTCTTTATTATTTTAGCTTCTTTGTCAAAAATTTATAGGTGTAGATGTGTGAATTAATATCAGGGCTTTCAATTCAATCCCATTGGTCTTCCTGACTATTTTTGTGCCAATACCAAGCTGTTTTAGGACTATAGCTCTATAATAGATATTGAAGTCAGGGAAACATGTATTTGAAGAGTGCATTTTCCAAAGCTTTGAAAACCATCACTTTAATGGGTTTATTGGTATATTTATAATATCTTTCTGGTCATCATTGTTCAGGAGAACAACATAGCTTTCCTACTAGTTAGTGTGCATGAGTGGTGCTGAAATAGGGTTGTGTTAAATCACTTTCTCCTTCATTATATTTAATTCACAAAGATAACGATAACAATGTTTTTTTTTGTTTGTTTGTTTGTTTTGTTTTGTTGTGTGTAGCTTTGGAGACTGTCCTGGCAATCGCTCAAAAGTCCAGGCCTGGCCTCAAACTACAATAGGTCCACCTGCCTCTGCTTCCCAAGTGCTGGGATTAAAGACTTGTGCCATTCCTCCTAGTTTTATGCAATTGACATAGCACATGTTTTTATAAACCTGGTAGCAAGGTCAGGGTTTTCTTTATTTGACTGTTTAGAATAAACCACACTAAACTATATCCTACCTGTTGTAGCTTTTTATTATTTATAGGATGGAATTTAATAAACACCCTCACCCAAAATCAGCATTCCACCAGGCTTCGGAAAATTCAGGTACACTGTGGGGGAGTAAAAGATGCTATCTTGGCCAGAAGTTGGCATAGAGTCATTGAGAAGACCAATGAAGGCATTAGGAGACAACACTCACAATCCCTTTTTATTTCTCAGAGTCATGATTAGTCTGCTTTCATCTGCCTCCACATCACCAAAACCCAAGGCAGGAGTCCTAAAGGGATTTCATGACTTTAGTAAACAAAGAGTTGAAATCTGGTCCCTTGAGTGTCAGCCTGTCTTACAGAGAATGCCTGTTGTTCATTTATACATTTTCCACAGCCTGGCTAGTGAGAAGCAGAGCATTTTGAGAAACTGCTCTTTCCACAGAGAGCTATCTGTGGCATCTAACAATGTGCAGTGTAGACATACCATGGTCTCTAGACTGCAATGTTTCTCTTGGACACTGGGTCAACTGCATATTATTTGTTAATGCTTAGGGAGTAAATCTGGTTGTATTAATGACATCCTTGTTCAGTTTTAATTTAAGTATAATTCATAAAGTCAAGACTTAAACAGATCTGAACTATGTGTTTGTATAATACATTTGAGAAAGACCCATTTTTCATGCATTTTAAAAGAAGTGTTTTTATTAGATTCTATTAAGTCTTCAGCATGCATATTTGCGTAGATATCACATGCATGTCTGGTGCCTGTAGACGTCAGAAGAGGATGACAAATCCCCTGGAATGGAAGGTAAAGACAGTGGTTGTAAGCTGCTATGTGGGTACCGGGAACAAAGCCTGAATACTCAAGAAGACCTGTCAATGGATTTAAGCGATGATCAGTTCTTCCATAAATTTAATTTATTTAAAAAGTTATTAACTCCCAAAGGAGATTCAAAGCGAAACATTGTTGTTAGTATCTGACTTTCCTTGGGTCTAAAATGATAGGCAAAACACATATGCTAATGTATAAGTGTGCACAAAGCATCAAGTGCAATGAGCTTAAGGTAGATTAATTGCAGTGTTTGAGTGGAGGTGTGGAGAAGATTCGCTGCCAGCAAGGGAAGAAAGTCTCTTTCTTAGTGCTGCTTCCTGTTAAGAACAGGTTTTCCTCAGAGAAGAGCATTGTCTAGAGGGTTTGCAGAATTCTGTAGGAGTCTGTTTTTCACCAATCACAGAGACTCTCTTCCCTACAATAAGCTGAGCCTCTGCAGAGTTCTGTCTCTTTGTTAAATTCTGAAAAGGATGCATTGGAAGCCTCTTTTGTTTCATGAGCAGACATTCTTCATCTTTGATTGCCTGCCTTTTCTTCTAGATGGTTTCTTTGTTTTAACTTTGTCAAGCACTCCAGAGTAAAGAAGTTGATTACAGTTACTGAAGAGGAGGTGAGAGGCCCTCTGTCTCCTACATATTTGAAATTAAAATCTGTTGAAAGTGTTTATTACACTACTTTCCTTTAAACTTCTACCTTTACGTTTTCCATGTTGCAATCCTGCAGCATCTCTGGTCCTTCAGACAGAGCCCGTGACATCTTCGGTTTTAATCATGCACTGTCATGTCCAGGTCTAATTTCTTCACACCTTACTGAATTATCTCTCCATGACAACATCTTAAATTTTTGATGCTGAAATCTTTGCACATTGATTTAAATTATGTTTAGCAGGGTGCTTGTCTACAATTACAGCTTCCTTCCCATGTAAAGATAACTGAATTTTATTTGTTTATTTAATATTTGAAGTAGTTTTCTGTCTTTTTACATGGAAAAATTTCGATGGGCTATGTTTTTGTTTCTGGATATCAAAAATATTAACTTGGGAATTGATCTTCTTTAATCAAATATGGATGTGTCCAGACAGATGGTTCAGTGGTTAAAAGTACTGTTTTCCATAATACCTGAAACTAGTTCTCAATCTCTTTATTTGGAGGCATACAACTTATCTAAACTGCAGCTGCCAGGGGTTAGAAGCCCTCTTATCTTCTCTGCAGGCAAATGCATACTTTAAACTATACAAATATATCTCTAAAAGGAACACAGATGAAGACATTGTGATTACGCTTAAGATGGACACAGTATAATTACTTCTAAAATAATGAATGCATTTGTCTAGCTATCAGTGACCTTTTTGATTTCTTCTGGGTGCCAGGTGTCCTCTCTATACCTTTAATGCACTGGCCAGCACTTTATACCCGTAGCTAATGCACAGCTTGTATGGAAATAGAACTGTTAGGAGGAGAGAGAAAATAATCAAAACAAAAGAGGTAGAATTGGTAGCATGTCAGAATATGGCTGTTGCCATGGAGAACACATGTGGGGTGAAGGCAAGCAACGGATTGGCAGGGAAGCAAGGGTAGAATGTGCATAAGTCTGTTGGGAGAGGTCTTAGCAAACAAATGCTGTGGCAGAAGGAACAATCCGTGGGAAATGAAGCAGGATGTAGGCTGCTGTTTGTGGAAAATCAGAAAGGATGGGATATGTAGAAGTATGCTTAAGACAGAAGGGAATGATGTCACTGGTGACACTTAATAAAACTTTGTAGAGTTGTTTTTAATGACTTATTCTTTTATTCTGATTCAAAAGTGCAGGTAGGTAAGATATAGTATTCCACACCTGTAATTACAGCATCTGAAAACAAACAAGGGGATTGTAGGGGGTTGTGAGTTTCAGGTGAGACTGAGCTATACAGAGAATTAGGATTAAAGAATTAAAGTAAAAAATCAAACTAGGAGAAGGCACAGAATGACTCACATGAGACAGAAAACTAAATCCACTTCTATGATAAAAGGTCCCTCTCCTCCTTGGATAATGAACTGTTTAGGACAACCTTCAGGGTTTGATAACTCAATTTCTCCATAAAAGCAATGCTTAGATCACACAGAAAGTAAGAAAATGATCTAACATTAAATTGTGAAGGTAAAGCCAACTGGAATTCTTGGTAGGTGAGGGTATGTCTTTGGGTCACAGTCTGAAGATACACGCCATCATATCAAGGCAAGAAAATGAAGCAGCAGATCATACAATGTCTGCTACCACAAACACAGAAAAATAAGTGTCAGCGCTGGGCTGGCTTTCTCTTTTATTCAGTCTGCAAGCTTACCCTGTAGGCATGGTACTGTCCACATTCAACTTGCTAAATAATTCTGGAAATACCTTCATAAACACACAGAGAGAATTGTGTTTCCATGATGATTTTAAGCCCAGACAAGTTGAGAATGAAGATCAGCCTTCAAAGCACACATGAAACTGAATTTGAAAAAAATCTACAAGTTTATGTTTACATTTTCTCAGTTGTGAAAACCTGTAAGTTTTCCTGTGATACAGCCATTCCAACACTTTTCTATCGCACAGTACTGGATGTTCTAGATGGGGCAATACGATGATAAATGAGTAAGTGAAAATGAAGTTGGGAAAAGAAGAAATAAATTGTGTATGTGTACAGATCACCTGATCATCAACAGAAAATCTAAAACAAATCAATAAATGATTGATGACAACAATAAATTGAAACTACTTTAACTATTGAGCACTTCTAACCTGCTGATGTAAAATCTACAAAGTCCATTTCTCTGTCAAAAAGTAATACACCACTGTTGCTTCAGATGAAAAGCCCATCACTAATATGAAAAATAGGTTTGAAAATTTAAATTTAAAAAATTATCAAAAAAGTGTGCTATTGCATACAATAAGCAAGAATTAAGCAGCTAAAACTGGGATATTGAATAATGGTAACTAAACCTTGTATGATAATATAACTACATAAGGATTGGAGTTTGCAGAGTTTATAGAAAAGGAATAAAACTATATATATATGAAAATTTTAGCTAGATGTAGATAGTTTACATATAGATATTGATAGATATAGATAAAAGATATTGAAAGATTAAAGAGTATATAAGTAAAATATAATTAAATACTAAATACATTTAAATATGTAAAATGAAAGTATTCCATATTTGGAGAAATCAGATGCTGACTTACTAAAGAAAAACTATATCTTTGACACAAAGGAAAAGGAACCACAACAACCTATTGTATAAAATTTAAAATTTGGATTATATGAGTGAACAGATTAATAACTCTGGAATTCTTTTACTAATTAAGGATGAGAAAAGCAAATAAATATAAAAAATGCCCACTTACACAAACATAAGAGTTATAATTTGTAACAATTTATAATTAACATACTAAAGGCAGACCAATGTTAAAAATATGCAGCTTAATAACTACACACATGCATCTGTTCATAATACACACACATACATACATACATACATACATACATACATACATACATACATATGGTTTGAATGTGAAACATCCTCCATTGGCTCAGAAGTTTGAATATTTTGTTTCTAGTTCTGAACCAGCACCCGACATTTAAGATGTTGTGTAGCTGTGCTGAAGAAAGTAGTCATCCCAAACTGTCCTGAATATTTTTATTCTGGCCCACCTCATGAACACTCTGCCTCCTGGCTACAGATTGAATGTGACCAGCCTTTTACCTCTCCTGGGTTCTGCATTTTCTACCATCAGAGAATGAACTCTTAAACTGTAAGCTAGATAATCTGTTCCTCCATTAATTACTTCTCAAGTGCTTGGTTCAAGTAAAAAGAAAAGTAACTAATATAACTCACATCTGCATTTTTGTCTCAAGGATATAGAAACAATAATTACAGAAAAATGAGCTCATTTTGCATCTAAATATGTTTCTTACAATGTTCTTCATTAAAGGAAGCTAGGGCTGCTTGGATAGAAGGCTCATTATAGAATTTGGGAATGAAATACTGCAACGAACATTGGGCTACACCACATCAGAAAATAAGCTTGCATGCACTCAAAACAAAACACATCCAGAGTTCCAAGTAACAAAAAAATATTGCTACAAAATAAACAATATTATACTCTTTGGGTCCATAAAGTTTAAAATAAATACTTGTGACATATTTACTATAAATGGTCAAACACATAAGCAAAAGAAATGAGTCATGCACAAGAGCTCTCTGGATAATTTTATAGAAAAACCAGAACCCGCAGGAATCAGACAAAAGTGTCCCCACTTCAGACCCTGACTTTCTTCCATAGTGTGAAAAGGCACTTTCAAAAACTGAATTTTGAGCTACAGGAAACTGAAAAATGGTAGCTCAAGCCAGGAATCGAGGTTAACATCAGTAAAGGTAAGGCATATTGATAGGATGCACCCTTGGGCGTCTGTGAGAGGAAGGGCACTTTTGCACTGTGGCCTTCTCCCCTCTTCTATAATTCCTGTGTAGCCATGAGGAAGGCATCCAAAAGATTTCCGTGAAGGGCGTTCAGCCAAATACCTGAACAGAAAGTCTTGCAGTTGAGGTATGCAGAAACAGGGAAAGTATAAACATTGTTTCAACCAATAAGGAAGTAAACTGACATTTCTAATTGAAACAGCGAGAAACCACACTGCAGCGGAGAAGACCTGGGGGAAATAGTGAAGTGTCAATGACTTTATGAACACTTTCTGATAATGATATAAAGAATGCCAGTTTGCTAATTACGGCAAATATGCTTTTCATATTCTTATTTGCAGCAGGCAGAGTTATATATTCTTTAAAAGTGCCTTTCATGCTAGTCCCCAGCGCCTGTGAATCGGTCATCTTCCATGTTCACAGGAAATATGTAAGTTAAAAGATTAGAACGTGGAAATACTAATCTCATCAACTAAATGTGCTGATCATAACTGTGGTGATTTGAATGAGAATATCTCCTATAGTCGCAAACACATTTAAATACTTAGATTCCATTTGGGAGTATTGTATACAGAGACTTTTGACGTGTGACCTAGTTGGACGAGATGTGTAACTGAGGGAAGGCTTCCGATGTCTAAAGGTCCTTGACATTTCCAGTTCACACCCTCCTTACTCCTTGTAGCAAGGTGAGAGCCTTCAGTTTCCTCCCCAGGCACCATGTTGGCTACTAGCTGCCTCCACTCTACCATTTGGGACTCTATCCTTCTGAAACTGTTAACCAAGTTACATTCCTTCTTCTGCTACTTGCCTGGGTTACAGGGTGTTTCTACAGCAACAGAAGATAGCTGTGACATGAGTTGTAAGAAGGAGGCAGGGTGTCAGGGGGATATATATATAAAGGTATATATAAGTGTGGGAGAAGACAGTGGAGGGAATTCAAACATGCTGTGTTACTGAAACTGAAGACAGAAGAAAACAGTAGCAGAAGAGAAAAGCAAAAGGAGTAAATTTTAGCATAGTGTTTTCAGAAAGAAGGATGCCTTAGGGACACTCTGACTTTCAGAAATATGCTCTTCCAAACTGCATTACAACACTATGAAAGTTCTGATCTCAAAATTGGAACTGCATAATGCCATTAGTTTGTTGAATATTTTTAGATAGGAAACAGAAAACATATTTTGTTAGTAATTATGAAAATAAAGTTTTATGGGTATTTTTGTAATTCTGTTAACTTAATATGATCTCAAGCAAACTTTATTAAAAACAATGCAAATTATTGATTTCTTTGATTTAAAGAAAAACAAGCATCCAAAACGGTGGTTTGTATATGTGTTTGTATACGACTTATAGATGTGTTATCATTTATTTCCGTAAAATAACCCTAACCCTGAATCTGCAACTTTGATAGTATAGTAAGGCTAGAACATTCTCTGAAAGTTATGCTTTGAAAGAATGAAAATGTGGCTGAAGAGATGGCACAGGGGTTGAAAGCCCAGTGTCCAACACCCATGTCCATTGTCAAATAGAGGCATGTAGATCTACCTCCAAGCGATTTGGCAAACTTTTCTAGCCTCTGTTGATATCTGCACTCACAGGGCATATATACTTACACAGACACTTTCATGTGTGTGTGAATACATGCACTGACACATAAATAATATCCTTGTAGGGGAAAAGATGAGACTGTAAAAGCCCGAGGTAGGGATGACAGCTATAAAAGAGTATTTCCAGACCCAGCAGCGCCATTGCCCTGAAGAGCTTACTGGAACTGGAACTGTATGAGATTGAACTACCCAAAATCCCAGCATGAATGGAGGAGAGGCTAATGCAATCTCACCTCTCACTATTGGCAACTGACAGTCACTGGGGACAATAGTCAGTTTTGTCAGGTATGGTGGCCCTGGGAGGTTGTCCATGCTTCAGTAGATGGTCCTACATCCATGCTTATCGAGGTTGTACTAAAGGGACTCTGAGGGTTTTTTTTTTTTACAGAGAGCATATGAAGTTAGGACAGGAAAGTAGTAAGATTTAAAGGAGTAATTGGAGGTGTAATGGGGTGGATTTGATCAAAACATTATGCGCATATATGAAACTCACAAATAAAAAAATTAAATTTAAAAGGACAAAAAAAAAATTGTCAAAAGCTGAGAAGAGTATACTGGGCCTACTAGAATATGTCAAGGTAATTTTTGATGAACCCACTTGATAAAATAATCCTCAATATTGAAAAGCATGGCAGATAATGCAAGATGCTTTAATTTTGTTGTATTCAAATGAATATAAATTTTTATTTTATGTTTAAAATACATTTATAATAATATATTAGTACTAAATAACAATAATCTTTCCCTATACCAGACTTTCATTGCATTCTAATATTTAATTTATTTTTCTATTATAAATTTATTTATTTCCTTTATCTATAATCTTGATAATTTAAGAGTCATAGATATTTTCATTTACGTGTAACTGTTTGTGTGTGGGTGTATGACACTTGTGTGGTGTCATTGGATCCCCTGGAGCTGGAGTTGGAGGTAGTTGTCAGCCACTGGGTGTTAAGAAGAGATTTCATGTCCTCTTGGAAGAAAACTGTCTTCCTTTGAGCCAGCTCTCCAGCCCCCTAGAAACCATATTCTTGATATTCTGGGGTACCTTAATTGATTGTTAAAATCAGAAAAACTAATATTTCCTACCTGAAACCCTTCCCACATTTTAGAAAAAGAAAACATTTTAATGACCTTTACTCATTTATTTTCTCTTTTCATTTTATTTTACATTTAAATCTATTTTGTAATGGTAGAAAAGGAGGAAAAGAGTAAAACTGAAGGAGTGACTTCAGAAGAAGACACCTTCACTCCTTTACTGCTCAAAACTGTCTGTCGCACTGCATCTCAGAGGCAAACATCTCACGTAACAATTGTTAATGGACTCTTCCTAATCAGATACACTTTGTCCGACCTGTGCCTGCCTGGAAACTTGAGACTTGGCACACTTTGAGCTCCCATCCAGTTTTATCATCGCTGGAATTAGTGTTGTGCTTACTGGTTCAAAGTGATGCGAAGAAAAAAGATAGTTGGTGGAATATTTTGCAATAAATAAATTAAAATTATTAAAGCCTTTATTATAAAACACGCTGTTAAAAAAAATGGAGCGAGAAAAATGCAAATCTCCAGAAGATATTCTCTGCTCATCCTCTGTGTGTTTCTCCAATGATAAAATAGTGATTTCACTCCTTACTTGTTTATTTATTTATTTATTTATTTGGTTTTTCGAGAGAGGGTTTCTCTATACAATAGCTCTGACTTTCCTGGAACTCACTTTGTAGGCATGACTGTCCTTGAAATCACAGAGATCTGCCTGCCTCTGCCTCCCACGTGATGGGATTAAAGGCATATGACACCACTGCTCAGATCTCATTTCTTTATGTTTGAGATTGACAATTACAACAATTCTCCTTTCCTTTTCCTATCTCCAATGCTCTCGTGCGCCCCTGTTTTCTGTCCTACAAATTAATGGCCCCTTTTCATCCATTGTGTCCTATCCATTCGTGTCCTCCTTGCTCTGCTCACATTTGGTAATCATATTGGTGAATCTTTATGGGTACGGCTTACCGCATTACTAAGGGAAACATCTCACAGCAGTCTTTCTGATCTGGCACTTACAGGATTCTCCCAACTGCTACCCTTTCTGCAATGTTCCCTGAGCCTTACATATGAAAGTGTTTTGGGACTATGATCTCCAGCAATATATTTAGATTGGTTATGGTTCTCTGCAACGTTTTTGAGGGAGAAAAATTCACTTCTCTATGGGCATTAAGACAAAAGTTTTTATTGTTTTTAGACATTATGATGGTTTGGTAAAGTAGTGGTTGTAGGTTCTCCGCCAGTAACAATGACTTCAGTCTTTCTGATAAACTGAGCAAAGTGAACAGATCTTCACCAGAGGACCAGCCTTAAGGATTCTAATGGAGAGACAAGTGGCTACCAGAGTCTTGACCGCACAGGTGATCAGTTACAGCCACACACCTGGTCTCATACCCACTTGTATCATTAGCTGATATGCTGCAATGATATAGTATGTTATTATAGATTCATTGTGTGCTAAATTGCATAAATTAAATCTATTTAGATCTTTTCTTCCCTTACATATAGGTATGGTTGCACGCATAAACATATAACACAAACATACATATACACATATTCATGTATGCATACACACAATCGTGGTCATATGTCAAGCAGTGAGAAATGAAGTCTATATGTTAGAAGAGGAAGGGAAAAAGCAAGATGAGGCAGGAGGGGTGGAAGTTGAATAAAGCAGTATGGAATGACAAATATGTACGTAAATGCAATAATAAAACCTATCATTCTATACACCAAAGAAATAACAGGAATACGTAAAATAATTTATTTTTCTTTGCATAAAATATACTTCCAATCGCACATACTCAGTCTTTACTAGGACCAAATATGACTATGCCAAAAGTTTTCTATTATATTATTGAAGAAAACTCTAAATTAAAGCATGTAGGGGAGAGCAGGATTCTTGCAGGAGACTATATAGTGTAAGAGTAGCTGGCACCACTTTCAAAGTAGACTCGGCTTGATCCCTGGGCTGACAAGGTTTGCACTACTTTGTCAGCCCAATGGTAGGTAGTTGTGGCCTGACACCTAATTATGAAGTTTTCCCAGTGTCTTTCAGGCATTTTATCATCTTTCCTTCAAAACCCCCTTTCCCTTACAATGTTGCACAAATGCATGACCCTTCTTTTGAGTAAGAAGAGAGATTCTTACCTCAGTTACTTAAAAGAGATATAGCAGACTTAGGAGCCTATATTTAAATAGGCCATTCTTGTCTAAAGAGATGCCTAGATTCAATGTCCAGCTAACAGGAAGTAAAGGTGTGTCCTCCTTCCCAACTCAACAATTTGTGGGGGCTTCTCTGTGAACTTTGGCTGGAGTTCGTGCCTATGAAAACCCGAGTTTCAAAATGCCTTTCTGCGATGGTGTTGTAGAAATGACCTTGTTACCAAAATACACAAACCAGAATCTATTAAAAATGATTTTTGCAGTGTTGTGACTTTTAATTAAAATTATTCAAATTAGATGGCCAGGCTTTTCCATACATATATTACCTAATACATTCATAGGAAAACAAAGTACATATTCATATGTATTGATGAATTTAATGTGAGGATCATAGGATCCATAGCCAAAATCAACAGGGAAAAGAAGAGATCTTTTTGCAATTAACCATATGAAAACAACACTGAAAAGTAAATTGCTTGCCTTACATTCACTGAAAGTTGAACATTCCCTTTTAAAATGGTATGAACAAGTATAGACTCTACACACTCTCAGAAATTGCATATTAGAACAGTGTTTTCTGTAATAAAATATGGGTAAAACAGAAGCATTGAGAGGGCTTATTGCTGATGGTGCGTGTCATAAGCCTAGTAACCTAGGTTCAATCCCCAAGACCCACATAGGGGAAAGAAAGAGTCAAATTAAAATCAACAAATAAATGGATAAATGAATAAATGAAAGCTTTCAGGGTAGCACAAAGTGAGACTTCTGTGTTTAAAGCTGTTGTTCTTTTCTGACACATTTCTGCTTCCTCTGGATGTGGGCCAGAACTGGGAAAAATAAGCAAAACAAAATGTTACAAGATAAAAGAACCAAAGCACAGTTATCTATTCTTTCTTTGCGCTTTTCCTTTCCTTCACTGGGGTATGTGTGTGAATTATGAGGGTTTACACGTGTGTGGTAGTGTCTGTGTGTGTGTGTGTGTGTGTGTGTGTGTGTGTGTAAATAAATGTACACATGAATGCTGAGGCCTCGGTTGATATCGCGAATCTTTCTTGATGGTTCTAACACCTGACCTCTTTGGAACAGAGCCTTTTTATCAGACTGAAAACCTGCTGGCATACCTAGTCTCTGGCCAGCTTGCTCTGGGGACTCCCTGCCTCTGCTTCCCAAGGTTAGAATTACAGTTTGGCAGCCACTTGTCATTTTATAGACGCTAGGAATCCAAACTCTGGTCCTCTTGTCATGTGTGTGAACCCTTTAACCACTGAGTCGCTCCCCAGTCTTTGAAAGTCAGAAAACATAACCCTAGCCTACATTTAAGGATAATTAAATCCGGTTCATCAACCGGATTTTCATCAAAGTTTTTGGACATCTTTGGGTTTTTCAATTTCTTGGAATTACTTAAAGTCACTTCAGTTTTACTCATAAGATAATAGTCATTTCACCATTACTTCACCACATTGGTGGATCAATTTTGAAACAATCAGTCTCAACAATGTAAAGTTTGCTAACCCAAAGAAACAGTGCATCTCTCTCCTTGTTTAGGGCTTCTTTAATTTCTCTACTTTTTTTTTCTCCTGATCACGTTTTAATTTACCTTACACTGAATTTTAATTTTGTCATAAAAGTCAGTTATCAATGGAAATTTTGCTGTGTAAAACAATGTAAATCTTTTTTTTTTTTTTTTCAGTGCATCGCTGTTTTACTTTTTCTAGGCTTGTAATTTTTTTTCTTATTTTATATATCTATCCCAGTTTGCTCTCCCTTCCTTCTTCCTTCTCTCCCTCTCAGCCTCCCTCTCTTCCTCCCTCCCATGTCCCCCACTCTCCACCCCACCCACCCCCACTCCACAAGGAGGGTGATGCCTTCTAGGAGGTATCACCAAAATCTGTCAAGTCATTTGGAGTAGAGACTAGGCCCCCCTCCTGCCTCTAGGTTAAAGGAGTATCCCTCCATGGGGAATATGCTCCCAAAGTCCTTTTGTGCACCAGGGATACATCCTGGTTCCACTGTCAGAGGTCCCTTAGACTGCCCAGGCCTTCTAACTGAGACCCATGGTCAGGGGGTCTGGGTTGGTCCAATGCTAAGTTCCCAGCTATCAGTCTGAGGGGCCCATTAGCTCCTCCTTGTTCATTCAGGTCAGCTGTCTCTGTGGGTTTCTGTAGCCTGAGTCAGGGGAGGAAAAAGCAATGTAAATCTTACATTTGAAAATTTTTAAGTAAATTTGAAAGTTCATAAAGCTAATATGTCAAAGAAATGAGGTCAGAGTGGGAAAAAGGTATTCTTGGAAATAGTAGATAAACCCAGACTATAGTCCAGCGAATAAAAAATTTTAAAACAGACTTGATTTCTCCTATTTTCCTTCCATCTCGTTTATGGCATAAAGCCACCCTGGTTACCTGGTACATTAGGATTAGTAGGATGCAGAAGCCCTCGTTCTGAGGAACTATTATTTATCTTAAGCACTCACACAATGGATTTTGTCTGTTTGTCACTTTAAAGTAATGAGACTTTTATCCTCTCTTAGCAAGATCTTAGCTACTATTTGCGAGGCTTATCTTGTTCTTATTTAATTGTTATTCTGCAATAAATGTGTTTTACTTCTCTATGGTGATTGTGGAGAGGATTTTAGCAAGTGAAGATCATTTCTGAATTGCATTGCCACAGTAATAAAATGCTAGTGACCTATATTTCAATGGCATGGCATAAGCAAAGACCTAGGTGTCTGAGACAAAGAATATTACAGTTCAATAGGAATTATGGGCATTGGTGGAGCTGATTTTAGAAAGCTAAAATGGGAATGATAACATACGAAACACGATGAAAAAAGACTTAAGAGACTGACTCTATATACAAAATTAGGATGTAACATGTTTAAAGTTTATTCTAATTTCAGTGAATATAGGTTGAGATTATTTGAGCTATATCCAGTTAGCATTTATAAATGACTCAACCAGCTGTTGTGTTAGGCATTAATTTAAATGTCCAGTGTGGAATGAATGCACTTGGTGTTACAGTATTGTTAGAAATGCATAATAAACACTTTCAGATTAAAATTTATGGGACTAGAGACATGGCTAAGCAGATAAGAGTATGTACTCTTTTCCAGAAGACCTGAGTTTGGCTCCCGGTACTCTCATAGAGCATATCCCAACCACCTGGAATCCAGCTCCAGGGGATTTGACAGCTCTGGCCTCCACAGAGACTTGCACTCATGTGCACATAACCACAGCCCAATCAACAAACTTATAGATAAGACATATATATATGTGTGTGTGTGTGTGTGTGTGTGTGTGTGTGTTTTAATAAAAAGAATGAGACAAAAATGTAATGTAAATAAGAACCATATGTTTGGTAACTAAAATGAAGAATTGAGGCAAACCATGAGGGTGGGGAAAAACAAAATAATCCTTGTTTTTAGGGGATGGAACAAAACAAAAAACAAAAAAAAAAACCAAAAAAACAACAACAACAAAAAAAAAAACCAAAAACCAAACATTACAATGTATTGAAATAAGAAAAGGACAAATATAGGGAAAATAAAGGCATTTTGATGGCCATATTTTCACTCTATTGTTACACCATGATAAGGAAGGGTTTTACCATATAACATATACTAATTAAAATCAACATTCCTTTGTTGCTGAAGATTATATATTGTGAGCAACACTGTATATTGGGGCTTTATAGTTAAGTATGAATACAGGCCAAATTTGGGTCATTTTCTACGTATTTCTTTTATGAAGAAAACGTTTTAAGTAATGTTTAATCTTTTAATCCTGTGTAATATTAGTAACACTTTGCTCCTCATGGCTATTGCTCTCTGAAATGACTTAGGAAACCTGGGAGTTGAGAAAACTTAAATTAAAACCTTAAAACAAGTAATACCCTCTCTTTGCCTTCTTTTAAAATACTAGGAATGGGAAAAGATGGAATGAACACAAAGGTATGGAAGTCATGGAAGAGATACAGACATATTTTATCCTAACCATAGTTTTCTTCTTTGTTAGTAAACACATGAATTCAGTATTGCATGTATTTAAGAAGCAAGAACCATCCTTGCAGTACAAAAGATCCAACAAGTGTACTCCTTTGAGGTAGTGGTTGTGAAAGTTGGATTTCTTTCATTTAATTGACCATTAGTAAACAAGCAATTAGTCATTCATTGAGTATATTTGTTTTACTGGAACCATTAGAGTATTTTTTCTTTGTTTGCCTTTTTTAAATTTGTACGTTGGAAGGAGTGGGTCAGTCATCCTAAGTTTTCTCTCTTTCTTACTGTCTTTTACCAATACAAAATTCAAAACACTGAGTATGCCTTGGTAAAGAAGCATCACCATACTTAACTTCAAGCTCTATTACAGAGCTAAAATCCTAAAAACAGCTTAGTATTGGCAAAATTTTAGGCATGTAGACCAATGAGAATCAAATTGAAAACCCTGATATTAACTTACATACCTACAAACACCTGATTTTTGACAGAGAAGCTAAAATTATACAATAGAAAAACAGAAAGTGCTTCTAATTTATGCCAGCAGAACTGTTGTTGCAGGTATCAAAGGAAATATACCCAACCCCTCATAAGCATTGTGAAGTATAACCTTAATGGGTGAAATTCCATTTCTATAAAGATATCAGTACAGAGAAATATTTTATAACACAGCAAGCCTTTCAGATAATACAATGAACAGCTGTTATTTTTCTATTGACCACCTTGGTCTTTTTCACTGGAAGCACTGACATTATTTGAACTCCAAATCATCTTAATAAGTGAACATTAAAAATCTGTAATATTTAAAAAAGTTGCAACTTTAACTCAGAGTACTTTTATATCTAACCATTTTAACAAAACATAAATATTAAAAAGTATTAATTTGTGGTGAGTTTAAAACAGGTTAAAACTATAGGGCGAAATGTGAGGAATGCATCCTTTTTAATGTGGCAAACTGGCCTTCCCATGTTCCCATATTTTACTTAAGTTTACCACGTGATTTCATTATGTAAATATACATTCTTAAATCCACAAAGTAATACAGGATTATTTTAATTTCTTAGATTAAAAATAGACCAGAATAGTAAAAAAATAATTTATAAACGCATCCACACATACCAACCCATATTTTTCTATGTTAATATTTTTCAATATTAAAAGTTTAGATCATGCAAGTTATGTTTCAAAGACAGTCACATTTATGAAAAATAAGAAAAGTGAGTAAGCAGAAAGGTCTACAAAATAAGACTAAGCCTAAAAACAACAAAATGAAAGGGACATTGTATAAATGCCTATCGAGTAGACCAATTTACGGAATAACATAGAAGAAACACTGCTACCAAGCCTAAATACTGGAGTTCAGTCTAAAGGATGCACATGATACAGAAGAGAAAAAGAAACCAATTCCTTCAAATTCTCCTGTCTTATCCACTCATGTTCTATGGGATGCACACACACACACACACACACACACACACACACACACACACACACACAGAGAGAGAGAGAGAGAGAGAGAGAGAGGAAACACAAATACAAATAACCAACAAAAAAATTATGTTTTCTATAAAAAGATGAAGTGATGCCTGTAAATGTCTCCTTATTTCAGAATACATGCAGTACTTCCCAGGGTTCCCGGTCATCACGTCCTCCTCCATTCCTCATGAGGCTGTTTCCTATTTAACAGGGCATTTATTTTCCCTGGAAAACAAAATTTTACAGACTTTAATAAAAAACTTTGTGTTAGTATGCTACTTTGTCAATATGGTCACATTAAACAAAAATCAAGCAAGACAACAGCAGCAAAAGTAATCTTAATATTATGAAGCTGTAATAGTAGCAATTACGTTGCTGTATGTTTTATGCCATTATGACTCATTTTTAAACTAGAATTCGTGTTCTGTATAATACCATAAAGTACAAAAGGACAGGAATTTTGGCAGTCCTTACCTAATCTATCACATCAGTTTAATGTAATAAAGGATGATGTACTTTGTGACATGTCTTAACTCTAAAATCAGCCCTTTCCAATAATGTCATACAAAGTAAGAGGCTATAAGGCTATATTTTTTAAGAAAAAGAACAAGGATTTTAACATGCATCATTTTTCAAAAGCATTTCACTTGCATCTCACCAATTTATATTCCTGTGTGTTTTGACAGTGTATATTTGTGTATATAAATATTTATGGTGATTTTACACTGTTGATTTCAATTACTCTTTTAGCCTTCCTTGTGATTGTTAGGTATGTATAATTAATCTTAATTACATTTTGATGAAGAAACCATTACATGTTAAACATGCATGAAAATAAGTATAAAACTGACACCAAACAGCCAGCTTATTTTTGCCATGTTTTCTTAACATCAGCACTCTATCTATGGACTCTTTGATTGAGCTTCTCCAAATTACATTAGTTGCTTCCACTCCTCCTTAGGAATTTTAATGTATTTATAGTTCGCTAATTTATAAAGTTGTGTATTGTGTGTGTGTGTGTGTGTGTGCGTCTGTGTGTCTGTGTGTGATAGTGCTTGCGTGGGGGGGGGTCTAAGAAAGCATTATGGAAGTCAGTTTTCTGCTTCCGTATGGAGTATTGAAATGCAACTTAGGATGTCAGACTTGTCTACACCACCTTTACCCACTGGGCAATCATACTGATGCTAACTTACTATCTTTTGTATGTCTCTTAAATATTAGCTTATGAAGCAATGCTATCCCATTTCAGGGCTTTAGCCTTAGGAAGTTGAACCCAAAGACCTTGTACTACATTCAGTAATTGTATCATACTGGCTGCATTTCAGTCTTTCAGTCTAGAAGATTGAAATTAAGTTTACCATTCTGAGTGGCATGATTTGATATTCTCAAAAGATACGACAACACAGAATACTGTCACTGCTTCTAATTTTTTTGTCATCAAGGGACATTGTATTATAGTTTCATGCTGTTTTCTTGACTAACAATAAATGTTATACTGTACATGCTTATGGATTTTTATTTTAAAATAAATATCTTTTTTAACATCTTAAAACTGAAATAAATTTCCTTTACAATTAACATTTATATTCATATATATGCTGAGAGACATACAACTGATACCAATACTATAAACCTAATTTCTTCTTGTTATAATTTCTTCTATGACCTGCAGTAAGATTTTATTTGAACATGAGTATTGTTTTACAAACAGATTTATTCTATGACTGGATTAAAAAATTTGTATCTATATTAATGTGTTTTTATGTTTTTGAGTTAGTATTCCACATTTAAGCATCACATTTATCCATATTTCTCTACACCAATGTTATTTTGTGATGGATATCATTTTTAATAGAAAATATAATTTTTTCATAGACTATATTCTGATTTCGGTTACCCTTTCCTCAACTCCTCATAATTTCATCACCCAATCAGACACACAGTTGCTATCTTCATCGGATTTACCAATAACTGTCTTATTCTAACAAACAAGAATCTAAATATAGTAAGAAAAATCAAATAAAATAACAACAAATCAGAATAAGACAAACACGTGGAAAATAATCAATGAAAGAAACATAATGAACAAATATAGATTCTGAAACACAAACATTCAAACATGCAGAAAAACACATTTTAAAAACACAAAATTGGAAAACATATGTATCAGCAAAAGATCTGAAGAAACATGCCCACACAAAGCATTGTAAGACAAAACCCAAAACTGTGAGTGTGTGCATTCTCTATACTCCAATAGTAATTTTTTTTTGTAGATATAAGTGTTGCTACATCTGCTTGTTTCTTGTATTCATTTGATTGGAAGTTCTTTTCCCAACCCACAACTCTGAGGGGACCTCTATCTTTGAAGTTGAGGTGTGTTTCTTATATGCTGTAGAGGAATGGATTTTATTTTCATATCAATTCTTTTAGCCTGTGTATTTTTATAGGCAATTTAAGACCATTAATATTGAGGGATATTAATGACCATTGATTGTTAATTCTTGTTGGTTTGGGATTTGGTGGTGGTGGTGGTGGTGGTGTTATTGTGTGTGGATTTCTCTCCATTTTTCTTTTCACTGTTGGTAAAGTTGGATTATCTATTGCCTATGTTTTTGTGGGTATAGTTAATTTACTTGGGTTGGAGTTTTCCTTCCAGTACTTTTTGTAGGGCTGGGTTAGTTGATGTGTATTTTTTAAGTCTATTTTTGTCATGGAATATCTTGGTTTCCCCATCAATAGCGATTGATAGCTTTGCTGCGTATAATCTGGGCTGGCATCAGTGATTTCTTAGTATTGGCAGAATATCTATCCATGACGTTCTGTCCTTCAGAGTTTCCATTGAGAAGTCCATGTAATTCTGCATGGTTTGCCTTTGTATGTTATTTGGCCTTTTTCCTTTGTTGCTCTCAATGTTCTTTCTTTATTCTGTATGTTTGCTGTTTTGAGTCTTATGTTGCAAGGGGACTTTCTTTTGTGGTTCAGTCTAGTTGTTGTTCAGCAAACTTCTTATACTTTCATTGGCAATTCTTTCCTTAGGTTGGGAAACTTTTCTCCTATGATTTTGTTGAATATAATTTCTTTACCTTTGAGTTGGGCTTCTTCACCTTCTTCAATACCTATTATTCTTAGGTTTTGCCTTTTCACTGTGTCCCATATTTTCTGGATATTTAGTGTCAGAGATTTGTTAGACTTAAGATTTTCTTTGGTCGATGAATCTATTTCTTCTAGTGTATCTTCAGTGCCCGAGATTCTCTCTTCCATTTCTGGTTATGCTTGCATCTGTAGTTTCTGATCATTAACTTTTCTATTTCCAGCATTCCATCCACAGCATTCCAGCATTCCCTTAGACTGTGTTTTTGTTTGTTTGTTTGTTTGTTTGTTGTTTTTTAAGTTTTGGTTTGTCTTTAATATTTTTTCCATTCCTTTAAGGGATTTTCTCATCCTCTCTGTGAGGGCCTGTGTCATAGTCATAAAGTTGTTTTTAGGGTCATTCTCTTCTGTTTCATCTGTATTGGGATGTTCAGGACTTGCTGGGATGGAGTCCCTAGACTCTGATGGTGCTCTGGTGTTGTCATTTTGATCTTTCTGTTGTTGACTATGTTCCTATACTGTTGTATATCCATCTCTTCTTCCACTGCTAACTGGTAGGGTCTCTCCCTCTTCTGGTGGGTAAGGAAAAAATTTTCTCTTCCAGTGGGTGCAAGCAGATCTAACACTCCAATGGCTCTCCTACTCTGGGGGGGGGGTGTTAGGACTCCTCCTCTGACTGGAGGCTGGACCAGGTAGCTGGCAGACTCCAGAAGGGCTGGCCTTCTAGAGCGAGCTCCCTTGCATGCAGTTCTCAGTTTTCGGTCCTTGTGATGCTCCAAGTAGGGCATTGGAAGCTAAAATAAAGTTTAAAAGGAGAAAAATGTGAAAATTATTATATAACATGCTCATTCTCCTAGTTTGTATGTTAGGTCAAATAAAAGTTTTTAAAGATATACATAGAAAGGCACATTTAAAAACAAAACAACACTGAATTTCTCTAATACAATTTAAATTCATAATTATTTTGAAAATTTTAAGATGATTGAATGAATTTTTGAAGAGATAAAGTACTTCTAATGCAACGTTAGAAAATGTGGAAAATATATTTGTTTCTAGATAAGAGTTCTTTACTGATTCTATTTTGTCTCTATATGACATATAATCCTTATATTTTTATCTTGCAGATTTGAAAATGGCAAAAGGAATTTTTTGACTTATTTTTTGAATATATGAGCTTCTTTTTTATGTTTCCATTACAAATATAGTATAGTATGCCTGAGTGAGGTGCTCATACATATATTCATTCTTGCAAACTTTAAAACTGAAAAGTCCAAGCAGTTAATCAATACTTTTTGAGTGCCAAGTATATGTAAAGAGGGTGAAGGATGTAGTGATGAGGAGGGAATTTAAAATTTTAAGTGAAATGTGAAGCCATTCATTACCATGCTCAGCATAAACTGATGCACTCACAGCTGTGTGTTCTTTGTGTCTTTGGAGCACAGATATCTTTTCATTTTCCTTCATTTCTTTGTCCTTGACTCCTGGCACAAACCTGTATTTATGAAGTGTTAACTCCTTTGTTGGACTCCCATAGAGGTTCATAACCCTGAAGAAAGCCTGTCATTGAGCAGATGTAGATTACCTATGATCTAATGCAAATAACCAGTTAACATAGAACATAATCAAAAGAGCAGTACCATTGTATCGATTTATATAGCTTCCTTCAGAACGTTGGGGCCATTCTCCTTTCCTGGTAAGCTAGGATTTTGGATGATCAGTAGTCATCACAGCTATCCTAAACCACTAGTTTCAAGTATATTGACTTATGCCAAGACAAAGTAGTATCCAGATTCCAGGAGTGAGCAGAGCAAAGGTAGATTTATTAAGGATAATATGAGAAACATCTCCCGGGGATGAGCCAGTCCCCAATAAATATGTAGAGTTGTGGAGACCGGTCTCAATGGTCATCTACAAAACACTCCTACATCTATGGCCCATAGAACATTGTGGAAGTGGGTACACAGAGAGGTGTGAACAAGCAGATGATGGAGTTTGTTGTGAAATTGTGTCTGCAAGAAATGTCAGAAGCTAGACCCATAAAGTCTTAACTACATCTACCTAAGCATGAGCTGAACAAGGATAAAAATGGACTTGAAAGATGGATGAGGGAAAGACACAAAGCTTCAACTTTACACAAAGAACTATGGGTAGCCAAGGAATTCTGAGAGTTGGAGAAATGGTCTTACCTTGGTAGAAGCACACCACCTGGTTATCCAGTACAAAATGGACATCACTGAATCCATACATAAGAGACATAGCATACAGATAGATTATTGTGGTTAGGAATACTATTGCTTTGATGAAACGCTATAACCAAAACAACTTGGGAAGAGAAGACTTATTTGTCTTACATATCCTGAGTCATAGTCCACTAAGGGAAGCCAAGGTAGAAAGTCAAACAGTACAGGAACCTGGAGGCAGGAGCTTGTGCAGAGGTCATGAAAGAGTATTGCTTATTGTTTTGCTTCTCAAGGCTTAATCAATCTGCTTTTTTATAGAATGCAGGACCACTTGTCCAAGATTGACCTCAACCACATGGCTGGGCCTTCACACATCAATCACTAACTATGAAAATATTCTGTGAGCTTACCTGTAGCTTAATGTTATGGAGGATTTTTCTCAATTGAAGTTATTACTTCCCAGATGACTATAGTTTGTGTCAAGTCAGCATAAATCTAGACAACAAACAGATTGAGCAGGAAGTATTGGATAATATGTGCGCATATACATATATACATGCATGCACGAAACAATTGATTAATAAGGAATCCACGAATTTAAAAGAAAAAAAGGTAAAGGTATAAGGGAGTGTATTGAGAGAGAAACGGGGGAGGGGGAGAAAGGGTGTAATAGTATTTTAATCTTAAAACAAAATATCATCATATTGCTTTCCTCTAGGTGCTATAAAATATAAGAGGACTGTAACAAGGCCCTCGTGATTATATATGGGGATGATAAATTTGTTCTGTTGGACAAAACAAGAATTGAGTGTCCAAGAATGGCGAAAGACCAACACAGGGAGAAAGCAAAAGTGATGGCGTTATTGACGAAGGAAATCATTCCCTTTGCATTGTGAGTGGTTACTGAACTGGGAGGCTTGAGAACATCCTCTGGATTGGGTGTTGATAGGACATATGGGCCCTCTCTTTTCTCTTACTGTTGTTATTTATGCATCTGTCTCCACTCCTCAGCACTGGCTTTCTTTACAATCTCCTCTGGAAGTAAAAAGTGACATTTTGGGAATGCTGCTCTTAGATTCCCTGTCCATCTACATTCCTCTAGTTCTCCCTCAGAAAGATTTACCATATTTGGGGAAATTCTCATGAAAGTAAACTCAGAAGAACCTATGCATTTTGTTCTTACTCTCTCTTCATTTCACTGGCTTCCTGTAGGCAACGTTCCTCTTCTCTCCAGCTCTGTTCTGTCCCTGTCCATGTCCCTCTTCCTTTCCTTCTCACTCACCATTTCCCGTGCCTATGCTCAAGGTAGTGGCACTTTGAATGTGAGGATAAAACTTGCCATAGTTTCAAGTTTTACTAATAGTTTAATATTTACTTATATTTATTTTAGTATGTGATATATGCTTCTGTGGGTACTTGTGTTTATATGTGTAGTGGCCAGGAATTCATACTGGAGGTTTCCTCTTTTGCTACTCACAGTATTTTTTGTTTTAAAATTTGAAACAAGATTGTTTTAACTGTCAGTCTTAGCTCCTTCACCCTTCCAATCTCCCCTGTCACCCCCACCAAACTCGAGCCTATCCCCCTTCTGCTCTCCATGGAAGGTGAGGGTCTCCATGGCGAGTCTTCAAAGTCTGTCATATCATTTAGGGCAGGGCCTAGCACCCCCCCCCCAATGTGTCTAAGCTGAGAGAGTATTCCTCCCAAAGTCTATTCGTGTACTAGGGATAAATACTGATCCATTAAAAGGCCCCACAGACTGCCCAGTCCTCCTAACTAACACCCAGGGTCGTTCATTGAATCTAGATCTGCCTCTGTTGGCTAGATCAACAGACAGTAAGGCCCTGGGATCCTCTTCACTCTACCTCCCCTTCTTTCTTAGGACTTGGAAGAGAGATGAATACTGCCATATTTGTATTTTAAATGGGCTCTGGTGGTCGGAACTCAGGTCTTCACACTTGCTTACAAAGCCATTCCAACTGTCAGGAAAAACACCAGTTATAAAATTCAAGAGGTATCACCACAAGACTGTCCACGTTTGTTACTCTAAATTTGGGCTCTTTTCCACTTACCTTTACATTCAATAGCTCCTTAAACATTTCTCAGAGAAGGCACTGCATTTCTGTCCTCACAGGGAAGAGTTATTCTAGAATAATGAGCAAGGTAGGGCCTGAAGAAAATTAACACACATCCAAGCAGTACAGGAGAGATCCAGGTACTAGCTGGATTTTGACAGTGGGTAGCCATCTACGGGGTTCTCCTAAGCATCAAACTCTAGGCTGTGGAGACGCTGCCGTGGATGCATAGTTGGTTTCTTGTCTGCATTATTGATGACTCTGAAACCTCCTGGTGCAAAGTTCCACCCTAAGCCACGTGACTGTGTTCCTCTGGTTTTGTTAATGCATGCCCTGAGACAATGTTTTATTGCTGTCACATTCTCAGCTACGTCAGTAGCACACACTTCTGGGGTGCTCAGAGGGACATGCAGGCAATAAAGGCATCCCATCACTAAAAATGTCAGATGTTTAAAAACCGTGGAAAGACCCAAGAATGACTGCACGTTTCTCTCTGTCTCAGCTTAATCTCTGATTTCTTTTTCTCTTGCCCCTGTGTTTCCACTCTCTAAAAATAGCTCTCTTTAGCATAGTCTAGCCCTGTTCTCCAAACCACAGTCATCAGTAGCAACACCTGTAGCAGCACTGAACTTGAGATTTCTTCAGTCCCACTCACACCTGCTAAGCCAGACAGTGGCTGGGCCGGTTGGGGTTGGGGGTAGCAGTCTCTTTTCCCAAAGCTTCCAGATTATCTCCATCCAGTCAGTGTTTTAATCTCCTATCTTAGCATCAAGATACTTAATCATGGAGTTCAGAGAAATGTGAATTTAGGAACCTTTTCAGAGCAGGACATTCCTGGACAATCAAGGAGACAGCTGCTCATTTGCATCTTAAAGCTCCAATCAAGGCCTGCATCTTTTGTCTAAGGGGACTTATATCAGCCAACTTACTCTCTTTCATTCTTCCCACTCAATTTGCCTCTTCTTTAACGTCATTACTACTTTAAGTTTAGAATTATCATAGCTAGCATTAACTGTCAACTTGACACAGCTGGAGGAGTTGAGCTGGCGCTTACCTAGAGTTTTCACTCCTACTAAATTGTGTGCCCAGTCCTTGAAAATACTCTTCATGCTACCAGAAGAGAAAGTAGAGCCCAACTCAGATACAAGCCTTCAGCCTGCAATGATATACAATAGTGGCAAAAAGTGTTTTAGAAATAATCAGTCACCATTTGGTTAGACATAAGGTTCATAAGCTAGAACTCGTATCCAACACTGATTGAGTGACTGAGAACTTAAAACTATATAGGACATGAACCTATGTTAAAACCAAATACTATTGTCCCGTGAAAGGACCACACCAATAAAATGACTCCTAACGACATCCCTGTATAATCAAAGATCAATGTCTGCTCACTAGAAGCTACCTACTGAAGTACATCAGAACAAATACAGGACCTTAAAGCAGAACAAAATGCAAAGAATGAGACACTGGAAACTTTCAGTATTAAATGGGATGTCTCCTTCAAATCCCTACTGTCAGGGCTCATAGAACTCTGTAGAAGAGGAGTCAAGAAGACTGTAAGAGCCAGTGGGGATAGAAGACACCAAGAAAACAAGGCTTCCACATAAAATAGGACTGATGCACCTAGGAACTCACAGGCCTGTGGAGCTTGCACAGGTCTAAGCCATATGAGGTCTTACCACACTGAAGGAAAGTGTACACAGCGCCCATCTTGAATCCGGAAACTATCTCTAATTTGGAAATGTTCTGAAAAGAAAAAATAGCTTTTTCCAACAGAGTGTCACTGGGCATACAAACCATGCCCAGAAGCAGATGGCCAGCACAAAGCAACCTCTGTGATATTTCTGTTTCATAATGCTATATCGGGGCACTTTTTACAGCCTTTTATGTCTTTTGGCGATGCATTACGGTTCCTTGTTTTGTGTTTTACAGAATTTCCATGCATGTGTCCATGTATGTTCCCTGTGCTTTTTCTTCTAGTATTGTGGTTTGTTGTTTTGTCCATTTCTGTTTGCCCTTACTTTATTTTATTGTTATCTTTGTTCTAACCGATGTGTTTGTTTTCTAATGAGAGAGATCAAGAACACGTATGACTGGGTGGGTGGAGAGCTGTATATTATCTGGGAGAACTTAGGGAAAGAAAAATCATAATCAGAAAACAGTATACAAAAAGAACTTTTATTTTCAATTACAAAGAAAAGGATCTCAAAAAAGTTTTCATTAAGCATTTGTCTTTATCAGGTTGGCCTGTGCCTATGTTTATGAAGGGTTATCTCAAGAATCTGAGTTAGTAATAGACAGCCTTATTCCCTCTCTGCAGCACATTTACTGGGAAGTTGGTCCACAGTTATAAAAGAGAGCTAGCTAAGCAAACACCTGTGAACAAGTTACAGAGCAGGCCAGCAAGCAGCATCCCTCCGTGGTTGTCCCTCTAGGTTTCTGCCCTGAGTTCCTGCCTTGATTTCCCTCAAGGATGGGTTTGATTGGAAATTGTAACCAAACAAAACCTTTCTTTCCCAAGTTGCTTTTGCTCAGAGTGGTTTTTCATAGCAATAAAAAATAACTAGAAAAGTGATCATTACTGGAATAAACATAGTACATAGTACAAAGATACTTTAAAAAAAAATCAATGCTTTGCCTTCTCTGTCAATTTCAGGACTTTCGGGTGGTTGTGTATCCCCAATAGGAAACAAAAACAATTCACTTATTTAGTAGCGAGCTTGGAGCATGTTCCAAAACATTGAATAACTCTTTAATAGTACAGCTATATACCATTCAACATCAGGGTCTGTGCTATGAAGGCCGACAGTTTGTAATGTAGGATTTAATTAAATTGGGCACCACTATAATTAAAGGTTTCGAGTTATTAATGCATCACTCTGGCAAACATTTAATTTTTATCTCTCTAGTGCAACCCTTATTAAAATGGGATATTAGGACAGTTAAATCGAATTTGCAGCAGAAATGGTTTGGATTCGTAGATGTAATTCAGGGCAATACACTCCAGGAACTGTTTTCTTTTCAAACAAAAGAGAGACTTTTTGAATGCATAAGAAAATGAATATAGTTTCATATAAAATAATAATTTAATTTAAAAAACAAAATTTATATTAGGTACTGAATAAGTAACTGGGAGAAGGAAGTGTTCTCATTATTAAGTTTCAGAAGTTCATCCATCCTTACTCTGGACAGCTTGGAATATGGATGTCAAAATTTTACCTGAAACTAAGCTTGCTGCAATACCATTTATTTCCTTTGAATCTAAAAAAAACAGTGAAGAAGGAGCTTGAGACATGGTTCAGTGTTTATGAGTTCATGCTGTTCTCCTTGAAGACCTAAGTCAGAAGATCTGAGTTAAAGGACAGCTCATAGATAATGTACACCACCTATAACTACAGGTTCATGCTATCTAATGCCTCTAGCCTCTTCAGCTATTACACTCACATATACATATTTATACAATATTTTAAATATTAATGGGGAAGTAACATCTATAAGCCACATATTTTCATTTTCACTCAAACAAATATCAATTAAAGCTTCATCTCTGTTTATCCATCCTTGATTTTAGATGACTATTCTGAGTAGAAGTGTATATGCCTTCCAGCGTTGATATGCAAATTTGTGATACTATATCTTCATCAGTTAAGACTAATATCAGGACTACAGAATCACAGAAGGAATTCTGAGTAGTATTAGTTTATTCTGTCATAAGGAAACTCACAGTTAAGACTGGCATTTACTACATTAAATATACTTCAGTACAAAGTTAATATTCTATGATAGCAATTTTCAAATCATAAAGGGGCTTGTATTTAGGAGACCTTTGTTTGTTGTTTCATTTGGCAGCCTTAATTTGTTACAGCATCCCTATCCTTTTTCCCTAATTCTGTCCCACAGAACTTTCATTAGAAAATACTGTTGTTATCCAAAGAGATTTTTTTTTATGCATATAGAGTATTTTTTATTTAATTTTATATAACAAAGTCCAATTAAATGAAAACAAACATTTATACACAATATTTGGGAATTTGGGCGTCGTTCCCTCCAAACCACTTCCTGCTGGTAAGGGGCGCTGTCCTGGGGGATTCGAAGAAGATTCAGATATCCTAGCTGTATTTTTGTCTAAGATTAAGGGACATAAAACCAATCTTTTATGCCACTTTGACTATGAGAGCTTAGAAAAATTAACTGATAGGAGATGTCATTCTGTAAATATGTTTCTCATACTGGTTAATGAATAAAGCACTGTTGGCCAATAGGAAAGCAAGATAGGCAGGACTAGGAGACAAGGAGGATTCTGGAAGTAGTAGGGAAGAAATTCAAGATGGAGGACTGAGAGAGCAAAACACGGGCCCCTCTCTCGGGTAAGATGAGACCACGTTGAAATATTTAGATTAATAGAAATGGGTTAATATTTAAGGCAGAGCTAGCCAATAAGAAACTAGTAACTGGATAACAGCATTATACCGAATACAGTGTCTCAGTATGATATTTGGCGCTGGCGCCGTGGTGGGGCCAGGCTGGCAGGAAAACCTTCTCGTAACAACTAAGTGATGATTCTGCTTGAGGAGTAGGGCTCTCTTCAACGTTTATATCAAATTACAAACCTGTGAGGGTATACATATACAGAAATGTGAACAATTGTTTTTTAAATTATTTTATTCCTTGAAATTCATCCACTATTGCTTACCCTCTTTTAATACCTTATCTCCTGATCCTCCCACCAAGTCCCCATAGCAAATTCAGATCTATTTGATTCTGTTTATTTCCTTCTTTCTACTCTGTGTTCCAATGGATATAACCAGGACCACTGGCATGGGAAAGAGTGTGGAGTTGTCCACTACAGAATGAATTGTTCCCCAGTGGTAAAATCAATGAAAACCGTCTTCTCTGTCACCATCCTTATTCCAAGAACTCTCTAGAGGAGTGGAGATTCATGATATTTTTCCCATTTATGACTGAATTTTTATTGTCTCAATCTTGCGTACTCTCTATACAGGTGCTCCTGGCTGTTGTTAAGTTCACCAGTTCCCCCAACCATGTAGAAGTATGACAAACTTTTCATTACATATTAAAATTTCATTTCAATGGCAGTGTCTTTCACTGACTGTGAAAATTGTCACCAGTTTGTGAATTCATTGGCACTTAATCTCACATATGTTATACAGAACAGCATTTAGTGTGCGGGCATTGGTAGCAACTTAAGGAAACTCTATAGTTCATCCAGCATACTAGGGTGAGATGTTGCAGTGAGTGTGCGTGTCATGCACTGACCTTCATTCAGAAAACACTGTATGAAGAAAGACTAGCGCAGGACAGTGATGGGTCCATAGTGATGTGTCCAGTGGTGGGTCCACTCATATCTTCACATATTGCTTGGCTATGCTCAATCTCACTTAAAACCCCAACCTTTTCTCAGTACCATAAACATGGATTTTGGGTGGGAAATTATACATTAGAACACTTTGGCAGTCTTTCCTGTATGACAATATTGAATAAATATCCTTTTCCTACTTGTCACTATAAGATTACTATTTTATTGGGTTATTAATCCTGACTTAGTAGGCATCTCAGAACAATGATGCTGATCCTAATGACTGAAATGGATCTGCATGTCAGAGAAATGTCTAATTCAAGTCAGATATGTAATGGGGCTATTTTTCAAGACTCTATTCAAGAAAATATGCTTAATATACCATGAATATTTTCAAAGAAAAAATAACATAGAGACAACTTCTTGTCTAAAATTGAGTTTTGCCTAAGGATTTCTTCAGGAGCAGTAGTGAGAAGAAAATAATTTTACAATAAGCCTAGGACTATCTTCCTGGAAATAAGTATATTTCAGTGTGAGATACTTCTGTGGAAGGTAGCATCTGTAAGAAAATTAATGGTAATGAATGTAGTGTGGATTTTTGTTTATTTGTTTGTTTGGTTTTTATTTTCAAGTAGCCAAGTATGACAATGACTGTTAATTTAGGCACTAAGGAAGATCTCTATGAATTCTTGGCCATCCTGGTCAACATTGTGAGTTTCATGTCAGCCATAGCTACAAAATGAGACATTGTTCCCCCAAATTAAAAATAACAAGTAAATGTATCAGGAAGCAGATAGCTAGCTTTTGTATATTACTTACCACAGATAAACTAGAATTATAGAGAATGAAAGGCTAGACAATGAAAGATAGTTGGCAATTGGACTCCAAACCTGACGGTTATTGAAGTTCTTATCAGTCATCAGTGGGAGAGGGGCTGCTTCTTTCTGTGAACTTTTGCTCAGTTAACTACTTCATAAAATTTTAAAGCAGCTCTCATAGGCTCAATTTTTTATTGGCACCAATTAGAAAGTCATCATTTCACTCAGCATATAGTTGGGACCAAAATTGTTATCTCTCAGATACTGTGGAGGAAAAAGACCCACTAATGGAGGAATTCAGATTTGATATACCCTAGAAGGCAGCGAACCATAATAAGTGATCATAATACAGGATACTCCTATTTAGAATTTAAGTGATTTTTACATGAAGAATCATCTAATTGTGCCATCTAATCTTTAGTTTTATAATTTTAAATACTTTACATATTGAAGAGACCCAGCTATAGATAGAGGGCATACCACAGATAGATATACCAGTTTAAAGGGACTGTGCGTGTTTAAATCTCCTTTACTGGTGCGTCTAGACCACTTTCCCAAAAACAAACTCTGATAGTGGCAGCATTTATCAACCTTATAAAATTACATATTTAAAAAAAATCCTAGTGCAGTATCTTATTTGAATGGTCTCTATTTAAATGCAAATTTCAGGTTCCTTCAGTCATAAAAAGAATTTTCAATAAAAGAGGTGTGTGTGTTTTCAATACTAATGGGTTGTTTATCTCACCACGTGGCTTGGCATTAATAGCCCAGCACAGGGGATTTATCTTTGGAAAGAGATAAAGGAGATAGATAGCCAGGGATAATATTTAAATCTGTTGGTTGGGAGGGGTTACCAGTGGAATATGAAGAAGGTTTTTAAGAGGAATTTTAAAAAATTGCCTCTCTTAAGAAACCTAATTCTACTTTGCAACAAAATATAAAGTAGTCATAGTGGCTGTAAGAAGTATTATCTGATGAGACATCTTCTTTATATCTTTCTTTGTTATTATTGAAAATAGATTCTTCTCTCATAGAGTACATCCAGATCATACTTTCCCCTTCCAACACTCCTACCAGGCTTCCTCAAATCCACTCCTACTCTGTCTCCTCTCAGATAAGTGCAGGACTCCTACTGATAACGACCAAACACGAAACAAACTACAATAAGACAAGACAAAAACTCTCAGTTTGAGGCTGGACAAGGCAATCAATAGGAGGGAAAAGGTGCCAAGAGCGGGCAAAAGAGTCAGAGACGCACTTGTGGGACTGTTCAGAGTCCCACAAAACACGAAGTTAACATCCATAACACATACTCAGGCGTCCTGGTGCAGACCCATGCAGGCCCCATGCTTGTTGCTTTGGTGTCTTGAGACGATGTGAGCCCTTCTTTGTTGATTCAGTAGTGCATCGGTGCTCCTCACCCCCCTTTTCCACAGGTTTCCCAGAGGTTGGATGAGACAACTTGATGGAGACCTCCAATTCAGACAAGATGCCTAAGATCAGCTTGTGTCCATCTACAAACAAACAGAAAACAGGAGATTCCTTCTAGTTGCTGATAGTTTAGCTGTGTCTAACACAATGAACTCTGAAATGTTATGTCCACACCTGGGCTAGGAGTTAAGTAGAAAATTACTAACCCTCAAGGTAGCCTGCAAGGTAACATTAGATTCACTGTAGTATAAGTAGAGTGTAGGAAGAAGAAATTAACTCACATGTGGTTTTTGTTGAGAAAAATACTAATGTGAGTGGACAAGATCCAGATGAGTCGTAAGATTGAACCATCTAAATTTTCAGTAAGTGGAAATGCTTAGGCTTCATGACAGGTTCCCTGCACTAAAGTCAGCTCACCTGCCACTCTGAAACCAGGTTCTGCAAACTTATTATGAAGCTCATAAGACCTTCTTTTCTCATTTTTCTCTGTTTCTTACCTTTGTTAGGTTAATCACGTATGCCTCATCTCCCCACTCCCATAATTAAGTACGTGGTGGTTCTCTGAAAGAATGACTAAATTTCATAAAATGACACAGGTATCTTTGTAAAACCCATCAAACCCTTGGTGTTGGAAAGGTAGAACTATTCATAGCTGAATATAGATAAGCGAAGTCTTCAGAGGGAAAATGTTTTCAGCATGTAGAGACAACTAAAAAACAATGTCCATTAGGCAGGGGTGGCTTCTAGAGCAGGAAAGGCATCTAGAGCTTCTGGACTGGAGAAATGCTTTATCTATAAAGAACACTGTTCTTTTCTAGGAGGTGAGTCAGTTCCCAGCATGCATAAAGGGAGGCCACAAGGGAGTTACAGCATCATATCCAGAAGCTATGATGCTCTCTTTCAGACTCTGGGGGACTGCAATCATATGCACATACAAACACCAACAACACACACTCATAGGTAGAGAGGTCCCAGGTCCCTTCTCCATTTCTCAGTCTTCCAGAACCCTGTCTCACCACCTCCCCTTATGTAGGAAAGGCAGATAAAATTAGCAGTAATTCAATTTTTTTGGCTGAGTCTTTCCCCATACATTTCTAGTAAAGATATCATTTCTGCTGATGGGAGTCCCTTGATGAGTGTTTACTGTATGAGTGGGTGTTCCCCTTCCTTTTTTCATTGCTTGACTATTTGGGTATTTCTTCTTTCCTTTCTATAATCTGTTCTCGTTTTCCTGAGTAGTCTGCGGAGGGGCATATGTAGAGAGAGAAGGGCTTAGAAGTAAGTGCTACAAACCCTTCCAACAGAAAAGAGATTTTTAGAGCTCTAGGAGAGCACTGTTGATATTCAAGAGTGACCGTAGTCTCTGGGGTCAAAGATGATGCTAATTCAAAAGCTGTTTACAAGGTCACTGGGTTTGTTTGTTTGTTCTGTTTATGAAGGTTAAGGGTGCTTTCAAAAATCTGATTCAAGAACTGGTATGAATACGAGCTCAAGAGCAGAGAGATTCTCAGGGCTGAGGAGAGACTTCTTCAGTTTCTTCTGATGAACTAGGGGTGAGGCATCATCCATGACTCTGAAAAGGTCAGCATTGTATTCATAGAAGTTCCTCTTGAAGGGAAAAGCAGACAGACGAGATGTAACTGACTCTTCTCTACATGACTTTTCATGGTGAACATTTCACTCATATTAAATCAGAGGTTCAAAAGTGAGATAGATAAGAGGAACCACTGAGATGGCTTTGTGGGAAAAGAGCTTAGCCATTTAACCCAGACTATCGGAGTTTCATCCCAGGCATCTGAGATGCAAAGAGACAACTGAGTCTCCAATATTTCTCTTACCTCAAACATACTTGTGTTCGCATGCATTTGCACATGCATGGGCACACAAACACACTCACACATTTAATTAATTAATTTTTAATGCAAGTGGCTGGGGAAACCGTTCTTTGGGTAAGAGTGTTTGCTGTGCAAGCATGCAGAAGACCAGAATTTGGATCCCAGAGACCAAGGAAAAGACTCTCTCAATGCCAGGCACACTTATAAGCATTGGGCGATGGACACAGAAGGATCTCTGGCACACAGTAAGGAAAACAGGGACAATTTAAAGTGGAAACTTTTTGTTTGTTTTTCTAGACAGGGTTTCTCTGTGTAGCCCTCCTGCAACTAGCTCTATAGGCCAGGCTAACTTTGGACTCACAAAGATCCACCTGCCCCTGCCTCCGAAGGGCTGGGATTAAAGGCGTGTGCCCTCACTGTCTGAGCAGACTCAGTCCATATGTATGTCTCTCCATGCCATCTCCTAAGGGAGATGAAATAACTAAAGGAACATGGGTGAATAATTGCATTCTTCCTTTCATGCATGAATATGGTGAATTTACAGGAAATGCAAAGGGAACAATTGATTAGAACTTACTGTGCACCTCACTATAACCGCCCCCCCCCCGCGTGCATATTCCTAAAGGAAAGAAAAAAGAATGAAGGTAGTTCTTATCATTATATTTGTACCAATACTTCAGGACATTCCATTCAGATTTCTTAGGCTATTTAATCTTAGATATGTCTCATATCTCTACAATTTGATGGTTTGTAGAAAAGGATTCATTGAAATTCTACAATATATGGATTATTATGTGAGTGGAATCATTCAAAATCAAGAATATGATGGCAGTATTAATTTCATTATACTAGGGCTCAATTTTAGCTTGGTAAAACTCTGTATTACTCAATGGAAAAGGTCAACTTGTTCAAAGTATGAAGATTAATATTAAAATCAAAGAAAAATAGCAATGTGCATAAATGCAACACATCTTCTATTGTAAAGAGAGTAAAAACTGTTAAAGGGCTCTGAAAATGAAAATATCCATCTGCTCAATGTCTTCTGTCTCCCAAAGAAAATTATCATTAAGTGTGACCTTTATCCAGACATGTTGAAATAAAATAATTGATATATATTTGTATAATTCAAATTAATAAAATTAAAAAATTCTTGAGGCAAAAAAAAAAAATCAAAGAACAATATTCCCTTGCTGTTTTCTTTTTCTACTATATGGTAGGGAAAGAAAATACAATTTCTGCGTCATTGAATTTTTCACATAACTAAGAAATGTTACACTTTGCCAGTAAGAGAAAGTCAAAATCAATTACACAGCACAAAGTCAAAGGTAGCAATATCTTAAAAAGAAAGCTTGGGAGCAATAGTGGAAAGGCTACCACCATAAATGCCCTTCCCTGATAATGAGATCGATGACTAACTTATCCACCATCATGGAGCCCTCATCTACTAGCTGAAGGAAACAGAAGCAAACATGCACAACTAAACTCTGAGCTGAAATGGAATAATCCAGATGCAGAGAGGGAGGACAAGACCATGCTGCAGAAACACATAGAGACAGTGGATCTGAACAAGGAGGAGCTAATGGGCCCCCAGACTGGTAGCTGGGAATCCAGCATGGGACTGACTCAGAACCCCTGAACATGGGTCTCAGACAGTGGAACCATGATGTATTCCAGGAGCACAAAAGGACTTTGGGGACACATCTCCCATGGAAGGATACTCCCTTAACTAGGAAAGAAATCCTAGTCCCTGCATCAAATGACTTGACAGATTTAGATGACCCCTCTTGGAAGGCATCACCCTATGTGTGGAGTGGGGGTGTGTGTGGGAGGTGAGGGTGGTCAGGGAGTATGGGAGGGTGGGAGAAAGGAGAAGAGGGAGAGAGGGAGGGAGGGAGAAACTGGGATCAATATGTAAAATAAAAATTAAAAAAATAAATTTAAAAAAGAAACAAACAAACAAAAAAAAACCAAAAACACAAAAAAAAAAAGAAAGCATGGTTAGACAGAAATGTTTACCCTATATTTTTACCCTAACATAAAATGTGTCATGTGTAGGTCTTCTGTTTGACAATATAGGTGTTGTCATAGATGGCATCACACCCATCTGTTTTTTGGGTTCAGTCTTCATCCTGATTTGGGACAAAAGATGGGATAGCTAATGCCCAAAGGGCAAAGTCTTATCTACGGAAGTGAAAATGTCAAATCATTTCATGGAAAACAAGCAAAGGGGTAGAAAGATGCAAAAGTTCTTCAACTCAGGTCCAAGCTGGCTTCTTCATGGCTGTAAACATTCTAGGGGACACAGAGAGCAGAAACAAGATGGCCATCTGCCTTGTCTTTTATAGAAACCCAGGGGATATTGGGGAGATTTCTTGCAAGCCATCACTGTTTGCTTTCCAGAGCGATCATAGCTAATCCACAATGCTTCTGTAGTGAGAGCTTTCTCTCTTTCCTCTGCAAAGCCTTCCACCAATTTCCTTTTCCTTTCCACATCTCACGCCATTGTGATAGCACTTAAAGACGTGTCAGCTTGAAGACAGGCTTTAGGATTTGAATTCTGCAAGAATCTTAGGAGCGAATCATGCAAACCATGTTCCTCTCTTGAATGTCTTAATGACTTAAGTTCAAAGTTTCTACGGAGCACTTTATTATTTTAGACTCCTAAATTAAAACTTCTTTATTGATTCTGACACCTCTGTTTACAACAACCCTGGGGGAGATGGGTGAGGAGAGCCAAGACAGTCTGTGAACAAGGATTTTTCTAAAGAATTCCATTATACTTTGTCTTGAGATGATAAGTAAACAGTGTTTTGAAAAGATTTGCTTTTAATGTTTAATGAAAGACAGCCTTGTACTGCTCTGTGTTTAAAATTTCCCCAAAAATATTAATACCCAATTATTACTTCAACTCTGATCTTTTAAAGAAATAGGCCAAAAGATAATTAAGTTTAAATTGTTGGAGCATAGAAACCAATAGAAGATAATTCCTAGGTTTGATATGAAACTTAGTGAATACTATTCATTAGGATGCTTACTTTTCCAGGCTTTGAGGATGGCTAAGTGCATGAGGATGCTGGCTGGTAGCATAAGCAATAAAGACCTGAGTTCAGAGGTGGGGAGAATTACTGGGACTTTCCGGCTGTCTGACAGGCATGCCGCATGTTAATGAGAGACCCTGTCTTCAATGAATAAAGTAGGGAATGACCCACATACTCACATAAGTGTGCACAGCATTCTCCCACATATCAATTCACTAACCTGGATCACATTTGATTTTTAATTTTTGAAAATCAAAAGACAGACTTTTGCAGCTGCAGCAGGTTGAAGGCATGCCATTCAGCACTTTCTGGAATCTCTCACAGCATGAAGAGTACTCTGCCACACTCTCAGCATTACTCAAGGCAGAATGTCAAAAGAGCAAAATGTGTGTATTAGTACCAAATTCCCATGCTTTCACAGATACAACACTGTCACAGGGATCAATTTCTCAGAATAAGTCAGAAAGGAATTCTGGATGCTGACAACAGGCAGGTCTGAGTATGATCTTTGGGACACGCCAGAAACCAGAACTCTGCTCTGAACATGCATGTTCTAGGGAGATGATCTAGACAAGCTATACTCTGAACAGTAGTAAGTGCAGAGCTTAAAATCTGCTCTCACAGAAATAGAGGTGGAAAGGTGGGCCAGGCCAGTGATTAAAGTGGGTGTGCTCTGTTTTGTGAAGTAATCCTACTTAAAATTACAAACTCAACTTGGTCCACACTCTTAAACCTACTTGTCATGGATAGGAGAACAGCACCACAGGGGAGGGATGACATTGTGACATTTGATTCAGGTTCCTAGTGCTGTGAAGAGACACCATGACCACATTCACTCTTAAAAAGGAGAACATTTAATTGGCACTGCATTAAAGTTTCAAAGGTTTGGTTCATTACCATCGTAGAGGGAAACATCACTTCAAGTAGGCAGGCATGGTGCAGGAGAAGGAGTTGAGAGTTCTACACCTTAATCCTCAGGGCATGAGCTGACACCCTGGGCATGTCATAAGTATATATGAGAGCTCAAATCCTGCCTCTGCCATGGCACATTTCCTGCAACAAGGCCACACTTACTCCAACAAGGCCACACCTCCTAATAGCGGTACTCCATATGGGCCAAGCATTCAAACACATGTCTATGGAGACAGTACCTTCTCAAATCACCATAACAGTGAAACAAGAGAACAGAAAAGTGGGAGGCATTTAAGAAAGGAAGGAAATTCATAGTCAACAGGACCAAAATTCTCTCTGAACAATTGAAAACGGTTTTCATTCTTATTATTATTCATGTGTATTATGTATGTGTGTTCATGTATTAATGCATGAATATATATGTATGTTTAATATATGTATTGGAATGCAGAACAGAAACTTGAGCCATTTCTCCAGCTGCTGCTCAGCCACCATTATTGTGTGTGTGTGTATGTGTGTGTATGATATCATAATACATATATGGAAGTCACAAGACATTCTGTAGAGTCACATATATCTTTCTGTCTTTATATAGGCTCCAGGTAGCACACTCAGATCCACAGGCTTGTGAGATAAGCACTTTTACTGGCTGAGTTATCTTGATGGCTGATATTACTGAAATCTATGTACTGTGACATAAAAATATGCCAACACATAAGAAATTATTTAAAGCATCTCGATAATAAAAATTAACTAAAATATGTATGAAAATATTGGGAAGAAACACAAAAAGCAAATTAAAATAAAGGATGCGATTACAAAATACAAACTATATTTCATCTTTCAAAAATATAGTCAAAATTATTGTAGAAAATACCAACATTATCTTGAAATAGTAATCCCAAAAACCTTTCTGTTAACATAAAACTAAAAGTTAATGTAAAAATTTTAATTCAGGCATGAAAGTGAACATAATTATTTAGGAAGAGAACAAAATAAGTTAAAAGTATCCTTTCAGAGAGTATACAAAAAGTAAATAGTGACACGAAAACCAGTTAAACAATCAAATGGAAATGGAATAAAAAAAAAAGGCATTAAAAACATGAAAAGTGCAGAAAACTGTTAACATACAATATTGCAAAAAGAATGCAACTAGAAAGGAATGTTGTGTGTAGTACAGAGATCTTGGAGAGAGGTATGGAGGGAGAGAGAAAGAGAGAGAGAGAGAGACTAGCCAAAAGCTTACATCTAAAACTGTTTTCTGTGTAATAAAATATATAATAGAAATTAAACAAAAGCAAAGCAGTATGAAATGGCTAAAGTGTTCCTACAAGCTTGAAAATTTTACCAGGAATAATCAGCTACAAAATACACATTAGTACTACAGATCCCCACAAGTAAAATAAGTTCCTTGAGAGTTGAGACAAGAAAATAAATGATGTTTAAAAAAAAGTAGCTTAATATTTTTTCAACCTTTAAGAAATTTTGTGTTTGGTACCCTGACCTATATCCAAGCATTTAGAAGGTTGAGGAAGGAAGAAATTGACTTAGGGATAGTCTGGGCTATGGAATAAGATTTCAGCTAACTTTGTCTGTAAAACCATAAATTAGAATAGATAAATGAAAAAGTACCAATATCTTACTGACAAAAATATCATGAGAAGAGCAACTTAAATAAGGTGGAGTTCATATAGACTTTCATTTCTAGAGGAACAGTCTGTTATGGTTGGTAAGCCTTGTCTGCAGCTAGGAAAACAAAACCAAAACCAAAATTATAGGATAAGAAGCAATACAGAGTTGAGAGATTAGGACACAAACCCAACTATATAACTTTCAACCTACAATGTCCTGACTGTGGGATGGACTGTGGTAAGGGTGGCACAGAGATTATAGGAGTGGAAACCAATGATTGGTGAAGCCTCAGACCTATATTACAAGACTGAGTCCACCTCTGACATTTTCTGGAGTGTGAGGATCCACAAGGTGAATGGCCCAGAGACCTAGGATATGAGCAAACATGTCTGGAGAAAAAAAATTCAATATAATGATTCCTAAAGATACTGTGCTATAGTCATAGATTAGTGCCTAGCCCAATTGTCATCAAAGCAGCTTCTTCCAGCGACTAAGGGCAATTGACGCAGGGATCAATGGCCCAACATTAGGACAAGCTTGGAGAATCATGCTGAAGAGAGGGAGGAAGGATTGTAGGAGTCAAAGGGGTCAGGAGCATCACATGAAAACCCACAGAATCACTAACCTGTGCTCACAGGGGCTAATATAAGCTGAACTGACAACCACAGGACCTACATGAGACTAAGCTAGGTCTTCTGCATTATATGTGGTATTTGTGTAGTTCTGTAGGTTGGTATTCTTATGGGACTCCTCACAGCGGGGGCTGTCTCGGACTCTTTTGCTGGCTTTTCAGACCCTGTTCAACATATTGGATTGCTGTACCCTGCCTTAATACAAAGGGAGTTGTTTAGTCCTATTGCAATTAGATATGCCACATTTCATTGATATCCATGAGAGGACTGTCCTTTTTTGAATAGAAACTGCAGAGTAGTAGGTTGAGGGGAGACAGAAGGGAGGTGGAGGGTGGACTGGACACAGAGGAGGGAGGGGAAACTGTGGTCAGTATGGAAAATCAATTATTTAATTAATTTTAAAAAAGGAGTGACAAGAAAAAGTTGATAAACTTTAATGTTTAAACTGATGAAAATCCCTTTTAAAAACATAAAAATGAAACCATACACTGATTTATCAAAAACATACATTGGGAGGGTGAGGTGTTGACTAGGGGGGTGAGATGGGAGGGAGTGAGGAAGGGAGAGAGGGAGGGAGGAATGGAGAGGGAACTGGGATCGATATGTAAAATAAGAAAAAAATAAATAATAATGATAAATGCTGTTAATAGTTTCAAAGGCTAGTTTTCAATATACATTCTTGAAAGGATTCCATGACTTTCTGAATGTCTTGAGGAATGTTCTAGAGTTAGTTTCAACAATAACTTTGAAAATGGATGGATAACTCTTTTAGCTTCTGGGTCTCGTTCATGATAGAGTATAAAAGAACACATAGATAATTTATAAATAAAATGGTGTGGCTATTTTAAGGTCAGCATTATTTTCAGGCAGTCATAGGACCAGATGTGCTCTGAGTCACACATTGCCTAATTTTGTTCAAGAGTATAAATTTTATTCAAATTGTAACGACTAAATATTTCATCAAAATGACTAGGTTTCTTTTACCATAATAGCAAGCATATTTTGAGTATTTGAATATGAATAATTAAGTAAGAAAAGTAAGGATAATAAGGAATGTTTTAAAAATATTATGCATTGTTAGTTAGGAGATAGAATACAAGTGTTGATGTGAGAAGATAAACAGAGAAAAGAAAAGGAGATTGCCATTGTAGTATAGAGGCAGTCAGTCAGGGATACAATGAATAGAAAAATATGAAGCTTACTTAAAAGGATTATGAGAGATTCAATCAGAAATCACAGGTATATCAGCAGATTCTGTGGATTTCTCCAGCCTGGTCTTGACCCCCTTTTGCTCATCACTCCTCCCTCTCTGCAACTGGATTTCAGGAGTTCAGCTTAGTCTTTAGGTGTGGGTGTCTGCTTCTGCTTCCATCAGCTACTGGATGAAAGCTCTAAGATGGCAGATAATGTAGTCATCAATCTCATTATCAGGGAAGGGCATTAAAGGTAGCATCTCCACTATTGCTTAGATTGCTAGTTGGAGTCATCCTTTTAGATCTCTAGACATTTCCCTAGTGCCAGAAATCTCTTAAAACCTATAATGGCTTTCTCTATGCAGGAATCTCTTTTCTTTCTCTCTTCTATTCTTCCCCTGAATCATTTTCCTGCTTTCTTATGCCCACCTAAAAATCAAACTTACCTGCAGAAGGTATGATAGCATGTTTATTACACCTAAGAAAATCAGTAACCAAACTAAGTCAAACAAAAACATCCTCCTCCAGTAAGGAGAAAATTAACATAAAATTCAATGGTCTTTCTATAACAAGCAACAGGAAAACCTAATGGTGTTTAAAACACCTTGTGCACAAAGGGTATTACAGAAAAGAAAGTGATTTTACAGGAAACCAGTAATTCTTCACCTGAGAAGTTCCTTGTTGCTTGGTAATTAGCACGCAGACGGTATGCAGTGCTTGAAACTTTGGAGCCTTCACTCACCTCTACATGGGATGTTTGTATCACAGTCTCCCTGAAGGCTCAAGAGGGGCCGGAAAGACTGTGAGAGACAGACGTGATGCATAACTCCAAGGAAACAGTATTTTCCAGATACAACATGGCTGGTGCACATAGAAACTCACAGAGAATTCAAAAGACCTGCTTGAGTTCAAAACAGACAAGTTCTCAGCATCCAGAAGAGGGAGTATGCACAAATTCAGTGCCTAACCAAAGCGCTATATGAGAGTGAAACTTGTGGGAGAGGAAAAAATTGTTTTCTCTGGTAGAGGGACACTGGGTGTATAAATTATACACCAGGGAAAGCCTCTAGCTCAGTAGTATGTACGTGTGTGTATGTGTGTGTGCTTGTGTATCTCTCTCTCTCTCTGTGTATATATATGTGAGCTTTTTATTTTTTAAATATGGTTTTGTTATTAAGAGAGAAAAATCATGAAATTTTGTGGGTGTGACATATATGAGGAGTTATAAGACAGGAAAAAAGCAATATGGAATGCATTATATGATTTTTTAATTAAATGTAAGATCATAGATAAAGGAGTGAGAGAGAGAGAGCTCAGCTGGCAAGAACACTTGCCACTCTTTGGGGAGACCTAGGATCAGTTCTCAGCACTCACATGGTGACTCTAAACCACCCGTAAGCCCCGTGGCAGGGATTCAACACATACTCTGACTACCTCAGGCATTGCATGAACATGGTACAATATTTCCATGCAGGTAAACACACATAAAGTACAATGAATTAAATTGCAGCAGACTCATAACTATGAGCATTTGAAATTAATTATACCCATTTAAATTTCATAATATGTACGTTTTGTGAGCTTCATGTCATAAAACTAGAAACTGATTACAAAAACTTTGGGAAATGTGTCTGGAAGTGGACCTGTCAATGGAGGACAGAAGGCAGAGTCCCGTAGAGCTGAGGTGACAGAGTTTGCTGGCCATCCCCCATGGGTGCCTGGAATCAAACTCAGGTCCTCCAGAACAGAGGCAAGCTCCCTGATCCCTTAATCCTTTCCTCAGCCCTTGTAAAATATAGACAACCAGAGATTTCACAACATTTAAATGAGATCCATACATTAAATAAAACAAAATATCCCAGAAAAAAAAAATTCTGCTTCTCTGAAAAGAGAAATGAAATTGCAAGTCGAAAACAGGCCGATAAAATAAGATAAGCAGAATAAAATAAGATCAAGGATGGAAGGAGAGATATTTCCACTGACACTTTGGAAATAAAGTGTGTTATTTGATGAGAAGGTTCATACAGGCTCGTATATTTGAACCTTGGTCACAAGATTGCTGAAGCATTTGGGAATGATTAGGTGTGGCCTTATTGAAGATGTGTCACTAAGGATAGGTTCTGATATTTCATAATACACTATTCCCAATTAGCTCTTTCTACCTACTAATTGTGGTTTAAGATAGGAGCTGTCAGCTATGTCAGCTGACATGTCTATAGCTACTTATTGCCATGCTGTGAGACCATGATGGACTCTAAATTTTCTGAAACCATAATCCCAATTAAAGGCTTTCTTTCCTAAGTTCCCTTGGTCATGGTGTTAAATCACAGCACTGGAAGAGTATCTAATACAGAAAATATTACAATCAGTGCCTAATGTGGTGCCTCACTATTTTCAAAACTGAATAACCAGTCATGTCCCTTCAATATACATATCCATGGAAATGAAACAAGCATGTCAAATAAGTAGCCCTTCATCCATGTTTATTGTTGCACTATTCACAATAGCTGAGCCACAACATGGAAACAATCTAAGGGTCCATCAACCGATGGATGCATGAAAACAGAATGCTACAAATATGTAACAAGTATGGTTTTTTCTGCCCGCCACCGCTGGTCATGTCCTGCCGCCACGCCACCAGCCCCAAATAACACACAGAGACTCTGTATTTGATACAATACTGTTGGCCCGGTTACTTGTTTCTTATTGACTAGCCCTGCCTTTAATTATTAACCCATTTCTGCTGATCTATGTATTTCTCTTACCGGGGAGCCGGCGGCATACTGTTTTCTTCAGACTCTCCATCTTGACTCCTCCCTACTACTTCCTATTTCCTCCTTGTCTCCTAGTCCCTCCTATCTTCCTTTCCTATTGGCCAACAGTGCTTTATTATTAACCAGTATGAGGAACATATACAGAATGACATCTCCCATCATCTCCTCTTTTCTGTCTAAATAAAAAGAAGGGTTTTAACCTTAACATAGCAAAATATATTATACAACAGTTATCCAATAAGAATCACAGTTAACAATATTTAGTCCATTAACATTTAGCAAGATTTGAAGAAAGTATTCCATCATCTATTTTATCTTTGTGTGTCTAAAGTAACTTATCTTTAATACTAAGGAAAACTATAACTATCTGTCTTCAACTCCTTCAAAGACCACAGAAGGATAATATATAAGCTCTAGAAATGACAGAGACATCTTGCCTTTTCAGTCACCCGAAGTTCTTCTGTAATCTTCCATCTTCAGCCCATAGGCCATAGTATGTCTGACAGACTCTCCAGTAAAGCAGAAAACTTTAAACTGTCTTCTTTATTGGCAGTTTGTCAGTCACTTTTCTCCGTGTCCTGCATACTGTCTCGAAGACTCTTCCATGAAGCAGGATCTCTGTAGCAATGTCCATCTTGAATCAGAAGTCACTTCATGTGCAGTTTATACAGCATAAAGTCAAACAGTCCAGACAAGAGCAGTATCTTGTCCAAATGGCTAGTCTTGCCATATTGGAAGTAAACTCCATAATGAGTTTCTTCAATGTCCATCTTCATCTTCCTTTCTGACGCAGGTGGTGTTGCCAGGAACAATTATGTCTCATTGTCAAGAAAAACCCTAAACCATTTTAAATGCCATATTCTGTAGGTCTTTGAAAGATTTGAAGAATTCCTATCTATCTTAAATACATCTCTGTGTATCTTGAAAACCCTAACTAAACTCTAAGCTTTGACTATCATAGGTAATTATCTATAATCTGTACTACATTATACATTACATTTCTAAATGAGCTATACAAACAAGAGGAGAAATATACATATGACAAAATTGACCTTAAATTGTATCAATAAATGAAAATCCATTCCAAAACAAAGTATTCATATCTATACCATAATCCCCTTTTTACCTTTAAAAAGAATTGGCTGTGATCATTACCCATTTATAACCAAGTCCATTTAAATGAAAACAAACATTTATAAACAATATTTGGGAATTTGGGCGTCGTTCTTTCCAAACTACTTCCTGCTGACAGGGGGCGCTGTCATGGGGGATCCTGAGAAGTTGCAGAAATCTTGGCTGTAGTCTTCGAGGCTGCTTTGTCCAAGCTGTTTTGAATGTTGGATCATCAGCGACTGTTTCAGGGGGCCTGGCTTGATCAAACCACATTAGTCTGGAAGGAATCCATAGCTTTTCATTTTCTGTGGAAACAAAAATAGAAATCCTTTTCCCCAGTAACTTGTCCTTGAACTTAAATGTTGGAGTCAAAGCATTTTTAAAATATATAAATTGAATTAATCCAGCAGCATTTCCTTTATCAGTTGTTGTTATTTTCTCAGCAGTCAAACAATGCAGAGACAACACAACAGCATACAGTAACCAGATTCTCTCTGAGCTTTTCATCTTTACATGGCTTTATTATTGCTCTGTTTATTTTAATTTTATTTATTTATTTTTTATTTTTTGACATAGGGTTTCACTTTGTAACTCTTATCTGTCCTGGAATTTACTCTGCATACCAGGTTTACTTTGCAAATCACAGAGATCTGCTTGCCTCTGTCTCCTGAGTGCTGGGATTAAAGGCGTGTGCTACAACACCCAGTTCCTCTTTGTCTCTTTAAAACCATTTTATTTTTCTCTCCCAAGCCTATGTATTTTTTTTAAAATACACTGTAAACTTTTAGCACCTTTTCTTAATGTGAATCTGTCTCTACTGTAAATCTTTATCTTTTTCTGGCCATGAGTCTTTATCTGTTAAACAACAACATTGTTAAAATGAAAGTATTTGTTTCTGCCACGGTTTACCAAAGATGGTGGTGGGTACTTTTACCGCCAGCATGGAAAGCTGTGCTCAAAGCCTTGGTCTGCGCTGCCACCCAGAAAGCATGCTGCTGGCTTGGAGATGTGGTCACTGCCATTGCCATCTCTCATACACACCAATAAATTGTTAGCAGAGTTATTTAAAAGCTGTGCGGTTTTTTGCCTTTTATGCTGAGTCAGGAACCTTCCCTTAAAGGAGCCGCGCGAATATCTGCTTGTCTCTAACAAGTCAGAGTCCAACCGAGAAAAATGCTGTTACCAAGAAACCTTGCTTATTCCTGTTCTTTTGTTTCTACAACCCTTTTTTAAGCTTTTGTTAAATTTTAAGTGGAAGTTCTTACTAGCCACATTGGGCGCCATCTGTAAGGAGTTTGGTTTTTTCTGCCCGCCACCGCTGGTCATGTCCTGCCGCCACGCCACCAGCCCCAAATAACACACAGAGACTCTGTATTTGATACAATACTGTTGGCCCGGTTACTTGTTTCTTATTGACTAGCCCTGCCTTTAATTATTAACCCATTTCTGCTGATCTATGTATTTCTCTTACCGGGGAGCCGGCGGCATACTGTTTTCTTCAGACTCTCCATCTTGACTCCTCCCTACTACTTCCTATTTCCTCCTTGTCTCCTAGTCCCTCCTATCTTCCTTTCCTATTGGCCAACAGTGCTTTATTATTAACCAGTATGAGGAACATATACAGAATGACATCTCCCATCACAAATACACAATGGAATACTATTCAACCAGAGGGAACACTGATATTAAATAAGTCAGGCACAAGATTTTTCTCAGGCACAGGTGTAATGTAGAAATAATTTGCCATTGTAGCACATAAGAAAAACACAGCTACCATGTGTTTGGGAGTGCATGGGGAGGAGGAAATGGGGAACACACAGCCACCAGGTCTAAACTATACTGAGAAGAAGTTCTGTGATGATGCACAGTAGTGAGTAGTGATAACAACTAAGTACTGTTTGTTTCCAAAGGTTACAAGGAAGTATTTTTGACGTGTTTACCATGAAGAAATGACAAATCCTTCTCTACAGTTAGAGTGGTGAGTAATGGGCTCAAGCCCATGTTGGGGAAACCCACAAAAACAGCTGACCTGTGCAAGTGGAAGCTCACTGACTCCAAAGTGAGATCTGGGGAGCATGCATGAGACTCAACTATGCCCCCTGAATGGGGGTGTCAGTTGGGGCTGCTGTCAGTGAAGCCAGTATTTATCCCTAGTGCATGAACTGGCTTTTTGAAACCCACTCCCTACAGAGGGATACCTTGCTCAGCCCAGATAAAGGGGAGAGGGCCCAAATGACAGGACAGATTTTGATGATTCCCCGTGGGTGGCCTCACTCTCCCTGAGGAGTGGATGGAGGCTGGGATGGGGAGGTGGTAGGAGGAGCAGGGAAACAGAAGGAAGAGGGACTCGGATTGGTATGAAAAATAAAATTGTTTTAAAAATTAATAAAATAAAGTAAATGGCAAATCATGAAGAAGTTGGTCTCCCTTAATCATATATAAACAAACACTTTAGTGTATCTATTGAAGATGAATAATTTAAATTGAAAAACAAATTTCAGTTATACTTTAAAGCCACCATATTCTTGAAAAAAAAAACATAGTAACAGCAATAATCACATTATGTGCAAAAGGTGGAGATTTTTGTTAAAATATGAATTTGGAATGAATAGTAAAATCATTAAATATAATTCAAATTATTAGGATAAAAAGAGTCTCAAAATAACTAACTTTTGTTTTGCTGGATTTAATTTGGGTTCTATCCAAACACCAGTGATAATACTGCCTTATTGTAATATTATTCTACTTATTCTTTCTCTCTTCTTAGTCATGCAATCCTAACTTAGCTTGATGCCCAGCAGAAAGCAGAAAGCAGAAAGCACTCTACATTAGTCAAGTAGTAAAAATAGGACATTAGTCATCTAAAAAGAAGTTTCAGCATACTTTGAATTTTCTTTTCATTTTTATTTTACTTATCAAATCACTGCTAGGTTCTTAGTTATCAAAGCTGCTAATGAACAAATCCATTACAACAATTTTTACTATGGTCGCATGCTCACATGAGATGGGGATAGTTAAAATGTCTCTCCTGATTTTTTAAGATGAGCCTATATTCATGTCATGAGACTATAATTACCATGCTGTGAACTTTTCTATGACAGTGTGACTCTCACTGCTGAAAGCTGGTGCCCATGGGGCAGTATTCAACATTTCACTCACTTCTTTAGCCTCTTACGTTTCATGATCCCCTCCTATGACTTTCAATGTTGTATCTCTTTAATACTCTGATTACCAGGGTCTAGCTTATTTCTGCCATCACAGTGAAGGGTCCTGGATGAACAAATTCTCAGGATTGAGAAAGCAGAAACTAAACTAAACTTGGGTGTTGTCCTGTGTTAGTGTATTGACTTAAGACAATTCATCAAAACCCTTTGGAACATAGTTCAGTTTCCTGTAAAAATGTAAGAAAATCTTATGTAATTCTTGTCATATAGTAGATATTTAATACCTAATTTAAGTCAAATTGAAACTACTCATGATTAACTGTTATAAAAATCTTCAAATTATTGTCATGAAAAAAATATAACTCTTCATCCAATAGAAATAAGAGAGTTTATTGTGGAACCAAAACATCATTGTCTATGACTCTGGAACACAACTTTATATTATCCTAAATTTGATATTTCAATGTGGGGACAGTTTCATAAAGTGTTTTTGATAACATATTATATTTTTAGTTTTTAATTATGTGTGGGGGTGAGTACTGGGTACAGTGAAGTGCCCATAGAAGTAAGGAGAGGATGTTTGGTGATTTGGAGCTGGGGTTAGAGGTGGTTATGGATTCTAAGCACTAAACTACAAGCCTCTAAAACAGCTATGGTCCTTGTTAAGCACTGATTCATCTCCACAGCCATCGAGATATTGATGTGTATTTTATTTTATGCATGAATTTCTAGATTATTACATCATATTATTTGAGATGCTGATAGAAATGTGAAAAGTGTCAAGATAAAATGAAATGTTTATTTCTGGAAATTTTGGGGGTGTTTTACATTGAACTTATCTGTTTGACTCTACTTTTCTTTATTGAATAACTCTAGTTCAGAAAAAATATTATGCCATGAGTAGACTTCTTAATTAAACTGTAAATATGTTTCTTTTGCAATTTATGTACTTAAAATACTTTTTTTGCTGCAAGAAATTAGTAGCATGGAAATTGAGCATGGCGATAGGCTTCTACAATTCTAGCACTTGGTTGGAAACCAAAGAATATAGAACTGAAAGTCATTCCCAACTACAGTTTCCAGTAAACATGACTGTGGTCTGCATGAGATCCTCTAACCCTAAATAGGACATCTGCATTATGCCACTCAAAGCTGATGGCAAAAGATAAAAAGGAAAGTTGTTATCATCCAAACATTGGGAAGACCACTGTGAAACAATATCTTTAAAAAAAAAAAAAAAAAAGGAAAAAAAAAAAACCCATTAATTTATTTATTATATATTCCAGAAGGTGGCATCAGATCTCATTACAGATTGTTATGAGCCAACACATAGTTGCTGGGAATTCAACTCAGGCCCCCTGGAAAAAAGCAGCCAGTGCTCTTAACCACTGAGCCAACATTATGGGGGCATTGCTCACATAAAACTTATAGAAACTGTGGTTGCTTGCTCAAGACCTGCACAAAATCGATCTAGTAAAAAAATTCCACCCTGAATGAGAGTGGGGCACACAAGCCAAGGGGCAACTGACAGTTGATGGATGTCACAGAAAAGTCGTTTATTTTCCTTCAGAGATGTGGTCCTTTTTAAAGTACTCATGTTCCAATGGATTACAGCACCAACTGGCTTCAGTGAGTCCACGAGAGATAACATGAAGTTAGGAAGGAAACACATGCATATGATCTCACAAGGGCAAGAGATATGGGTACAGATGATCAAAATGCATTTATACAAGTATGAAAATTTCAAAATAAATAAATTTAAAACTAAATTTCAAAATAATAAAATTAAAACTAAGAAAAAGAGTATGAACTTTAACTGTGATGCTGAAGACATACATATACATAGTATTAGGGCTATTAAATATATTGAGTTTTTATCTTAATATATGAATAAGTTTTCTAGATAAGTTACTGATGGAAACTGCAGCTTTCTCTTTCCAATATTATTAGTTGGTATAATTAATTTAGACTGAGCAAAATTTGGTCTTATTGCTCGGGGCCTGGGGTAGCATACAATGGAAGGAATTGTAGAACAAAATTGATCAAAGAAGAAATATTTGGATTCAGGTGTCCTGAGGACTGAGGAACGAGGACTGCCTGCAGGGGAGCTCCTGTCTGCATTCTCTCACACTGAAGTGTATGCCTCCATGTCATGGAAGACTCGATGGACATGGACATGAGCACACTTGGGCCTCAGAACTACCTTTTTGGTTGTGAACTAAAAGCTGACAAAGAATATCACTTTAAGGTGGATAATGATGAAAATGAACACCAGTTATCACTGAGAATGGTTAGCTTAGGGGCAGGGGCAAAAGAGGAATTACACATTATAGAGGCAGAAGCAATGAACTATGAAGGCAGTCAAATATGTAACACTGGCAACTTTGAAAATGTCTGTACAACTAACAGTTTCCCTTGGGAGCTTTGAAATTACATGACCTGTGGTCCTACACTTGAGGTGTGGTTCATGGCCTATATACATTAGTGCACAGCACCTAGTAGCTGTGGATGAAGACGCAGAGTCAGAAGATAAAGATGAGGAGTATGTAAAACTCTTAAGTATGTCTGGCAAGTGATTTTCTCCTGGAGGTGGTAACAAAGTTCCGCAGAAAAAAAGTAAAATTGATGAAAAAGAGGAGAATGATGATGAGGGTGATGAAGAAGAAGATGATGATGATGAAGAATAAACTGAAGAAAAAGTTCCAGTGAAGAAATCTGTACGAGATACCCAGCCAAAAACGCACAAAAATCAAACCAAAATAGAAAAGATTAAAACTGTCAACACCAAGATCAAAAGGGCAAGAGTCCTTCAAAAAATAGGGGGGAAAAAAACTCCTAAATCCTCAAAAGGACCTAGTTCTATAGAAGACATTGAGGCACAAATGTAAGCAATTTTTAGAGAAATGTGGTTCTCTTCCCAAAGTGGAAGCCAAGTTCATTAATTATGTGAAGGATTGCTTCCAGATGACAGACCAGGAGGCCACTCAAGATCTCTGGCAGTGGAGGAAGTCTCTTTAAGGAAATGGTTTAACAGTTTGAAATAATCCGCCTTACTTAACTTCTGTAAAAGTTGATGTATCTGGTTGTCCTTTTTCATAATACAAAGTGGGAACTTTCCCTGCTTTGTTTAGGAAATGTTGTTCAGGTCCCATTGCCAAGAATGTGTTGTCTAAAATGCCTGTTTAGTTTTCAAGGATGGAACTCCACCCTTTATTTGGTTTTAAGTATGTTTGGAATGATATGATAGGACATAGTAATAGTGGTGGTCAGATGTGGGAATGGCAGGGAGATAAAAATATACATAAGAAATAAACTCAGTATTTTAATAAAGTAAAAAAAGAAAAGAAAAAAGAAGTAGATTCATCGACCAAATAAAATCTTAAATCCAACAAATCCTTGACACAAAATGTTCAGAAAATATGGAACAGTGAAAAAAGCCAAACCTAAGAATAATGGGTACAGAAGACAATGAAGAGCTTTTGTTTTGTTTTGTTTTGTTTTTGTTCTACTGGGCTGCTGCTCAAGGTAAGCATTCAGCACAGAGTGTGATTCTAACAATGCCTTCAGCTCCATAGAACTTCCTGGGTCTCCTCTGAGCACACTGGAACAGCCTATCCATGTTGGGCAACCTTGAGGCAGCATCCACCTGATCTTTAGACACCATCGCCTGCCCTCTGCACAATAGAGCATTAGAGAATTAACAGCACAACTCTAAGCCTTAGAACAAAAAGAAGCAAACTCACCCTGACAGAGCAGATGCCAGGAAATAATCAATTTGAGGGCTGAAATCAATAAAGTAGAAACCAAGCAAACAATAAAAAAAAAAAAAAAATCAATGTAACAAAGAGTTGGTTTTTTGAGAAAATCAACAAGATAGACAAATCTTTATCTAAACTAACCAAAAAGCAAAGAGAGGACATCAAATTAACAAAATTAGAAATGAAAAGGGGACATAGCAAGAGACACTGAGGAAATTGTGACAATTTTCAGGTCATACTTTGAAAACCTATACTCCACAAAATTTTAAAATTCAAAGGAAATGGACAAATTTCTGGATAATCATCACTTACCAAAATTAAATCAAGTACAGATAAGCAACTTAAATAGACCTATACCCCCTAATGAAATAGAAGAAGTCATCAAAAGCCTCCCAACCAAAAGAAGCCTAGGGCCAGATGGCTTCAGTGCAGAATTCTACCTGAAATTCAAAGAAGAACCAATACCAATACTCCTCAAATTGTTCTACACAATAAAGCAGAAGGTTCATTACCAAACTCTTTTTACGAGGCCACAATTACCTTGTTACCCAAGCCACACAAAGACACAACTAAGAAAGAGAAATACAGACCAATATCTCTCATGAACTTTGATGTAAAAATACTCAATAAAATACTGGCAAATCAAATCCAAGAACACATCAGAGAAATCATCCACCATGACTAAGTTGGCTTCATTCCATGGATGCAGGGATGTTTCAATACCCTGAACTCTATCAATATTATCTACCATATAAACAACCTGAAAAAGAAAAAAACACATGATCATATCCCTAGATGCTGATGAAGGCTTTGACAAAACCCAGCATTCCTTCATGATAAAGGTCTTGGAGAGATCAGGGATAAACAGGAACACACCTAAACATAATAAAAACAATATACAATAAACCAACAGCCAACATCAAATTGAATGGAGAGAAACTTAAGGCGATTCCTCTAAAATCAGAAAGAAGACAAGGCTGCCCTCTCTCTCCATTTCTCTTCAATATTGTACTTGGAAGTTCTAGCTAAAGCAATTAAAACAACAAAGAAGACCAAGGGGATACAAATTAGAAAGGAAGAAGTCAAACTGTCACTATTTGCATATGATATGATAGTTTACATAAGCAACCCAAAAAAGTCTCTTTCAGAGAACTCCTACAACTGATAAACATATTCAGCAAATTATCAGGATACAAGATTAACTAAAACTAAAAATCTGTAGCCCTACTATATACAGGCAGACGATAAAGGGCCTGAGAAATAAATCAGAGAAACATCACCCTTTACAATAGCTACAACAGTGTAAAGTATCATGGGGGTAATGCTTACCAAACAAGTGAATGACCTATATAACAAGAACTTTGTGTCTTTAAAGAAAGAAATTAAAGAAGATACCAGAAAATAGAAAGATCTATGCTCTTGGATAGATAGGATCAAGGTAGTAAACATGAAATGACCCGAGATTTACAAGGATGAACCCAACTTACAATCTAATCAATAGTGGAGAGGCTAACTTTAATGCCTTTCCCTGATAATGAGATTCATGAGTACCTTACATGCCATCCTAGAGCCTTCATCTAGTACCTGATGGAAGTAGAAACAGACACCCACATCTAAAGACTAGTTGATCTCCTGGAATCCAGATACAGAGTTGGAGGCATGATGAGCAAAGGGGTCAAGACCAGGCTGGAAAAGCCCACAAAATCATCTGACCTGAACAAGGGGGAGCTCATAGCCCCCAGTTTGATAGCTGGGAAACCTGCATAGGACTGACCCAGACCCCCTGAATGTAAGTGTTAGGAGGACTGGGCATTCTATGGAGACTATAGTAACTAATCAGTATTTAATCCCTAGTATACAAATGGACTTTGGGAGCCAATCCCACATAGAGGGATACTCCCTCAGCCTAGACACATGGGGGAGAGCCTAGGCCCTGCCCCAAATGATATGACAGACTCTGAAGACTCCCCATGGAAGGCCTCACCATCCACAGGGAGCAGAAAGGGGATGGGCTGGGGTTTGGTGGCAGTGATAGCAGAGGATGGGAAGGTGAGGAAACTGGGATCGATATTTAAATCAAGCTTGCTTCAAATTCAAATAGAAAAAAAAAAAAACATATTGAAAAAAAAAAGGAAATATCCAGGTCCTACAGCCCCCCTTCATGACTGTACCTCTTAGGATATTGAGGCTGCTCAGTGGACCACACAGACCACAGCTTTTAAGGATTCTAGCATCACCCAAAAGCTCCCTGACAGGGACAAAGCCTTTAGCACTAATGTCTCTTTGAGATATTTTTCCAAACCAGTGAAAAAACACAACTTGTTTTTTCTCCCATTTTTTGTCAGTTTTCATAAAATAGCACCTTTTGTTTTTTAAATGTTCCCATGCTCCTTAAAAAGATACCCAGCAGAAAGTCAAAATTCTCTACCTGTGACAATAAGCATGGTTGCCATGGAAATAATTATGACTTTTGGTGTGAAGAGGACAAAAAAGCTGGGGAATTTGAAAAGTGAAGAAATAAATACACTATTATCATGCAAAACTGCTTGGTGGAGAGACATTTAAAGTAGAGCGTGAATTAATCAGGATTGTTTCTACACTGAACGCCTTCCAATATGTTAAAAGTTTTGGCAGCTTCAAAACTTTGATGAAGTGCAGGAAGCTACTGGAAACCAGAGGATGAATATCCCACACATCCTCAAGGAGTAGATACACACAGAAGCTAGACATTTTTTCTTTCCTTTACTGCCTTTCTTGGGTGCTAGGTCTTCATATACACTTCATGGGCATTCTCCCACTGAGCTATATTCAGTCTGAACAAGGCATTTGAAATATTGAATTAATTTTCCAATAAAAAGCTGAAATCAAAGATTATCTGATACTAGAAATACATGGTGAAAAAATAAAATAAATAAAATATTCCTCATTTTACATGGTTAGTAATGACTTTTTTTTTATTATTGCTCAAAGTTAACATAAGTTCTCCCAGAAATACTGAATAAAATATTGAGGACATAATTTTACCTTTTAAAATAATATTCGGTCTCATAAGAACAAATTTTAAATTAAATAGAACTCCATTTTCTGATTCCAAACCATGACCACTGTTAAGCATAATGTGAAAAGTTATAAATGTATTGAGAGATTTCCCACAGATAAGTTATACAATACCATTCATTGAGGTTAACTTAGTATCATTTGTTTTAGTTCAACATAACTCTTTCCCCCATATTACTGCATGAAGCTTAAAACAATCTTAAGTGAATATAGAGTATTAAGGCTTTAAGTAACTTGCTATGATAGTTAATCAAATTGATTGATATACACTGAAATCTTTTAAATTATAAGCTAGATATAAAATGCAAACATACAAAATTTGCATAGATATAAAGCACGAAACATATTTGCTTTTAAATTTGTAAAATCTATACTTATGGAAAAGCTTTAAAATTGGTGAAGCTTTCTTTGATAGGTAAAATTTCAAAATCAACTATACTTGCAAGTACATGTACCTTTGAAATATTAATAAGATTTGAAAGGTTAATATTCAGAAGTACTTGAACAGCTAATGCCATTTACTGTCTGTGGTTAAAAATTTTAATATCGTTGGACTGGAATTAATTTAATAAGTTGATATTTGTAGACAGATAAGGGTCTTTGTTTTATCATAATGTTAATAAATAGGTTCAGAAAAGTTAGTACAGGGAAAGGGCAGTTTAAAATTCTCCAAGTCTTCAGTTAGTCATCCTTGGGATTGTAGGAGAGTTCTGTGAAATGAATTAGAAATAGATCTGAGGGAATCTCACATAATGACTGCATTAAAATACCAGGCATGTTCCCATTTTCCTTTTTTCATATGACGTTTTTCAGTCATTAAAAAAGAATGTGTAAGGGTAGACAAGTGCTCTCCATGGAAAAATTATAACATTTCTTAAGCTGAAAGCCACAAGCACGAGTAGATTCACATTCTTCTATCAGTCGGAGAAATGGCACTAAAACAGGGTACTGGAAAGATGTCTCAGTGGTACAGAGCATTTGCTGATCCTGCAAGGAACCAAGGATTGAGTTTGGCTCTCAGATCCCGTGCTTAGCAGCTAATAACCGCCTGGTACTGTATCTCCAGGAGATCTGACTCCCTTTGCTGGCCTCCAGGAGTAATAGTATGCATGTGCAAACACACACACATATGAATACATACAAGATAAAATAAAAACAAATGTGTTAAAATGCCTCTTAAAAAATAGCACAGCAAATTCAGCTATTGAGTGAAATTCTCTGGCTTGTCTGACTAGAACCACACTTAAATGGATGAGAAGCAAGTTTTGGTGAGTGTGCATGTCTCTCCGTGTGTGTGTGTGTGTGTGTGTGTGTGTGTGTGTGTGTGTGTGTGTGTGTGTTGTCTAACCTGTCTTCCCTACTACAATATCATTTAAAAAAAATCCTGTCCATAAAAATGGAGAAAAAAATAATTCAACAGACAGGGAAGGAGACCTGACCTGGTACATCACAAATACCTCTCCAATACACCCTAAATCGCAATATGCAGTACAGTATTCTCTAAAAGCAGTGGCTTATTATCTGAGTGGAGGGAAGAAAATGTCGAACAGATGGACATGAAGCAGCTGTTTGACAGGAAAAGTCAATGATGCTCTGTGTCTGGCACCGTGTTCTAAGCAGGCCTACCCTGGAAATACACTTCTGTAATGTCAGCAGGAAGCTGATGCAGGATAGTAGGAGATTTGGGACATGAATGGGTTATGGAGCAAGGTCCTGGGCAACCTTCCTGATAAGGCAAGAGCCTGTTTTATACCCAAGCAAAGCAATACCCATAAATACAAAAAGCGAACATTATTATGAAGCACCATTTTCTATTTTTATTACTCTCTCACAGGATGCAAGTCTGTACATTTTCTGTGAAGATGCGAGTAGACACCTGTTTGTAACAGTGCCGATTGTTCCCTGTCCCAGAACCTTCCAACACAGCAATGGTGTTATTACTTTTTTTATTATTTCTGGAGATATGTGTAATTTTAATTATGTGCGTGCTTGTGCAGGGGAGGGTGTACATGTGAGTGAGTGTGGGTACCTGTAGAGGATAAAAGAAAGAGGGCATCTGATCCTGTAGAGCTGGAACTAAAGACGGTTGTGATCTGCCTGACACGTTTGCAAAAAACTCAACCCTGGCCCATTTAACCACATAAGCTTCTTTTAAGCCAGCAGCATTTTAATGTCTATATAGTTCAACCTAGCTTTAGGGGGGTCATAAAGTTTTAAAAAAATTGCTGAACTCCCTAACTCTTTAAAATATTTAGTATTAGTTAAGGTCATGGAGCTCAACCTAGGTCTCTTAAAATGGGAAGTGGTCTTCAGTTATTATCAAGTCAGCACCATCAAAAAGGAGACAGTGACCGTGACAGAGCTTGCCAGTGACGTTATCAGTTACAACAACAACAGTATTAACAACTATGATTGATAACAGACACTGTGTTTAGTGCCTGAATGTCTGATGGTTTGATTGCTTTCAGCAAAACATACACGAAGAACATGCACACACCCCTCATCCATTTCTTTCTTGTACCAAGTCCTCCACTGGACTAATATGCCTAGATACCAGCTGGCATGTGTGGAATGAGCATCATCTGAGCTGCTTCATTTTGTGTTGTTCACACATGCATGGATTGCACTGAAAGAGAACAGATAAAGCAGGGAGCCAGCACTGAGCGCTCACCCTACAATCCCAGCACTTGGAAGACTGAAGAAGAGCTGTCGCAAATTTGAAGGCAGCTTGAGCTACATAGTAAATTTCAGGCCAAACTGGACCACACAGTGAGACCTTGTCTCAAAAACCAAAATAATAATGATAATAGAAGTACAATAATTTAAAAATGAGAGAGAGATAGAAGCAGAAATACACACACAGAGAGGGGGGGGGAGACCGAAAGACAGAGAGACAGAAAGGGGTGGGGGTGGGGGGAGACAAAAGAAAACCAGCAGTTCCCACTGAAATTTACATTGGCCCAGAGAAGAAAACCAGCACTTATGTCCACAGCAGCCATATGCATGGCCCTGTCGTTTCTGAACAGAAATGAAGAAGCTAGTATTTCTTGAACCAAGTGGCCTCAAACAGAGAACTCATGTATGATGGGAGATGTCATTCTGTAAATGTTTCTCATACTGGTAATGAATAAAGCTCTGTTGGCCAATAGGAAAGCAAGATAGGCGGGACTAGGAGACGAGGAGGAAAGAGGAAGTGGGAGGGAGGAGTCAGCGTGGGGAGACCGGAGGAAACAGAGGTCCTGCCCCACTCTCCGGTAAGATGAGACCATGTGGAAATACTTAGATTAATAGAAATGGGTTAATACTTAAGACAGAGCTAGCCAGTAAGAAACTAGTACCTGGCCAAGAGCATTATATCAAATACAGAGTCTCTGCGTGTTAATTGGGGCTGGTACCGCGGTGGGCCCAGGCCGCCAGGAAGAACTACTCAGAACACTATGGCGCCACAATATGGCTAATAAGAACTTCCACTTCAAATTTAACAAAAGCTTAAAAAGGGTTTTAAAAACAAAAGAACAGAGACAAGCAAGGTTTCTTGGTAGCAGCATTTTTCTGGGTTGGACTCTGTTTTATGTGAGACAAGCAAAGATTTGCGCGGCTCCTTTAAGGGAAGTTTGCTGACTCAGCATAAGCGGCAAAAAAAAAAAAAAAAAAAAAAAAAAAAAAAAAAAAACCAGCACAGCTTTGAAGAAGCACTGCTAACAATTTATTGGTGTCAGAGCTGGCAATGGCAGTGACCACATCTCCAAGCCGGCAGCATGCTGCTGGATGGCAGCGTAGACAAAGGCAGTGAGCACAGCTCTCAGTGCTGGCGGTAAAATAGCCGCCACCATCTTGGATAGACCGTGGCTGAAGCAAATATGACTTTCATTTTAGCAATGTTGTTTATCAGATAAAGACTTGTGGCCAGAAAAAGATAAAGATTTACAGTAAAGACAGTTTCCCATTAAGAAAGAGCACTAAATGTTTACAGTGTGTTTCAAAATATGTGTAGGCTTGGGAGACAAAAAGAAAAAGAAGAAAATGGTTTAAAAAAAAAAAAAGTAAAAAGACAAAAAACAGCTGGGTGTGGTGGCACATATCTTTAATTCCAGCACTCGGGAGACAGAGGCAAGCAGATCTCTGTGATTGCAAAGTAAACCTGGTATGCAGAGTGAATTCCAGGACAGATAAAAGTTACACACACACACACACCAAAAAAAAAAAAAAAAAAAAAAAAAAACCTGCCTCAAAAAAAATAAAAAAATAAAAAGTAAAGAAAACAGAGTAATAAAAAAGTCACGTAAAGATAAAAAGTACCGAGAAAAATCTAGATACTGTATGGCATTATATTGTCTTTGTATCGTTTGACTGCTGAGGAAACAACTGTTAAAAGAAATGCTGCTGGATTAATTCAATTTATATATTTTAAAAATACTTTGACTTTTAAAGGTAAAAGGGGGATTATGATATAGCTATGAATACTTTGTTTTGGAATGGATTTTCATTTATTGATACAAATTTAAGGTCAATCTTGTGATTTGTATATTTCTCCTCTTTTTAAGGTATCGTGTTTATATAGCTCATTTACAAATGTAATGTATAATGTAGTACAGATTATAGTTACCTATTTATAGTGTTAGTATTAGTTAAGTTTTCTAGATATATAGAGATGTATTTGAGATGGATAGGCATTCTTCAAACCTTTCAGAGACCTACAGAATATGGCATTTAAAATGGTTTAGGGTTTTCTTGACAGTGAGACATAACTGCTCCTGGCAACGCCACCTGCCTCAGAAAGGAAGATGGACCTTGAAGAAACACGTTATGGAATTTGCTTTCAAATATGGCAAGACTAGCCATTTGGACAAGACACTGCTATTGTCTGTACTGTTGGACTTTATGCTGTATAAACTGGACATGCATGACCCACAGAAAAGTGACTGCTGATTCAAGATGGACATTATTACAGAGTTCCTGCTTCATGAAAGCATCTGCCAAACAGTCTGCAGGACACAGAGAAAAGTGACTGACAAACTGCCAATATAAGAAGACAGTTTAAAGTGTCCTGCTTTGCTGAAGACTCTGCCAGACACACTATGGCCTATGGGCTAAAGATGGAAGATTACAGAAGAACTTCGGGTGACTGACCAGGCAGTAAGTTGTCTCTGTCATATCTAGAGTTTATATATTATCCTTCTGTGGTCTTTGAAGGAATTGAAGACAAATAGTTAGGTTATAGTGTTCCTTAGTTAGGATTATAGATAAGTTAAATATAGGACTTTAGACTCACTCACAAAGATAGTATAGATGATAGAATATTTTCTTCAAATCTTACTAAATGTTAATGAACTAAATACTGTTAACTGTGATTCTTATTTGATAACTGTTGTGTTATTTATTTTGCTTTGTTACGGTTAAAACCCTTCTTTTTATTTTAGACAGAAAAGAGGAGATGATGGGAGATGTCATTCTGTAAATATGTTTCTCATACTTGTTAATGAATAAAGCACTGTTGGCCAATAGGAAAGCAAGATAGGCGGGACTAGGAGACAAGGAGGAGAGAGGAAGTAGGAGGGAGGAGTCAGCATGGGGAGACTGGATAGAACAGAAGTTCTGCCCCACTCTCCAGTAAGATGAGACCACGTGGAAGTACTTAGATTAATAGAAATGGGTTAATACTTAAGACAGAGCTAGCCAATAAGAAACAAGTAACTGGCCAACAGCGTTATATCAAATACAGCGTCTCTGCGTGTTAATTGGGGCTGGTGCCTCTGTGGGTCCAGGCCAGCGAGGAAAACCTACTGATAACACATGTATTGCCACAACTTTAGCATTTATTGTGTGAATATTTACTTTGCTTTGAAGAGGAAAACTGCCGGGGGTGTTTTTGTGTAGAAATTCCCAATATTACCCCAGTTTTATTTTTTAGATTTATTCTTTTTCCGCACTGGAATTCAAAGAGGAGATTCACACATGCTATGTGTGTGTCTTATCAACTGATACACATGCTGTGATCTCAAAAATAAAATCTGACCACCTGCTGCCATTACAATGGAAGTTCATAAAGCAACAGCCCTCATGTGGACTATAGTCTAAGAGATGAGTCTCTTTTCTTTGCACTCTTCAACTAGTTATATGTCATATGAGAGCATTTGCTAACTATTTAGTAAGTAACAAATGCATGTGTACATAGACACATGTGCAATAAAATGAAACAATGTAAGACATCATTAATAAAGGTAGGGTAGTAATCTACAGAGTCCCTTCATCTCATGGCTTCAGTTGATGATGGTCATCTGAGTTAAGTGATAATTGTGCAAGCCCAAGTATGTTTGCTCTGGATACTTCTATTAAATCCATAATTCTCCACTTCTCTATTTTCTCTGTAAAATTTCATTGGTGGAAAGACAAACCTCTTAAGTTTATTTTCAAATTAAATGGGTGAGATCATGTAATGTTCTTAAGACAATGCCTGGAATATTGTAAACACTCAATAAAGTTGATTTTAGAGCTGTTATTGCTAGCCCACTTACATAGCTTCTTTTGGATTTCTTGTGCTGGGCTGGATCTTAGAAGGAAGACATTAGAGCTTCAGAAATGGAACCATTTGTTCAGTTGTTATAAATAGCCAGGAAGCTAAAACCAGCGAGGCAATATTCAAGCCTATCTAGGTTTTAAATGGAGCTCTGTGGTTAGTTAAGTTCCTAATATCTGTAGAATCCCTTGGCTTTCCTTGATAGCTTCTTATGAATTTGCATGAACTAATGAAAATCACTTGTTTCCTTAATATAAACTCCTAAACAAGAATGTATGAAGTTATTTGTAAGCTTAAGTATGTAAAAATTTCCCTGGAAATACATAATCCTTCCATACATGTATAACTCTTCAATCTGATTACACTTTTTTTTTTCTTATTTGAATTGAGGGCACATCAGAAGATTCAGTGGTATATTTTCAAGATGACATATTTCTTATTCATTCTGCTGTGGATGTAAAAGATACATCTGCCATTAACTAGACGATCAACTACAAAGTGCCCTTTTCTGTTCCATCCCTTCTCTGTAGAATAATGGTATGAAAATAGCATTGCCTTCCAATATGTTATTGTTGAAATTGAAAAGGAGTTTAAATTTCCCTTGGTCAATTTAAAATGATTCCAATTTTCAGTTGAAATATGGATTTTCATGATTTTATGAAATAGACAAGTGAAAGTCAGATGGTAATTACCCATTAGAGAAAGAAACTCAGTACTATTATTAAAATAATGGTACCTCAGGAGTGTTTCTAGCCTCTGGGATAGCTTTGCCCTTTGAGTGAACTAATCTCAAGTCAGATAAAAGAAAAATAACATTTGGCTTCCCTGACTTTTCTGTTAATGAACACAGAAGATACATAAAACATCAGAGTAATGTGGCTAAAAGGGGAGCAACTTGTAATTAGCTGATGCAATCTCTTCCATTTGTGAACTAAATTCTCTACTAACAACTAAAAATTGTGAGGACCAGAAAACTGTAAAAACATAAGAGTTACGGAGAATATATTCTGGAGTGTTGAAGCCTTCAGTCTCTCTGAATATAGAGTATCAGAGCTGGTGATGTATGTGGTTCACTGGCAAAACTCTGTTTCCCTGAGGACCTGAGCTCACGTTGCCAGACCCCATTAAAGGGGTCCCTAATCTGGTTTAAGATATAGAAAATGGGAAATGGAAAATAGAATTAAAATATTTTAATTATAAATACGAAAAACACTAGGTATATGAGGCTAGGTATGTCCATAGTGAACAAAATTTCCCGTGCTCAGAACATATCATACTGATATCAATTATGCCAACAATTATATATGCCAATGAATTCTAATTATTTTAAAAAATAGTACATGATGGAGGTCTTTCATAAGAAAACTGATCTGGTAAAGGAATGCAAATGCCATGCCATTAAAACTCCACCAGTAAGGAGTGATCAAGAGCTTGGTGTAGGAAGCGGTAAGAAAGATGTCATTCAGAGTTTCAAAACACTTCCTCACTCTTAGATTCAAATGTCACATAGGTAGCATTTATTATTAAGTGTAACATAAAAAACAAAATCCCAGAAACTGATTTAGGGGTTCAAGCTTCAAGCTGAAGATCAGAGAAGCAAAGCAGCCCAGCCAGTAGATCCTACTCTACCCAGCTGTAATGGCAATCTTATAGCCAGGAATCCTCAGAGGGAAAAGGTCTCCATTCCTGTGTCTTCCTCCTTATATCCCTTTCTCTTCCCAGCCATATTACTCCTGTCTCTACATTCCTAGTGCTGGAAATAACGGCAGGGAATTAAAGTCTCGAGTTTTGTTTTTCTTCTCTCCTGTGTAGGCCAGGCTGTCCTTGAACTCAGAAAGATCCATCTGCCTGTCTCCTGAGTTCTTGGATTAAAGGTGTATATCACCACTGCCTGACCTCTACAGCTTGTGGCTGGCTTTAATTTCTGAATCCTCAGGAATGTTTTAATAAATCATAAATAATATAACACCACAACTAAGGATATAAAAGCAAAATCAGAAGTTTACAAGAATAATGTGGTTTTAAAATATTGAAAATATAGTTTAATGACCTAAAATAAATCTAATAAAATACTTTCAACCATTAAGAATAATTATTTAGATAGAAAGCCAATAGATACCTAGAAATTATTCTGCAATTGTTGGAAGTACACATTTTATAGTAGTAATTGCAGCACAATTCTGTTCTGTATACTTTAGTTTGCCTTGAAAATTGTGAATTAAAAGCTAAAATACTTTATAAATATATTTCTGGGCAATGAGCTTAAATTTAGTTACTACTTCAGGTTAACTTTCAACATTTTTTGAGACTGAGCACATTTTATTTTAAATATGAAACTTAAAAAATCAAACAAAAATACCATGGGGTATTTTGTATTTCTATTTGTTAGGATATCTGACATTCTTTGTGTTTTATCAACTATCTGCTTTACTTCTCTATCTTTCCCTCGTCCTTTCCTATGAAATTTTCTCTTGTATAACTAAGGCACAATTGTTTTTTCTTGGATTATTAGTAAAATTTCATTGGAAAGAGCCAAATTACCTAGAAAAAAAATGAAGTGTTTTTGTAAATGAGTGATTTTGTTGTAAATAAAATAAAAAGTATTTTATTTAAAATATGGTGAGGAGGGGCTGGTGACATAGCTCTTTAGTCAAGAATACTGGCTGTCCTAGGAATGGACTTCAGCTCAGTTCCCAGCATCTACCTGATGGCTCTTAACTGTGCAGTTCAAGTATCAGCTGATGTGTTTTTCTCTTCTGGACTTCCTGGTCATTGTGTATCTGTGGTACATGTGCCTGCATGCAGGAGCACCACACACACACAAAATAAAAATACATATCCGCATACAATAATACATGAAGTAGAGAAATATTTTGGGGGGATTTTAGGGTTGTAGCATGAATTCTAATTTGTCTTGATAATAAAATATCAGAGTTAGATATCTGGGTAAAATACTAAAAGATCAGAGAAGCAGAGCAGGCAGTCACTAGTTCTTATCTGCCCTGAATCCTCAGACCAATCCTGTACCTAGGAATCCTCACACTGAATGCTATCTGCTCCCTTCTCCTTATCTTCTCTCTGCCCAGCCTTGTCACTCCTGTCTCCACTTCCGTAACTCTGGGATTAAAGGCGTGTGACTCCATAGAACTGGGATTAAAGGTGAAAGTCACCACCTCCCATCTGTTTTTCTTTTAGGCTGGATCAGTCTCATGTTGCCCAGGGTGGCCTTGAACTCATTGAGACACGCCTGTCTCTGCTCCGGATCCTGGCCTCTATGGCTAACTCCACACTCTGACCTTCAGGCAAACGTTATTTGCTAAAGCACAAACAAGCATATGTGGTATGGATCTGTGAGAATACAAACTTGCTTTGTTGTAAACAGGGGCCATTTGTTTCTTATTCTTAGACACAACAGGATGTTGGCATACTCTAGTCTATGGAATAGTCTTTGTTTACTCATTCTTATATTAGGAAACATCTTTTTCAGTAGAGTAATTTACTCCGTGCCCTCCCAGGAGCTGCCTGTCCTCAGCAAATGCTATTCAAAGAAGGAGAAATGGATATTTACATGTTCTCTACCATTATCTTCCAAAGCCTGAAATTAATTAGGAGGCAACCTACAGCAGAAGGTACCTTTCGGTGCTTCACGGGTTTATATTTGTCATTTGATAAGTGCTGTTTTTAAGGAACCCAGAAGATATAAGACCTTTGCTTTTGAAAATTGGATTTCAGTAACACCCGCAAAGATATGTTAATGGCTAGGTCAAGCATCTTTGTTGCCAAATGACCCTATCATCATGGATGTCTTTAATCATCATTGCTATTTTAGTAGCAGAATGTTAGTTACAAATACAATCCCTTTGGTAAGTGCATTCTAAATAACTGGCACTGTTCTGGCAGACTGCATCACAGAATTATGATATATTTGTTGATAATCTCTCAAGAAAACAGGCAAACCTCATGTGACATGAACTTCTCAGGGCAAGTGAGATGGCTGGCAGGTGGATGTGCTTGGCACCAAGTCTGAAGAAACAAGTTTCATCTCCATGTACCACATAGTGGAAAGACATAAGTGACTTTCAGAAGATGTCATGAGATCCACACACGTGCTGCACACAACAGAGATGGGAGAAGATGAGAGAGAAAATAAGGGAGAGAAAGAGAATCTTAAAACTCTCTAGAAGACTTGCCTTCTATGGAACAAGCTTTTGCAGTGTATGATTCTACAGTATAACTTTGATCTGTGATATTTCCTGACATTTAGACACAACCAAAACTTTAATACTCACAATTTACATGGCTTTGAAGAAATCGTTGACAATTTAAAAGCAGATTATTTTAAATATTTATAAATTAAATATGTATAAATTATTGTTTTTAAATCTTTACTATATATATATAATGTTATCAATAATATAATCATTTTCAAAGAAACTTGTTCTTCTTTTGGCCTAGCATGGTTATTCAAAACCACAGGTAACTGGTATATTATCTAAAAGGCATAAAATTATGAAAAATTGTATTTGCAATTTTGTAGTTTATTATCTTTGATGAGAAAAAATTAGGGGAACGAAAAAAAGTAACTTTTCAGGAACCTTGGTCACATATTTAAGTTAAAAAGAAGCCTTTTTACAACTTTTGACCTTTCTAATCGTCAAGGAAAGATAAGTAATGGGTACTTATTCTGTAATGGCTCTAAAGAAATGACTGGAAGTAACCTTTTGATGACAGTTCTACCTGGAGATATTTGCCAAGGTTGAAATTGGCATAATAGAATTTGCTAAGCGAAGCGGGGCCCAGGTGTGTGAATGTGTGTGTGTGTGTGTGTGTGTGTGTGTGTGTGTGTGTGTGTTCTTTAAATACTCATAATGGAATGAAAAACTTACTCAACACAGGATAAGCGCCAGCTGGTGCTAAGCAACTTCCATGTAGCTTTTTATAGCTCACCTTCATGTGAGGGACACAAACACTCCTTTTCTTTCATCTTTTTGTTTGAGTGAAACCAGGCCAGAGCACCCAGTTTGGCAGTACCACGGGCTAATAACTGAACAATAAAATCAAGTATGTGGTATTCTCATTTTGTAGAGTAGCCTTTGCTTTCATTATCACATGTACTTCCTTTAGCATAGACGATGGATGTTGACATAGTGTCATGTTTCAGGGAGAGAAGGTTAGAGGCTATCTCTCACTGCCGAGGGCCTGTCAGGCACAAGCCTCCAATCTGCACATTACCTACTCTTTTCAATATAGTGCAGATCTCTAGGAAAGAGGTACAAATTCTGCTGAATACCAAACAGGGCAACAATACTCCCAGGAATGAGGTAAATACAACTTTCAGGAAGATGATTGTATGGTTGGACACTATTACAAATTTACAGTGTTAATTCATTGGCTTTACTTGCATGGTTGAAAATGTATCAGAAATATGATTGATGTGTGATAGAGGACAGGAGACATGGGAAGTGAATCACCGCCCACTTTAAATTCACAATTACGCAAAAAATAAAGCAGACATCCTGTTTAAAAAAAAAAAAAAATTAAGGAAAAAGAACAAAGATCAAAGGAGAATTGAGAGAGGGAGGAAGGGAGAGAGGGAGAGAGAAAGAGAGGGAAAAAAAATCAAAAGCAGGCCCCCAGTCAGGATTTCACTTCAGAAGAAAGCAAATCAAAGTGACATCCATTATGAGAAAGTGGGAGGCATGCACAAGAGCATTAAATGAGTCACTTAAAAACCTAATGACATTTGTATCTGGAAGGATAAAACAGCTTGTTTTTTTTATAAGAGGAATATATTACGACTACAAAGATGGCTCAGCTGTCTCTGCTCTTCCAGGGGACCTGTGCTCAATTTCCATCACTTCCATTACCTGCTTCCAGCTGCCCGTAACTGCAGCTCCAGGTGCCCCGTATCCCTCTTTTACCTCTCCAATGTGCATGCATCTTCACCTACCTAGTCACAGAGGCATTAAAAAGAAAATCAGAAAATAAGTCTGAAAAAGTAATATATCTGTTAGGGAAAAATGAAAATAAAGATTGCTTAACACCAACTAAAATCACTTATAGAGAATTTTTTGCAGTTATAAAAATATTCTTGTACTTTGCTCCCTTGCATGCAACCAAGATCTAGGTATGATGTTTAACCTGGGCTCTTAAGTGATTGCAGGGTATCTGCAGGATCTGAGAACTTGGTATGTACTAGGGTGTAAAGGCGTAGTGTGAGGTCAGGCAAGCAGAAGCTCTATGCCTTCCTTCATCCATCCAGGATGCAGAGCATTACCAGATATGGATTGCAGTGCCTAGAGTGAAGGAAAGGAGCATTATGGATCCCAGACTGAATAGCAAGGGGTTTGCTTTGTTGCTCTACCTACAATTCTCAACCTATAACACACAGATCTAAATAACGATTAAGTTTAAACTAATAGCTAGGCCAGTCTTTAAAGTATCCTCTCTTTTGAGACCAGAGAACCCTACAGTGCAAACTGGAACTGAACCATGAAATTAGTTCTACAGGTTCTTCTCCCCATCCTTAATGTTTACTCCTCCCTATTCTTCTCCTTACCCATCACTTCCGTCCTCTCTATTTCATTGCCTTTCTTCTACAATCCAGAGTTTGCGTTTTCTCCTCTTCAGAGTAAATGTAATTTCACAACAGGCTTATTCTTGCTGAATCAAAATTTTTTCCATATTTCCAATAGTGGAGTTACTGATAGTAGTTTTATTTCGTCATATTGGTCTCAAGCTCTATCCTTATATATATATTTTTTAAGAATATAGTGAAACATTTGATATTACAGGGATACTAATTTGAACACATGGACACTGTTAAATTGTTTCTGTGTTAGTTTCTTTGAGATAAGAATTAGTTTGTGAACATGCAGGTGATGTAGTTGCCTGCCTAGCACTATTGACAGTTAACGTTCCAGAATGGATAAGACACGGCATTGTGTAGTCCCCATGTCTACCTTAGAACATGGCAGTTGATAGCTGTTGACAGATGAAAAGTCAACTTTCTTCACAAGCATTATTTCTGGTAGATGCCCATGCACCAGTGGATGGGCCTATACTCATGTACAAATGAGTGTGCGGCTATAGTTAGATTTAATGGCTTATAAAGAGAAATAAAGTAGGGTATATGAAATTTGGGTGGGGGCCTGAGGGAAATCTGGAACAAATTAGAGTGTAGGCAGGGTAAAATAATATCAAATTATTATACGTAAATGATGAAATGTGAAAGAATAGAAAAAATAAGTGTATAAATGATGGCACATGCCTTTAATCTAAGCATTTGAGAATCAGATGCAGCCAGATCTCTGTGACCCTGTGAGTCTGAGGCCTGGTTTACAGAACTAGTTCCAGGTCAGGCAAGACTACATAAGGAAACCCAGTCTCATAAAAAGAAGTGTGTGTGTGTGTGTGTGTGTGTGTGTGTGTGTGTGTGTGTGTGTGTGTAGAGAGAGGGGCATATTTCTTGGCTCAAGGCATATAGTAGAGTGATCATCTGACATACTGGTCTCCAAGTGTCTGACTGTAATAAAGCATGCACAGATAAACTCTGTCTCTCAGAATATGTCAACATTTATATTGCCTAATACTTTATTTTCTTGTGTTGATATGATTCTTGTTAAAATATTATTAAACAACTTTTAGTAATTAAAACAACTTTCCTTACTAGTTCACACCTTTTTTTGTTTAAAATTTGAATAAAATCACTAGAAAATTGCTTCCTACATAGACCTATGTTCTGTAACTAAATTTTAATTTTAATTCTTTTCAGCCAAGAATTTCTAGGAGTATGAAGAAGATTTTATCAAAAGGACAGCACAATAATCAAGTTTTGCTAGGTAGGTTTGAATTTCTTTTAGACTTTTTATTTAAAAATTTTAATTTTATTTTTAATTGTGTGTGTGTGTGTGTGTGTGTGTGCGCGCGCGCGCGCATGCACATGTATGGTTTGTGTACATTATTCAAGTGCCCCAGGAGCCAAAAAGGAGATGAGCTCATGTGCATTTCATCCATAGTGAAGATATGTCTTTGGCTAGTATATAAATTTTAAATTTGTTACTTTTGTTTCATGGTCGTTTTTAGATGTGTACATGAACATTGCATACTCACTAGATGGCATGCTCCAAACAAAGCAGCACCAAATCAATTTACCAAGTCATGTCAATTTGAATATTTTCTGACTTAACATCTTTTGGGTTTAAATGGTATGGACATTTAGCATCTGGCCAGTCCTTGTTTGGAGATATTGTTACATAATGAAACACATTCATGTCATAAAATATTGTTGAATTAATTCCCTTATTATATTTTTCTGCCTTCTCTCTCATCATATCTATTTACTCTAAGACTTTTTATAATTTTTTATTTAAATTTGAAACAAGCTTGTTCTACATGTCAGTCCAAGTTTCCTCACTCCCATCCTGCCCTGTCCCCCCACCCCACCAAACCCGATCCCATTCCCTTTCTGCTCCCCAGGGAGGGTGAGGCCCTACACGGGGAATCTCCAAAGTCTTTCATATTATTTGGAGCAGGGCCCAGGCCTTCCCCTATGTGTGTAGGCTAAGAAAGTGTCCCTATATGTGGAATGGGCTCCCAAAGTCCACTCATGTGCCAGGGACAAATACTGATCCACTATCAGAAGTCCCATAGACTGTCCAGTCCTCCCAAGTACCACCACATTCAAGGAATCTGGGTCAGTCCTGTGCTGGCTTCCCAGATATCAGACTTGAGTCCATTAGCTCTGCCTTGTTCAGGTCAGCAGTTTCTGTGGGTTTCTCCAGCTTGGTCTTGACCCCTTTGCTCATCACTTGTCCCTGTCTGCAACTAGATTCCAGGACTTTGGCTCAGTGTTTAGCTGTGGGTGTCTGTTTCTGCTTCCATCAGCTAGTGGATGAAGGCTCTAGCATGGCATATAAGGTAGACATCAATCTCATTATCGGGGAAGGGCATTTAAGGTAACCTCTCCACTATTGCTTAGATTGTTAGTTGGGGTCATCCTTGTAGATCTCTGGACATTTCCCTAGTTCCAGATTTCTCTTTAAACCTATAATTACTTCCTCTATGAAGGTACCTCTTTTCCTGCTCTCCTCTATTCTTCCCTGACTCGATCTTCCTGCTCCCTCATGCCCTCCTCTCCCTTACCCTGCTACTCCCAGTTACTTTCCATATCTCCTCCAAACTGTATATGCCCCCTTTCGGCCTCTCATTAGGAATCAAACAGATTTCTAAGGGTAATAATAAAATAAAATTAATTAATATATGATGAGGTAAAACAAAAACTACCATATTAGAATAGGACAAAGCAAATATAGAGAAGGAAAGAAGCCTAAGAGTAGTCACACTAAAGAGATGGACTTTTCATTTCCACTCTTGGGAATTCCATAGAAACACTAAACTTGAAGTCATAATAAATATTCAGAAGACTTGTAGAGTCAAAGGAGAAGAAAAAGGTGCGTAAACAGAACAAATAGCCCTTAATTTTAGCTCTCTCTTTATATAATTCCCTTTTGCCTCCCTCTTTCTTTCGGCTCTCCACTTGATTATCCTGTTCTAGCCATTTACCCTCCATCCACCGTTTTCCATTCTATTCCCCCTTCCTTAAGGAGAGCTAGCTGTCAGCCTTAGTACTTTATAGCTGTCCTTTATGGTTCTGTGGATTGTAGCTGGTTATGTTTCTTTGTTTTACCTAGAACCCGCAAATTTCATCTTTTTAATGACTGAGTAGTTGTCTATTGTTTACATGTATCCTATTTTCTTTATCTATAAATCTGTTGAGGGATACCTATGTTGTTTGCAACTTTTGTCTATTGTGAATAGAGGGACAATGAGCATGTTTGGGCAAGTGTCTTTGTGACAGGATGAAGTATCCTTGCAGGACAGCTAAAGTTAAGGACCATTTTAGGGATAACATATTACAGTAGAAGATACATACATACATAAATACATACATACATACATATATACATATATAATTCATAACATAATCATCAAATAATGATGGAAGAATGGCCCCAGCTGGCCATTTCTTGTCACCAAATAAAATGTTACATTTAATTGAGATTTTATCCAAAAGGGTCCCGTGGGAATCACCTAAAATCTCACACCGTTGTAAGTATGGAGAAAGTGGACATCCTTGTCATGTTACTGATTTTAGTGGAATTGCTTTGAATTTATCTCCATTTAAATCGATGTTGACTATGGAATTACATTACTTTTTTTTATTATGTCCATTCATTGAAGTGCCCCTTACAACCCTAATCTTTATTATTATGAATGGGAATGGATGTTGAATTTTGTCTACATTCAATGAGATGATTATGTAGTTTTTGTCTTTACAGCTTATTTATATAGTGGATTATTTTTTATAAATTTATGTATGTTGAACTACCTATTAATCTCTGGGGGAAAAGCCTACTTGATTATGGTTGATGAGTGGATGATGTTCTTGATGTGCTCTTAGAGTCTGTTTACGTGTGTGTGTGTGTGTGTGTATATATATCTTTTCTAGAGAATTTTTGCATCTCTATTCATAAGGGAAATTGGTCTGTAATTCTCTTTGTTGAGTATGTGATTTTGGTGTCAGAGTAACTGTTGCTATATAAAACAAATTGGAGAATGTTCTTTGTGTTTCTATTTTATGGAATAGTTTGAGATGGACTTTTCCTTGAAAGTCTGGTAAATTTCTACTCTAAAACCATCTGTCCCTGGCATATACTTGGATGGGAGACTTTTAATAACTGCTTCTGTTTTACTAAGGATCATAAGTCTGTTTAGGTTTCTTATCTGATCTTAAGTTTGATAAGTGGTACATATCTAGAATATTATCTATTTCTTTAAGATATTCCTATATGTTGGAACAGGTTTTTAAAGTGTGCCCTTATGGTTCTCTAGATTTCCTTGTCTGTTTTTACGTACCAGTTTTTATTTCTAATTCTTTGTCTGCTTTAATTAATTTAGGTAGAGTTTGTCAATCTTATTGATTTTCTGAAATAACTAAATCTTAGTTTTGTTGATTCTTTGTTTCTATAACTAGATTACTTTTGATGTCATGTGTTATTTTCTGAAGCTATTTGTTACAAAATATGGATAGTTTCATGGATTTTCGCCCTTGCAGGAGTGGTGTGTGTGTGTGTGTGTGTGTGTGTGTGTGTGTGTGTGTGTGTGCTAGTACCTATTCCTGGAGACCAGAAGAGACTATCAGATCTCCTGGGGCGGGAATTGCAGGCAGTTGTGAGCTGCCTGAGGTAGGGGATGGAAATTAAAATCAGGTCCTCTGGAAGACCTGCAGTCACAATGAACTATTGAGTCAACTCTACAGCCCCTATAGCAATTTTTAAATGTCACTGAAACTTTGTGTTTCCCAGAGAGATTTATAACTATGCCTCAGAATGACTGTAACTTTAAAGCTGATTTTTATTTTCCTTTGAAATTACAAAGGCCCATCTTTATATTATATATCAGTACTTGATACAAGATAATATATATCTCTCAGTTCAATGTGTTTTTGCAGATGTTTTTATGTTGCTATATTTTATTTTTCTCTGTATATCAATATGAAATCCATTTTAATGAAAAAACATATACAGCTTTTGATAATTTTTAAGCATGTACTTTCCACATTTCATTTTTTTTTCTTAATACAAGTTACAGTAAGTGCAACTTTATCTGTGTTTCTAGCCTCATACATGACCTCTGTCCTAAATCAAGTATGATTGAGTATGAAAAAAACCTGCATATTTTTTGCAGTGACAGAAGAGACTAACAGCATTTGTGAGCAAGATGTATAATTTTGCCAGTTTTCGTGGTTTCTTGAAAACATGTTATACACACAAACACATTAGAATGTTTTGTTTTCACTGAAAATCAATCTGTTACCATCAATTTGAGAATCATCTGTTGAGTGAAAAACATCTTTTAATATGATAAAATTGCCCTTACATTTTCCTCAAAACATGTCTGTAGAACAGAGGCAGACTCAGTTATACAGCAAACAGTACTCTCCATTAAAACCCTCCCGCCGCTGGCACAGTAAACAGGATATTCAGACAGTGTGAAAATGGGAAGCTTTTGAAACAGTCCTGTCAAATTCTGTCAACCAAACGAAATAGAGGGTTCGATTCTCCTAGTGAAGTGTTAAATCATACCAGTTCTTCTTGGTAGTATAAACATATTACATTAATGGTGCAATATATAAAATATAACAGGAATGTGTACCCACTTTGGCATTTATTTTTACACAAACTATATAGGCAGAAGTTATATACATGAAGCAGGACTCAAAGTCCATTACTTGAAGACATTTTATAATTTACTATATATATATATATATATATATATATATATATATATATATATATATTGTTCCATGTGTAATAATTTATGCTATCTTTGGATGAAGATTACAAAAGCAGTCAATATCTTCTTGTCACTGTCAGATAAAGTAAGTCTCAATTAGTAAGTAATATATCCAGCCCAGGGTGACCACATGAGCTTTAGACAGAACTCAGAATTGCAGCTGCCAACTTTGCTCCATTTGGACTGGAATCAGGGTAATTTTGAAGATAAGAAGTGTTATTGATGTATTACTCTCATCCTCAGTTGACTCTGTGTACGTTAGAAATATAGGTACTCCCATTGGTAGAGAAAGGGGAAAGATATTTCCTGCTTGGTGGATATTATAGACTTATATTAAGAAATTTCAAACTAAGAGTTAATTGATTACTAACTTACATTTATGGTATTGTGATATTAGAGCAATCGAGCCCTTAGCTGCAGATCTCAAACATGAAGATCATATGAGTTGTATGAGGACACAACTTCCACAGATGTGAATTACACAGGATTCTTCAGTCTGCTTTTTAGCAAAAATCTTCCACCTAAAAGTATTTCAATGTGTGTATATCTGTATGTACACATGCATACACGAGTGCACTCCATTCTGTAAATGTACTACATTTTCTTTATCCATTCTTTGGTTGAGGGGCATCTAGACTGCTTCCAGGTTCTGGCTGGTATAAATAATACTGCTGTGAACATAGTTGAACAGATGCCCTTGTGGTGTGACTGACTGTCCATCCTTCGGACATATGGCTAAAATGAGAATTGCTGGATCTTGAAGTAGATCAATCCCCATCTTCCTGAGAAACCCACATACTGACTCCACAGTGGCTGTACAGGCTTGCACTCCCACCAGCAGTGGAGGAGTGTTCCCCATTCATCGCATCCTCTCCAGCACAAGCTGTCATTGGTGTTTTTGATTTTAGCCTTCCTGACAGGAGTAAGATGGTATCTCCTAGTAGTTCGATTTGCATTTTCCTGGTGGCTAAGGATATTGAGCAATTTATTAAGTGCCTTTCAGCCATTTGAGATTCCTCTGTTGAGTATTCTCTACTTATATCGGTACCCCATTTTTTAATTGGTTTATTTGGTGTTTTGGTGACTAGCATCTTGAGTTCTTTGTGTATATTGAAGATCAGCCCTCAGTCAGATGTGGGATTGGTAAAGATGTTTTCCCATTCTGTGGGCTGCAGTTTGTCTTGCTGACTGTGTCCTTTGCCTTATAGAAGCTTCTCAGTTTCAGGAGGTCCCATTTATTAATAGTCAAAATCATTGTCTGTGCTACTGATGGTATGTTCAGGAGTATTGGTATTAGACCTTCTTTGAATTTCTGATAGAATTCTGCACTACATCTGGCCCTGGGCTCTTTTTGGTTGGGAGACTTTTGATGACTGTTTCTATCTCATTGGGCGTTATATGTCCATTTAAGTTGCTTATCTGTTCTTGATTTAATTTTGGTATGTGATACTTATCCAGAAAATTGACCATTTTCTTTAAATTTTCCAATTTTGTCAAGTACAGGTTTTCAAGGTGTGACCTAATGATTTTCTGAATTTCCTCAGGTCCATTTTTATGTACCACTTTACATTTCTGATTTTGTTAATTTGGATATTTTCTCTCTGCTTTGGTTAGTTTGGATAAATATTTGTATACCTTGTTAATTTTCTCAAAGAACCAACTCTTTGTTTCATTGATTCTTTGTTTTATTGTTGCTACTATTTTATTTGTTTCAGATCTCAATTTGATTATTTGCTGGCAGCTATTCCTGGGTGAATTTTCTTCTTTTTGTTCTAGAGCTTTCAGGTGTTCTGTTAAGTCACTAGTATGAATATCATCCAATTTCTTTATGTAGGCACTTAAATCTATGAACTTTCCTTTTAGCATTTCTTTCAAAGTATCTCATAAGTTTCAGTATGTTGTGCCTTCATTTTCATTGAATTTTAGAAAGTCTTTAATTTCTTTTTTTATTTCTTCCTGGACCCAAGGGTGATTCACACACTAGAAGTAGAATGGTCATTGTCAAACTTATTTTACAAGGTTACAATTACCTTGGTGCCCAAACCACATAAAGCCATGATTAAAAAAGAGAACCACAGACAACATATCTTCCTCATAAACATTGATTCAAAAATACTCAATAAAATACTGGCAAATCAAATTCAAGAACACATCAGAAAATTCATCCACCATGACATAAGTAGGTTTTATCCCAGAGATGCAGGAATGATTCAACATATGAAAATCCATCAATGTAATCCACATATAAACAAACTGAAAAAGAAAAACCACATGATCAGAAAAAAAAAAATCACCCATTATGATCAATTAGGCTTCTTGCTGGAGGGATGGTTCACCAGCTGGAGGGATGGTTCACCAGAGGAAAATCTGTCAATGTAATCCTCCATATAAACAAACTGAAAAAGACAAAGCACATGATCATCTCATTCCATGCTGAAAAAGCTTTCAACAAAAACCAATATCCCTTCATACTAAAGGTCTGGGAGAGATCAGGGATAAAAGGAACAAGCCTAAAAAGGATAAAGACAAGATACAGTAAGCCAACAGCCATTAACGCACGAAATGGGGAGAAACTCAATGTGATTCCTCTAAAGTCAGGAACAAGACAAGGCTGTCCATTCTCTCCATATCTATTCAATATTATACTTAAAGTTCTATCTAGAGTAATAAGACAACAAAAGGAGATCAAGGGATACAAACTGGAAAAAAAGAAGTCAAACTTTCAGTATTTGCAGATGATATGATATTATCACAAAAATGACCTGAAAAACTCTACCAGGGAACTCCTACAACTGATAAACACCTTCAGTTAAATAGCAGGATGCAAGATTAACAACAACAAGGAAATCGGTATCCTTCCTATCTATAGATGATTAATAGGCTGAGAAAGAATTCCGAGAATTCACAATAGCCACAAACAATATAAAAAATATATTGGGGTAACTCTGACAAAACAAGTGAAAGACCTGTGTGACAAGAACTTTATATCTTTAAAGAAAGAAATTAAAGAAGTTATCAAGAAATGGAAAGATTTGGGCTATTGGATAGGTGGCATCAACACAGTAAATATGGCAATCTTACCAAAAGTAATTTGCAGATTCATTGCGAGCTACATCAAAAATCCAGCACAATTCTTCACAGGCCTTGAAAGAACAATATTTAACTTTATATGGAAAAACTAAAAGCCCAGGATAGCCCAAACAATTCTGTACAATGAAAGAACTTTGAGACGCATGCCCATCTCTGACTTCAAGCTCTATTTTAGAGTTAGAGCAATGAAGACAACTTGGAATAGGTATAGAAACAGACATATGGACAAATGGAATACAATCAAAGAACATGGCATAATCCGTACACCTACGAACACCTGCTTTTTGATCGCTAGTATTTTTAAAAATACTTTGATAGGTGTAATCAATACCAACATAATCACATTTTTTCGGTATAACCTTTATGCTTAGAGGTACCAGCACAGAGATTAAATCTTGATTTTGAGTTAGATTGATTCTTCCGGGGAAATAGCAACCATGATTTCCATAGTGGCTGTTCAAGTTTGTCATCCTACCTGCCATGGCTGAGTGTTTCCATGGTTCCACATTTTCGACATCCTGAACTGTCACTTGTATGATGATCTTAGATATTCTGGTGGGTTTAAGATGATTTCTCACAGTAGTTTTCCCTGATCAGAGAAACCTGTGGCTCCTCAGGGCATGGCTTATGGAGTTGGGGTCTAGGATAAAGCAATGAGTAGGAGGAGAGAATTTAGGAGGGGAAGATTACAGAGAAACTTTCACATGGGAGAATTTATAATTCTCCATGCGTGATACTTCCTGGGGCTGGTGAATATGTCAGGAATTAAGCAGGAAAATGTGATTGGAAGAGCTTTGACACACATTTTTCACACAACATTGAATATACTTAGAAGTTGAATAAGTTCAGATGTTATTTACTGTATTTGGTCACTCATAGAAGTCTAAAGTAATGATTCTCATAATTGAAAGACATTTAAAATTGTCAACAATGTTATAATGAGGAATCTCTTTACTTGCATTGTATTATTGTCATTTGCATTTGTTTAACTATGTAAATATGTGTTACATTTGTTTATATTGAAGGATATTTAATAGCTATATAAAGATTTCTGTTTTACCTTGCATGCCTAATACACCTGATTGGTCCAATTAAAAGCAAACAGCCAATAAAAAGTGAAAAGGTAGAGACAGAACTTTCTAGCAGGAACAGTAAGTAGGAATAGGAAATTAGGTCAGGGAGGAGAAAGAGTAATAGATGCCAGGGGCCAGTCAACCAGACATGGAGAAGACAAAGAAGTAAGAGATCCAGAATGAAACAAAGTTTGAAAGCCCTGAGGCAAAATGTAGATGAGTGGAAACAGGTTAAATTAACTTATAAGATCTATTGGTGTAAGCCAAAGCTAATGAGAAGCATTTATAATTCATAATATGTCTATGTGTCTTTATTTGGGAGCTGTTTGGCAGCCCAAAGAAAACATTAACTATGCACAGATGTCAGAGAAAACATCCTAGTCCAAAGAACATATTGTTGCAAACATATTTTTATGTTTCTAAAAGTGATGTTTTATTTTATCCATGACATACAATTTTATTTTTCTTATCTGCTTCTAAAAGGCCTTCAGCTGATTTTTTCTTACCTTAATTCTATTTTAGGTCTGTCCTCATAAGTCTCATTGCTTCAGTTTTATGCTCATCTTGTGTTTGGTGTATAATCACAGGAAATTTTTGGATGAATAGTGAAGCATATGTTTCTACAATATGTGGTAAAATTTATAAAAAAAATGAACAAGGTGTGATTTCTACATCTATACTTTTGAAACAAATTATGTATAGGTAACATATCTATTTAGATTCATTAATACAATTAATTATTTCTACAAAATCTCCAAAAAAGTCAGCATATTCAAATATAAAATAAAACACCCAAAAATTAAAATGATCTTCTTTTTATTTTTATTCATTATTTATTTATTTTTTTATTTTAGATCCCTCCACCAGACATCAGTTTTTCCCTCCCCTTTTTCCTCTCTCTTCTCCCCTTCTCCTCAGCCTACCCCTCCTCTGTTTCTGCTCAGAGATGGCAGGCCTCACATGGGTAGAGCAAAGCATGGTATATCAAATGGCAGGAAGACTAAGCACTTAACCTTGTGTTAAGGCTGGAAAAGGCAATCCAGTATGGAGAATAGTTTCACAAGAGCCAGTCAAGCAGTCGGAATAGCCACCTGCTTTCACTGTTTGTACTCCTGCACGTCAACCAGGCTACACAGCTGCCACATATACGTAGAGAGCTAGGTTGGTCCCGTGTAGGTTTCCTGGTTGTTGGTTCAGACTCTGTGTGTTCCTAGGAGTCCGATGAGCTGTTTCAATGTTATTTTCTGTGATATACGTGGCTCCATTGGCCCCCATAATCTTTCCTCCCTCTCCTCAGCAGAGTTCCTTGAGCTTGGCCTACTGTTTTTCTGTAGGACTCTGCATCCATTTTCATCAGTAACTGGATGAAAGCTCTCTGCTCACAATTGGTAGTCGCCAACGTGATCATAGGAAATGGCCACTTCAGGTTACGTATCCACTATTGCTAGAAGTCTTTGCTGTGTGTTGATCACTGTAGATTTGTGGAAGTTTGTCTTGAATCAGGTTTCTACCTGACTCTGAAATTCTCCATGATTTCTCCTCCTTTACGAGGAGAATGATCTGAAATGTTCTTCTTAAAGATTTTATATTTAAATGTAAATACAGCATTTTAATTATGTTTTAAATATTTCTGGATAATTTTTTTGGCTTTTACAGAATGACTATAAAATTATCTCTCTCACTTTTAAATATGTTTCACATGTGTTTAAAATTATCAAATAAAAAAGAAATAACATAAACATTGAAGGAACAAACATTGGTTGTAAAGGATATAAATAAGCAAATAGTAATTTTTTATTTTATTTCGGAATTGATAATTTGCTTACACTTTTCACATTAATGATTCTGCAAAAATAGCTAAGGAAACCTTGAAGAATCACATAAGAAGTACATCCCACCTTGATTTGTTAAAAAAGAAGAAAAAAAAATGTGACTAAGGCTTTTAAGTAAGCAGGAGGCTCCCTGTGGATTTTTGATTGACACATTGTCTTACAATTAGAAACACAATTGCTGTCCCCAGATTGATAATACATTTGGCATTATTAGATTTGCCTTTTAAACAGATTTATTTTCTTCATGAGTCACTCTGTAAGTGTATGCTAAGTATGTGATGGTGCCTGCAGAATCAGAACAGATCCTAGGAGTCCCTGAAGCTGAAGCCACAGGCATGTGAGCAACAAACACAGCATTATTAAAATGTATTTGCATGATTTTGGAAGGTCTATAAAAAATGGAACCTAATAAGAGGGTCTGTGTGTCTAGATTTATGTTGAGGTCTTTGATCCACTTGGACTTAATTTTGTGCATGGCAATAGATATGGATCTATTGGCGGTATTCTACATGCCAGCATCCAGTTATACCAGCAGAATTTGTTGAAGATGCTTTCTTTGTTTTCATTGTATAATTTTAGCTTCTTTGTCAAAAATCAGGTGTTCATAGGTATGTGGGTTAATATCAGGGTTTTCAATTCTACTCCACGGGTCTACTTGTCTATTTGTATGCCAATACCAAGCTCTTTTCAGGACTCTAGCTCTATAATAGAGTTTGAAGTCAAGGATGGTGATGCCTCCATAAGTTCCTTTATTGTACAGGGTTGTTTTGGCTATCCTTGTTTTTTTTTGTTTTTCCCTATAAAGTTGAATATTGTTCTTTCAAGGTTTGGGAAGAATTGTGCTGTGATTTTGATAGTGATTGAATAGAATCTGTAGATTGCTTTTGGCAAGATAACCATTTTTATTATGTTAACCCTACCTATACAAGAGCATGGAAGATCTTTCCATTTTCTGTTATCTTCTTGAATTTGTTTGGTTAAAAACTAAAATTTCTTATTATATAGGTCATTCACTTGTTTGGATCCCCAAGATATTTTATGTTGTCTGTGACTATTGTAAAGGGTGGTGTTGCTCTGATTTCTTTCTCAGCCCCTTTATATTCTGTATATAGTAGGGCTACTGATTATTTGAGTTAGTCTTGTATCCTTCCAGTTTGCTAAAGGTGTTTATCGCTATAGGAGTTCTATGGTAGAGTTTTTCAGGTCACTAACATAAAAAATCATATCATCTGCAAATAGTGTAAGTTTAACTTCCTCTTTTCCAGTTTGTATCCACTTGATCTCCTTTTGTATTCTTATTGCTCTAGCTAGAACTTCAAATACAATATTGAAGAGATATGGAGATAACAGACAGCCTTGTCTTGTTCCTGGCAAAAGACTCAGTCAACAAGACAAAATTGTAGCCCACAGAATGGCAAAATATATTCATCAACCCCTCATCTGACAGAGGGATGATTTCCCAAATATAAAAAGTACTCAAGAAGCTAGTTACCAAAACACCAAATAATCCAATTAAAAAGTGGGGTAAGAACTATATAGGGAATTCTGTCTCTGCCTTTTGGTTAGTTTGGATAAATTTTTTATCTATCTAGCTGTTTTTCTCAATAAACCAACTCAATAGAGGAATCTAGAATGGCTGAAAGACACTCAAGAAAGTGATTAACATCGTTAGCCATCAGGGAAATGCAAATCAAAACAACTCTGAGATACCATCTTACTCCTGTCAGAATGGCTAAAATAAAAAAATACTAAAGACCATTTATGCTGGAGAAGGTGTGGAAAAAGGGGAACACTCCTCCACTGCTGTGGGAGTGCAAACTAGTACAACCACTTTGGAAATCAGTATGGCAGTTCCTCAGGAAAATGGGAATCAGTCTACCAAAAATCCACCAATTCCATCCACTCTTAGACATATACCTAAAGATGCACATTCATACAACAAAGACATCTATTCAATTATGTTGATAGCAGCATAGGATCAGCATAGGCTCTACCCACACCCACTGGACATGGGTGTTAGTTAGGAAGACTGGTAGTCTATGGGGCCTCTTGTAGTGGATCAGTATTTATCTCTAGTATAGGAATGGACTTTGGGAGCCTATTCCACATAGAGGGATACTCCCTCAGGCCAAGGGAGGGCCTAGGTCCTGCTGCAAATGATATAACAGACTTTGAAAATCCCCAATGGAAGATCTTAGCCTCCCTGAAAAACAGAAAGTGGATGGGATGGGGGTTGTGAGGGGAGGTTGAGGGAACTGGAATTGACATGCAAACCAAGATGGTTTCAAATTTAAATAAAAAAAATTATCATAAAACAAAGAAATAATGAAAATGGACTCTAAAAAAATTATTTTAAGACAAGATTCTATTTCCTCGCCATTCCATTGCATTTCACCTCCTCCCTGTCTTGGCCATCTCACTAGCTTATTTTATCCCACCCCTGATGGTGGGATTCCTTGCTCAGCCTCAAAGCATGGGAGAAGGGCCTGGCCCTGACCTAGCCTTTTGTTCCAGACTATGTTGACTCCTCATCGGAGCCCTTAACCATGTGGGGAAGTGAACTGGGCATGGGCTTGAGTGGAGGTGAGAGGGGAAGTGAACTGGGCATGGGCTTGAGTGGAGGTGAGAGGGGAAGTGAACTGGGCATGGGCTTGAGTGGAGGTGAGAGGGGAAGTGAACTGGGCATGGGCTTGAGTGGAGGTGAGAGGGGAAGTGAACTGGGCATGGGCTTGAGTGGAGGTGAGAGGGGAAGTGAACTGGGCATGGGCTTGAGTGGAGGTGAGAGGGGAAGTGAACTGGGCATGGGCTTGAGTGGAGGTGAGAGGGGAAGTGAACTGGGCATGGGCTTGAGTGGAGGTGAGAGGGGAAGTGAACTGGGCATGGGCTTGAGTGGAGGTGAGAGGGGAAGTGAACTGGGCATGGGCTTGAGTGGAGGTGAGAGGGGAAGTGAACTGGGCATGGGCTTGAGTGGAGGTGAGAGGGGGAAGTGAACTGGGCATGGGCTTGAGTGGAGGTGAGAGGGGAAGTGAACTGGGCATGGGCTTGAGTGGAGGTGAGAGGGGAAGTGAACTGGGCATGGGCTTGAGTGGAGGTGAGAGGGGAAGTGAACTGGGCATGGGCTTGAGTGGAGGTGAGAGGGGAAGTGAACTGGGCATGGGCTTGAGTGGAGGTGAGAGGGGAAGTGAACTGGGCATGGGCTTGAGTGGAGGTGAGAGGGGAAGTGAACTGGGCATGGGCTTGAGTGGAGGTGAGAGGGGAAGTGAACTGGGCATGGGCTTGAGTGGAGGTGAGAGGGGAAGTGAACTGGGCATGGGCTTGAGTGGAGGTGAGAGGGGAAGTGAACTGGGCATGGGCTTGAGTGGAGGTGAGAGGGGAAGTGAACTGGGCATGGGCTTGAGTGGAGGTGAGAGGGGAAGTGAACTGGGCATGGGCTTGAGTGGAGGTGAGAGGGGAAGTGAACTGGGCATGGGCTTGAGTGGAGGTGAGAGGGGAAGTGAACTGGGCATGGGCTTGAGTGGAGGTGAGAGGGGAAGTGAACTGGGCATGGGCTTGAGTGGAGGTGAGAGGGGATGGGAGGGAGTGAGGGGGCTGGGAGGAAAGGTGAGACAAAGAATTGTAGTCGGAATGTAAAATGAAATAAAAAAGGGAAAAATTCAAAAAAGAAGGAAAGAAAAAAAGATTGTAACTTCTTAAGTTCTGCTGTTCAATATTGTTTTGGTTACCCAAGTAATTCTAATGTGTCATTCATTAGTCATGCTATGTGTTCATTTTTCTTCTGCAATATTCAACATCCAAGTTTTGTAGAACAATTATAAATGGATTGATGGAATTATTACTTCATTGTTTCAGTCATATTAGGAATTACCCATTAAAAAAAATCATTGGTATGAAATCAGTCACATCTCTGTGTTACTCAAACAATCAAAATATTTTAGCTTTATTTCTCTTTCATCTCTTTTCCCATCTGAATATAATAATCATTATTTTATAAGGTTGATTTATAGTTAGGTCTATTCATACATATTTAACTTTTCAATTCAGTAGTTCTATGTTCACCTTAGGTTTCTTCTAAGGTAATTTTCTTTTTCTAGAATTCTCCTTTGGAAATTGTATTAGCAGGAACTCATTGTGGGATTTTCTCAGTTTTTTTTTTTTTAATGTCTTTATTCAGTAGAATCTTCACTTTTAAGGGAATTGAGGGTCCCTCACTTCAATCAAGTTTAACATTTTTTTTTCTATTTTTTTTCTATTTTTTTTTCCGATGTACTAATGAAGGAATGACTCCAAAAGTAAAATTGTTTTATCATCTACTCTGCAATGTTTTTCATTTTCCCTCTGGAGGAATTAAGATGGTCTTCTCTATGTGTCTCTATTGCATGTGTTTTGTCTTTATTCTGTTGTAGCTAGAGTCATGCCACCATTGAGAAAGAGATTATCATAGTAGTAATAGTTTCAGTCACTATCACAAAGAATTTTACCTTTTGTACATTTATTTTGCCTTCTATCTAGTGAGGTTCTCATCAATTAGCTGGTACATTTCTCAACATGTGTTTCTGAATTTGTCTGAAAAAATTAAATGAAATAATTATCAACTTACTGCCAGACTGACTCATGACACCCAGGATAAGCTAAAAGTATCCAACAAGAAAGGGAAAAGGCTTGCCCTCTATAAATAGTAATACAGAATGACATTCACAGTCACAGGAGAAGTTTTATGGTAACTGACAACTGGGATTTATAAACTATAGTACAGATTACTGAGAAGACTAGATGTAGTTGCCTAGAAACTTAAGTGCCATAAATAGCTAAATTTGTAGAGTAAAAATATGGAAAGCATGAAAAAGATAAGGGACCTGGGAGCAATATCCATGGAACCTGGCATATATATGGTAATGAATGCCAAGGGTAAAAATGGAATAATGTAAAAAAGTAAAGGCATGTTTTCTGAACTATAGAAGACCTTAAATCTCTAGGTTGAAATGTCTCAGTAAAGCCTGGAAATATGACAAAGGACATATCTGTTAACACAATATATAAAATCCTTTAAGGCTAGTGGAAATTAAAAGCCACATAGTCCTCTTGAGGGAAAGACATGGAAAGAAAATACAGTAAAACAAATTCTCTTATTTGACTGCTTAGAATTTCTCAACTGCAGAATTAAAGGCTAGCAAATTACAGAATAGAAACTACAGACATCTGAGTAGAGTCTATCAACCATGAACTCAAGGTGATGGGGATATTTTGGGATACACAAATATATGCACAAAAATCCAAGAGTTGTATCATCTGTAAAACATACTTAAAATAAAAATAAAGTATTTTCTGTTTTTAAAAGGATGCTAAAAATAAAATAGTGATAAAGATGTTTAAAGGTCAAGACTTTAGAATCATAAAATATAATAAATAAAGCTTTAATCATACTTTTTATTTTACATTTTTCAGCTTTCAGAAACTTACCAGTGTAATAAGTAGTTGCTAATAACTTTGAAGCTTTCTCTGTTCCTATTATTGTCAATTTATTTTCTCCAATCCACAAACTAAAGTAGATGTGTACATTCAATATATCATTACAAAATATATAGACACAATATAGACACAGGATGTTTATTTTATATGTAGCTACTTTTATGCACATTGTTAATTGTTTTGTTATATGTTCACAAGTACTTATCTCTTCAATTTATATTTTGAAAAGATTTGTCTGTTTATTTTTTTGAAGATAGATTTTTTTTCCTTTATTCTTTCATTTTTGATTTTCTGAAACAGAAATTCTCTAGAGCTTTGGAGGCTGTCCTAGGCATTGCTCAGTAGATCAGTCTGGCCTCAAACTCACAGAGATCCACCGCCTCTGCCTTCCTAGTGATGGGATGAAAGGCATGCACCAGCATGGCCTGGCTTAGGTTGTTTTCTTATACAATGCATTCCACCAGTTTCCCCTCCATCTACTCCTCCCACCACACCTCCCTTCTCCCCCAGATCCACTCCTCCATTTACTCTTCAGAAAAGAGCAGACCTCCCAAAGGCAAGAGGAGGCAATGTACTCTAAGCAGTGTTTCCATTTCAGAACATTATCTTTCATGGAAAAAAATTAACATATTAATTTGGACCTGATCTTGTTAAGAAAAATGTTCATTTGCTATGTCTATCAGTAATAGATCATGTAAAGAAGAAATGTGTTGAAACATAGTCTTAATAAGTACCATAAAAATTAATTCAGTAATTCTTAGTAACCTACATTTATGACAAATTGCCAAATTCTGTAAGTCCCTTTGAAAGAACAAAGAAAATCCCAGGAAACTACATGAGGATAGAGGACCTTAACTTTGTTGTTTGTTTCTTTAGTCTGTTTTGTACTTAACGTTTCTGTCTCATATGTACATCATATACCATATCATCCATAATTTGGAAATAAACTTTCCTCAGGCATTAATAACATAAAAAGATAATATCTTAAAAAGAAAAATAAATAAAACAAAACAGAGAGGAAAATTAGGAGGAGATAAGTCCAATGACACTTGGTCATGAATGTGCATGGATATTATGTGCTCTATAATATAAGCTTAGAGGGCTCTTAAAGTGTGTGTGTGTGTGTGTGTGTGTCTAGATCCCATTATAGGAAGACACTATATTCCATCTAAACATTATAAAATTTATCTCAGTACTTAAGAGATTAAAATAAAAGGATAACCACGCACTCAGGGCTAACCTTGGCTACATGTTGAGGTTGAGGCCCGTGCAGGTCATATAGCCAGATGTTGCCACAGTGTTCATCACAATTTCTTAAAAAGTGAATTAAGAGAAAAGATAGTAGATTAATGTCTTCTTCTGAGTATAGCTTTTTATTAGGAACACTTCCAACAAGAAAATTTATAATTAAAGCAGAAACCATTTACCAATGAGTTTGAAATAAATAAATGAGTAAAAGGATAGTGTTTTCCAAAGTACATGACTCAAAGGGACTGTGTGGATGGTAAAAATAGATCATCCATCGTAAATTACATTGCTCTGGCTTCTATATCTATCAGGCTCCATGTGTGAGATGTGTTTTCTTTATCAAAGGGGGAGTCATTGAAACAGTGCTTGCAAGAGCTGTTCTGTAGTATTTGAGATTTCAAGCTAAGAATTTCCCTGAAGGATCTAATTTTGATTCAAGCTATGAGTAAACCCAGATGTCTACTTTCCCAAGAATAGCTTATCTTTTGACACCTGTGAAATTGGAGATTCATTTTCCCTGAAGGATAAGGATTGCTATTTAATATTAAAACACCTTGCATAGCTTGAGGTGTTGCAAGGCTGAGACATTATAGGACGGGGGAAAAGTTACTAAATGTAAAAATGGAGAGAAAGCTAATATTGCCACATCTTTAAATGAACTTGAAATTTGCTTAATACAAACATGGCAATTATTAGTAATTTTGTTTTAGTCATTTTAAATAGGACTATTAACATTAGTTTGTCAATATTTCTCACCTAAATTAATTTAAACAAAATGAGGGGGATAGGTTTAAAGAGAAATCTAGCACTAGGGAAATGTCCAGTTATCCTCAAGAATGACCCCCCAACTAAGAATCTAAGCAATAGTGCAGAGGCTACCTTAAATGCCCTTCCCTTATAATGAGAATTATGACTATCATAGAGCCATCATTCAGTAGCTGATGGAAGCAGAAAAGATTCACATCTAAGCACTGAGCTGAACTCCTGGAATCCAGTTGTAGAGAGGGAGGAGTGATGAACAAAGAGTTCAAAACCCGGCTGAGGAAACCCATAGAAACACCTGACCTGAGCAAGTAGGAGCTCATAGACCTTAGTCTGACAGCTGGGGAACCAGCATACAACTAAAGCAGACCCCCTGAATGTGGGTGTCTGTTAGGAGGTCTGGGCAGTGTGGTAGTGTAACAGTATCCCTAGTGCATGGACGGGCTTTGGGAACCCATTCCCAATGGAGGGATACACTGGGGAGGACCTAAGTCCTGCCCCCAAATAATGTGTCAGACATTGATGATTTCCCCCATGAGAGGCCATACTCTCCCTGGGGAGTGGATGGGGGTGAGATGGGGGTTTTTGAGGGGAATTGAAGGATGGGAGGGAGAGGGAACTGGGATTGGTATCTAAAGTGAGATTATTTTTATTTTAAGTAAAATTAAATTTAAACAGTAATCTATGTAGATATATTGTAATATAACAAACTTAATACTCTCTGTATATTATATATATTTTTACATAAGCATATTTTAATACAGAAGTTAGAACTAATATGAGCTTGTGCACAATAAATTAGGTTTTCAGCCATATTGGTCATATTTTATTTTTACTTTTGTAACAGAGAAGACTTTGAAGTTTAAATGATTTTTTCATGTCACATGGGTTAACAGCAGACACAATATTTTAGGCAATACATCTGTGAATAGTAAGTAGAGATAGTACCACAAAAAATATTACATTAGTAACACTATATACTAGTGGAAGTAATGAGCCTGTAAAATGGCTCTATGACATATGCAGATTTGAGTATCTGAGGTTAATCCCAGGGACCACTGTGGAAGCTGAGTGCTGACTTTAAAATCTGTTGTCTCAACTCCACATTTGTTCCATGATACGCATGCACCTGGGACCTCTCTGTGTGTGTCTCTCTGTGTCTCTCTGTCTCTGTCTGTCTGTCTCTCTCTCACACACACAAATAATAATAATAATAATAAATAAAATGTTATATAAAAGGATCATTCTTATAGATTATCACAAGAATTAAACCTAAAACAAACACACAAACAAGCACCATTAATTGGACATAGCATTGGTTAAATAAAAATATACTATGTGGTTTAATGATATATGTAATTAAGGAATAAGTCTTGAGTTTAAGAGGGAATGGACACAGGAAGATTTGGAAAGGAGGAGGGCCAAAAATGATATAAACAATGTACTCATGTATGAAATTCTAAGGAAAAAACTGATAGACTATTTTTCACTGACTTGCAAGAAAAATATAGGTAAATAATTTATACTTGACGGCTTTCAGCCATAACATAGAAAGCTTGCACAGAATGGGGACTTCATGGTATTTGTGACTCATTCAGGGAGCTATAAGCTCTGCTACCATTCTCTTCTTTATAACACTAATGATGCTTGTGTCATTGAGAGACCCTAAAACAGTAATGCATTCATGATGCTGTAGAAATAAAAAAAATAGTTATAAATAGTTCTAAGTGTTATAATGGAAATAAGAGAGTACAACAGCAGGGCTTTATAAGGTCAACTAATCCTTCCAGGGTACACCAAAAAGATTTGCAATCTGAAGCAAGGCTAAGGTATAAACCTGGACCACAAATGAGTCTGTGCCAGCAATCCTCTGCCATGGCCCTGTAAGCAACTGACTGAGGCAGTTCTGGAGAACTAGGGAGCAACGAAGAAAAGAAGAAATGAATTCTTAATGGGTGTTTATCTTAAGAAGAGGTTTCCTTCTATCAATATTTTCTTGCCTAGAATTTAGCTATGATCTTTCTATTTTAAGTTTTATTCATGTGTATGTGGCTGCTTCTTTGTATGTGTACCAAATGTATATCATATGCATGTATGTGCCCTCAGAGGCCAGAAGTACATTTTGGATCTTCTGGAACTGAACTGACAAGTAGTTGTTTCTGGAAAACAACAAGAAAAATGGCTCTCTTCTGCAAGAGAAGCATATGCTCTTACCTGTTAAGCCTTGTCTTCCGTTCCGACGAAGGGTCTTAGATATGATGGGATATAATAGCAGGGCTGAAAAGCATGTGACCTAATAGTTATGTTCGAATTCTGTGAGAAGTTACTCTGGCTGCTACGAAGGATGAGTTTAAGGTCGGCAGCAACAACACCACATGGTGGATTACTAACACGTTCGTATGAAAGATCTCATGCGTCAATCAGGCTTGGGGTGTGACATCGAGGGCAAAGAAGAGTCATTATAAAAGGAACTCTGGGTGTGGATTCTGAGATAGACAAAGGGAGACATGAATCCAGGGTATCTAGCACTACCGATAGGTTATATGAAGATGACTAAGACTCAGGAGGCACACTTTTTGATGAAAGAATAACAGTAAATTTTAGACATACTGAGTTTGACAAAAACATATAAAACATGCAAGGGTAAGAGGACCAAAGCGTTTTGGATAGAGGTCATCAGGGGAACAGGGGCATCTAAATCCACAGAGCAAAGCTCGTGGGAACTCAGGAGATGAAGCAGCAAGCTCGGGCCCGCGGTGACCTGCATGAGGTCCTTGGTGTTTATGTGGAGGCGTTCACTTTAGTGCTCTTAGAGGACTCCTGGGTGTTTAAAGAGCGCCTCTCTGTCCTATGGCTTCTCTTGGGCTCTTTTGCTTCTGCTGGTTTGTGTTGCACTGTACAATTTCGATATTATGGTCTTTGTTTTATCTTATTATACTTTCATTTTGTGTTGCTTTGTTGTTCTTTCTGTTCTTTCCTACTGATAAACAGAAAGAGAGTGGATTCGGGTGGGAAGGGAGATGAAGAACACCCGGAAGGACTACAGGGAGAGGAAAATGTAATCAGTATTTATTGTTTATTTTCAATAAAAGGAAGAAACGATATTAGTCATTTCTCAAATAATCATAGTAAGTATGTATCTATTTACTATATGATTACTATATTTCCAAAGAATTCCATTTTATTTAGTGGGATCAAAGAACTAAGTTGTCTCGTTTACCTATTTCTTCTTTGAACTGCTTAAAATATTGATGAAACGTAGCATATTTAATATACAATATTAAATTTTCAGAATTTCTTATTCTTACTTCTGTGTTCCTATTCATTCTGTTAATTCTCAGAAGAAACTCTCCATAGTTGCAGAGAATGGATATCACAGTGGTCGGTATTTGCTCATGAGTTATTAAAAAGTCTTATTTGTCATGAAAAAGACATTACATTTAGAGGATAAATCACGTGAAACTTAAAAAAAATGCCTTTCTGGTCACTTTATAGAGATATAGAAATGAATTAGGTATATATTTTAATCAGAAAGTTTGGGACACAGTGGCTAAGTATATAAAACCAAAGTCAAGATGAATGTGAAGCTGAATGGATGATGAATGGATGACAGCAATGAGGGCCATTTGCTGCTCTTGTGCAATACTTGGGCTCCAGAGGCTGGGAGCCACCTTACAGGTGCTGGGATTCCAAGCAGGCGGTCCTCAAAAGCAAGTGCTCTTAACTGTGTGTCATCTCTCCAGCCCTGATCATTTTATTTCAATTTTGGTAATCTCAACATATAATAAAGACAGACACTTCAGTCTGTATACCAAAACTGTAATGAAATTTTGAAATTGGCTTCAAAACATTTCTTTTGTTAAAAAAATTAATAATCCTGTTATCACTACACTCCACATTCTTCCTATTTGATCTCCAAAATGTCAACACCTATCATACATTACAAAAGAATTGTTTCAATATAAGTTCTTTTTATTTATTTATTTATTTAATTATTTAATTATTTACTTTTACATGTTGATACCAGTTCCCTCTCCCTCCTTCTTACCCTCACTCCCCCCTCACATGCAACCTGACCACCTTCTCCTCCCACCCACCCCCCATTCCACATGTAGGGCTATGCCATCCAGGTGGGGTTATATAAATCTGTCAGGTCATTTGAAGTAGGGACTAGGACTTCTCTCCTGTCTCTAGGTTAAGGCAGTATCCCTCCATGGGGGATGTGTCTGCAAGATCCTTTTGTGCACCAGGAATAAATCCTGGTTCCACTGTCTGAGGACCCTTAGACTGCTCAGGCCTTCTAGCTGAGACCCATATTCAGGAGTTCTGAGTCAGTTCCATGCTGGCTTCCCAGCTATCAGTCTTGGGGCCATTAGCTCCTCCTTGTTCAGGACAGCTGTCTCTATGTGGTTCTGCAATCTGGTCTTGTCCTTTCTCTCTGCATCTGGATTCTAGTTTGATTCAGTGTTTAGTTATGGGTGTTTGCTTCTGTTTCCAACAGGTACTAGATGAGGGCTCCATGATGGTGGATAACTTAGTTGTTGATCTCATTATCAGGGAAGGGCCTTTAAGGTAGCCTTTCCACTGTTGCTCAAATTGTTAGTTGGAGTCAGTTTTGTACGTCTCTAGACATTTCTTTAGGTTCAGTTTTCTCTTCAAACCAATAATGGCTCCCTCTTTTATGTTCTCTCTCTCTTTCCCTCTCTCTCTTTTTCCCTCTCTCTCTCTCCTGTCTTCTATTCCTACCTTGACTCAATCTTTCTAGTCCCAAGTGCTTTTGTCTCCTTCCCTTCTCTTTCTCCTAGTTACCTCTCCACTCACTGCCCCCCCCACTTCCCATGTGTTCTGAGGGACTTGTCCCTTCTCCCTTCTGTGTGGAACCTTATCAATATAAGTTTTATACTTATGTAAAAGTTTATGTAGTAGTATACATAAGTATATCTTCTATACTTTGATGTTTAAAGAAAATACTGACTCATTTTCATATCTTGACACATAGTTTTAAGTAAATTTGTGTCTCACATGCATTTTTTGTTTTTCTGTTTTTTCGATTCAGGTTTTCTCTGTGGCTTTGGAAGCTGTCCTGGAACTATTTCTTGTAGACCAGGCTGGCTTATAACTCACAGAGATCTGCCTGTCTCTGGCTCCTGAGAGCTGGGATTAAAGGCATGCTCCATCGCTGCCTGCTTTGACATGCATCTTTACACATAGTTACCATATAGTCTTGCAGTGTTAGAATAAACTGAATTATAATTATCTTGATCCTCACATGCTAGCATTTAAACTTTCATGTTTTATACATCTTGAAACATAAGAAATTATTGACGTGACAGGTTTTAGGCTACATGCTTTACTTGATAAATTTAAATCGAATTAATCCTGACATATAAGTACAAATTTTTGGTTTCCTAATATACATGAATGCTTTATATAGGCTCTCAAACCAAACTGTTACTAAATATATTGTTTTTCTTTTGTTGAGACAGTATCTTACTAGAGATTGGCCTTCAATTCTCAGATATCCTCCTTTATCTGTCTCCTGAGAGTTGGGATTAAAGTTGTAGATTACCTGCCAGTCCCTAGATACTGTTTATTTTGATAAATCAGTTCATTGGTAATAAAAGCAGACTGGAAGAGACCAAAACCATAATCAACTATTGGGTGTTATTTCATTGTGATTATTAGCAGAGTTAAGCATGCATTGATTTAGTCTCTACCCCTTGGGTTTTATAATGTGCAGAGGGAGAAAGTTAGATTTTCAGCTACAGATGATATGCAGTTTTCATATGAGGAAATCATGGATAGAGGAGTCAATAAAGATACTCCACTTTAGACCCGTTTCTTACTTTTTTGATACATAGAACTTTTTTTTAAAGGAATAGTGTCTTAAGTGTGAAAATAATTCCATATATGCACACACACATATTACCCACATCACAATGTAATCCTCATTACTTTTAGGAGTTGGCATACATTAACATATTCATATATAATAATATTACTTAAACTTTTATATTATCATTAATGACATTTTTGAATGGGGAGCCAAGTCACTAAACTTCAAATATGACACTTGATCCAACTTTGAGCCACAGGCAAACTCAGAATTGGTAGCTCTTCTTTGTGTCCTTACTATTTTTCTCTACAAACGTGGAATGGAGTTACATCTAGAAAATAATGTGAAACAGGTAGACTACTAGTGGAATACAGAGACACACCACACTTTAAATGAACAACTGTAATGTGAGGGATTTGAATTGTGCCCAGTCATATAAAACAACCAACATAACGCCACTAAGGTCTCACTGAATGAATGAAAAGGGGCTTATATAAGATGTGACCCAGCTAAGGTCTATTATCACTTGATACTTTTCTACTATAAAACAAATAAAGCAATGCATCACTAAAAGGTATCCTGAGCAATGTTGTCTTTGATTGTGGAAAGGTCATTTAACCTCATATCACATAATGGGAAATTTTGAATTGGGCAGAAGGTTGTACAGTTGAATAATGTTATGGGCTGGAGGACAATAAGCTCCTGAAACTTTTTGAGATGATATTGTGTTTTCTTTTCTATCTCAACAAAGATATTAAGCTAAATTTCAACATCTAATGCTATATAAATTAAGAACTTTAATTACTCTTCCTGAGTATATTCATTTTTTTCTATCAATTTGAAATTATGATGTAAGTTTCTAAAACTGTGAAAGAAGAGAAAAACACATAAAAAATATGGTGGTCAATTCAAATTCATATCATATTTTTTGCTTTTTGTATTAATATAAAAACATGTTAAGCTATCATTCCATTTAATAACATGGAGAAATCAAACTGAAATTCAATTGGAAATCTCCTCTTTGCTTCCTGTCCTCCATAATGCTGAAAGGAGCTTTAAGGCCCAACTGAAGACCCTATAGGCATCCCTACAGACAGTAAAGGCAAGATAAACTCACTAGTGTAACTGGGGTAAGCTTGTTAAGATAACTTACTGCCCTCTGATTGGATTTGATAAACAAGAGGGAATTCATGTCTGTTCCTGTACCCCAGTCAGGTTGAAGATGTCATAGGTCCTACTGACACCTTTTATTTTAGACATGATGTGCTCCTCTCACTATCCTCTACATATTTATTTTTATGAATTCTATTTAAGGATGCTGCCATCTTTGTTGAGAGAAGCTTTTGTCTGCATGGAGCAATGGCAAATGAAGGTACTCACAACTTGTCACTTGAGTGGAATGAATGATAGTGGAACCCTCAGGAATACTCCCAAGGAAAAAATATGGGGACACTGAAAGAAGGGGCAGAAGGAATATATGATATGGGGGAATGAGTTTGGAATGATGTAGACTACTGAGCTCATAATAGCTGTGATTGCATCCACATCATTTTCACAAAACTGGACCTGCCAAAATCTTCTTATGAAGGGGTAGACTATGCACAGTTGATGGATGCTAGTGGCCAGAGAGGTATATCCTGCAGGTTTGTAGTCCCATGCAAGGTGTCTATGCTCTGGAAAACACCCACCTCACTTGTAACTGATTTATATAGTTATGAGAAAAATAGACACACAGAAAGAAAACAAGTAAGGAAGGAAGGGAAGAAGATGAATCTTCAGAGGGAGGACTCGAGGACAAGGGGTAGAACAGTAGGAGTAGAAGATAGATAAAAGGGCATAATCAGGAATGAATGTGATCAAAATTTATTATATTCATATGTATGTACATGTGCTTTACACATATACATATGCATACACAAAGCCATACAATAAAATTACTAAAAAGATGAGACACACATGAATATTGAAAATATTATATAAAATAAATAAGTTCAATAGAGAAATAAAATATGGTACAATTTCATTCACAGCTGAAGTCTAAAAAACTTACATCAAACTAGAATTAACTAGCAATTGTCACAATATTCAGAGCAGAGGGACTGAACAGACAAAAAGAGAGCAGACAGCAGGTAGGATGCTCATTCTGTCCTAAGGAATAAGATTTTGCTCCGTATTTTATACTTGGTTTATTATATTTGATGATAATGTATTACATACTTTGAAGTCACTCAAAGAGAGGACATTTTAAATTCTTCCACAAAAAGAAATGACAAACGTTAAAGCTAACTTCTGACTTGATCATTATTTAATTTATATGTTGATCATAACATTAAATTGTATCCTATGAGGCTTTCACAACTATCGTGTGTCAAACAAAACCAAACCAACAAGAACTATAGTGCTGAGAATTTCAGGAAGATGACATACAGAACTATCTGCCTTTCAAAAGCAGTGATTAATGTAAGTGCAGAACTTGTATTCTCAATGGGGCTGTGTGCAAATTTTAAATTCTCTAGTAGAAGGTTCATGCATACAGAAATGTTTCACGGACAAAAACTGTAAAATTTCAGTCTATGGGGCTTTCAATGTGATAAGGGAAGATTTACCATCAATCAAGTGCAATGAATTCTGGGAAAATGATTAGATTGCATCAGCCACACTCCTCCTTGAATTATAAAGCAACCTAAAATTATGAAGAAACTATGTATCTTCAAAATTATGAAATATTCCAATCATTAATACCCCTAAATGTCTCCTTAAGATAGCAGACAAATACTAAAATCTACAGCTTTTTATAGGAAAATACTAATTGGTCCTTCATGAGGTATTTATTTGGTTCTCAATTGGTAGGTGCTGAAATTCAAAATATTTATTTCTAATTTTGTGTCTACTTAAACCATGTGTTATAGCCATTTCCGTTTTTTTTTTCCTATTTTGTGTATACACTTTAAAATCCTATGTGACTCAATGTTCATGAATACCTTTCTGTATAACACATGAAATGTACAAAATGATCTACAAGTAAATACTGAATTTGATTGCTACCTTCAATTTTGCTTTTGATCCATGAATCAGAGGAAAAAATCTTCTGCATTTAGTAATTGTGAAACCAACACTCAAATTCCACTTACTATTCTTTGCCTAAACCAACAAATTACTCCTCTATTACTTCACAGCCCCTTGAATTTACAAAGAAAAATTTCAAAGCCTTCTTTCTTTGGTCAGTTTTAAAAAGACACATTTTTCTGTGATCCACTTCTGTTGCTGTGATAAAACATCCTGAAAATAAAAGTCAGATAAAGAAAAGAACTACACTATCTGTGACTATAAGGATGGGTTTTTAGTGTGTGTCTAGGTCTCTCTCCATCTACAGCATCCCCCCCCCTCTGTGTAACATCTATTGAATCTACTTAGTGTTACCTGAGTGTACACCACATATCCAGGACTGTTCATTTGGAATGCATGACCTAGGTGAGAACTCATTCCTGGAGTAAATTACTTCTTCCCCTCTCAGCAGTAACTGGTCTTCCATAACTCTTCATCTAGGTGTGGGGCCTTGTGGAACTTCCCACCCACACATTAGCATGTCAACTCTGGTGCCATCATGCTTATCTTACTCAGGCAATCATATTGTTCATGTTCATGGGTGCACTTTCCTTGCATGTCTAGATTTGACTAGCAATGTGCTCCATGAACTTCTGGATCTTTCTTTTTCCTCTCTTCCACAGTATGGTCCAAGCCTCGGGGGAATAGATGTATCAGCTGGAATTGGGCTCTCTATCCAACTTGTTCTCCCCATTTGGCCATCAGTGGATCACTCTAAAAACCTCTGTGTGCTGCAAATGTAACAATAAGAATTAAAGGAGTCATGACTTTAAGAGGGAGAAATTTAAAGGGATCAAGAGACAATGTTGAAGGAGGGTCAACACCTTTGTGACATTATCGAACAGAAATAAAACTACAATTGTTCTATAAAATAATCAAGAGAACCTACAAATAAAAAAGTCATCAAGGAGAGGAAGGGGTGTACTTCCTATATGATTCAGGTTGCAATCCATCACTGCAGCAAAATCACAAAGGCTAGAACTTGAGACCACTGCTGACATCATATCCACATCCAGGTGGAGAGTGAATGAATATGTTCTGCCTGTTTGCTTACATAGATTCAGCCAGTCCTATGCAATGAAGGATGCCTAAAGTTAGGAGGATGTCAACTGATAACCAAGGCAATCCTTCACAGACATGCTCATGGGTCAGTTAGTCGGATCCGTGGAACATCTCAGATGATTCTAGATTTCACCAAGCTAGTAGTTAAAATGAGCCATGTACATTGCAATTTTCTGAAATTGATTATTTGGAACATGCTTTCCCTCTTCCTTTTGTGGCATAAATTAATCATTTTATACAGTTGGAGACTTCGTAGTAGAATAATTATAACTATCAATAAAATGTTCCTAATTTGGATAATAACACATTCTTCTCTTATACCTATGATTCATTGTATAAAATCAGAATATATACACCCACATGCATGGACATAGACTTTTTGTGGTGGGTTACTCAAAAAATGTCAACAATATGATTAGAACTATGAATCACAGAGTGCGTACAGAGTCTTTAATTTTAACATAGTATGCTCTCTCTGTAGGTTGTCTTTGGGTACAAAACCACCCACAGACTACCATCCCTCATCCAAAATATATCATAATAGCATAGAAACATGACTAGAAAAGTAAAGGTAAGATGATAAAGTGAGGACACAGCAGGAAAGGATATATAGAAATGTCTTAAGTCACATCAGAGGTACTACATACAACGTTCACTGCCAAGTTTTGTTGCTTTCTGAAAACTCCCTCCATTATAGTAATAAAAAGTGCAGTCACTAATTGCTAACTTCTTAAGTTCAACTTTACGGAATTCTCTTGTGCCCTAAAGAAAATGAGCTCCATAAAAACAAAGTACAAGCATCCCTCTTTACTTGTTTCCGAGTATGGAGGATATAGTTAGCAGGGTAGGTGGTGAGGAGGAAACAGAGTCCTTCCTAGATCATGGGTGGGAATCTCTGTTCTCTCTAATACTGCTGAGATGAGACTAAGTAGAGACAGGGTATGAAACGGAAGAACCAGATTTGGAGAAAACTGATGAGAAGCAGTGTGTCTTCTGGTTATGAGTCAATCACTTCCCTCGTGAACTCACACCAGCTGTGTTACCTGCAAAAATAAAAACAATCAATATCCCAGCCTGGATACAGGAGAGGTTTGTGAGGCCCTATTCATATCTGAGAGCTATTGGAAGTTGATGGCTGCAAGGGAACTAAGAATTGGTTGTCTTTGGGCATGTGGCTCATGATAGGTTTACCATGTTCTGGTGAATAGCTCCCCATCCTTGTGCATATGGAAAATACTAATAGAACTCAGTGAGCTATGAAAAATACAAAACCATGAAATTGGAAAGGGAATGAATAGCAATAGATGAGCTTCAAATACTGCATACATGCTTGAAAGTATCAAAAGGTAAAAGTGAATAATCAAAATAGCATATGAAACATAAACAGTAACTTTTCCCACATCTATAGCCATGTTGTAGTGTGATAAATCTACCAACATTACTTTGTTTGACAGAAAGACATGTCTGAAAATGAAGACAGTGAACACAGTACAAAGTATGATTGAATATTTGAAAGCAAATTTTTATATCTTGCCGAAGTAGTTAAGAATATGTAGTATGGGTCCGGTGCTATTTAGTTCTAACAAAATGAGAAGGTACCACAAAGACACAAGTTATAAGGTGATAAGATGGATATCTTATTAGAAATTTTGAAACATATATTTTCTCTCTGTCTTTATGTTATTGTAAGTATCATTCAATATATTAATTAAAAAAGAATTGGAAAAGCAAGTAGATTTAACTCACAGACAGATCTTAAAATGTTTTCTTAAAATGTACACTTAAAATGTTTTATTAAAAATAATTTATATACCACATTTTCCTTATCCATTCTTTGGTAGAGGGGCATCCAAGTTGTTTCTAGGTTCTTAGGAACAAAGCTGATATGAACATAGTTGATCAAGTGTCCTTGCCTCTACATTTGTATCTGTTTTTTGTTCTTTTTCTTGGACTTTTCCCCTTCTGTTTGCTTGTTTTCCTTATTCTGATGTGTTTGTATTTGGTTTATGCTATTTTATTTTATTATTACCCCTTACATACCTTTTTTTTCTAATGAGACACAAAAAGGATGTGAATCTGGATAGATGAGTGAGAAGGAACTGAAGGAGTAGAAGTAGGACAAACTGGAATTGCGATATATTGTACGAAGAAAGTCTATGTTTAACAAAGGAAAGACCTGATGCGTAAACTGCTGTGTGTAGTGTATATTAACATAAAGTTCTTGGTAGACAATTTTCTTGTAATTATGGTAATGATTTGGATGAAATACATGTCTAGAAATTTTATGAACCCATAAGAAGACCTAAAAATTGGGACTCAAATGTTCCACAGAGTAGGCATGTTGAAAACAGAAATATGATTGTCTCATTTCAAGGTTAATATTATTCACTAAGAAATTATAACTGGAGTCTATCCGTAGTCAAATTCTGTCAGTACATGTCTATTTGCCATACCATTACATCTATTTTGGAAAGAAAATACAAAAGCATATTAATATTACATTATAAAATGTAAGCATCATTATTTTTGCAGGACTGTAATGTCTGTTTTGCTTTTCTTTGCTATGCTTTGTTGATTTCATGCTGTCTTCTAATACAGAAGTAAAATTTAACAGTAACTTAGAAAGGCCTTGCATTCCACAGACCAGAAAGCTGAGGAGCGATAAGCAAGTGTGGCTCATCACCTGGTTCTGTAAATGAAGCCATGTTAGAAGACACATAAGTTCATTTTCCTGTTTATTTCCTGTCTCAGTCTGTTTCCATACACTAATATGCTGGTTTCAAGAATTGTGAAGAAGACCACATGGACATAGACAGCAAAACTTGTAATATACACTTCACTGAAAAAATAATTGTCTTGTTATGACAATGGTTGTCTGTCCATTCACCCTGTTTGGACCTCTCAGAAATGAGTTTATGGGCAAATTTTTATAAAAGCTTATTTTTACTTGTGTGAAGAGCAGAATATTTCCTTAGACAAAGTTTGTTCCACAGCCAGCTTAAACTCACAGGTGGAAGACTCCAGCAACAGATGCAAGCTTCTGACTTCTGTTATATTTTAGTAAGCTATTTCAACAGTGATTTTTATTTAGTTAAAAATATTTTTATTACAATTCAGGCTTAAATAAGCTCTGTGTCTGTCTGTTATGATACTTTCATTTTCTAGCCTTTCCTTTGAAGTTCTTTCTGAACAGAAGCAGATTGAATTCCAGAGCTAGAGAAAAATGCACAAAGTTGCTTGTTTGGAAATGAAATGAAAAAGAATATAGATAACTTTAAATGAATAAACCAGAACATCCCTCATGATGATCATTGTTGAACCATTATTGGTTGGCACAAAATTTGATTGTATAGCTATAATATCTGAGATTGAGTGTTGAATATGCATTCTTTTTAAACAATGACTTCTATGGGTCCATGATAGATAGCAACATTCCCAAGCAGGTGAATCAAAGATGAAGATATCAACCTATATGCTTTTCTCAGATGGGCCACAGTATTGATTACAATATCATTCAACTCAAGAATTGGACATTGGCTCAATGACAGAATTCCTTGTTCCTTAGATGAAATTATATACTTTGCCCTTAAGCACTGGAAAGTTCTTATTACAAAGATAGATAACCATATAGTTAGGAAACTTCATAAATAGCATTCCAGAACCTCCTTTCTGACATTCTGGGAAAAGCCAGAGAAGAGCCAATCCCACAAAGCTTTCTAGCATGTCCTTAGGCTCTGATGGCAGCAAACACAAATAAAAGAGTTTCTGTTCTTAAGTGTTTTAACAAGAATATATTCAATTTGGTGGTATTCATATGTACAACTATTTTGGATTGGGTAACCTATGGGGTAGCTTGTCTTTGGAAAAACTGATTCCCCCTTTATGCATGTAGCTCTTCATGTACATGGGATCCCAATCTACAATTGAATGTCAGCTAGTCTTATTATTATGTAAATTTTGGGATGACACAGGAGATGCATTTTATAAGGGAAGAGGAGATGTGGGCACAATATAGAGGATTTGTGAATGAATTCTCTCAAAATACCTAAAACTTTAAATTAAAAATATTATATGCATATATTGCAATTAGGAGGGAGTCTTGGCATTTGCTCTAAAATCTAAGGCAAAAATACATGCTTAAGTAAGTGAATATTTTCCTAGTCAAGGAACCTTCTGTCTATGCAATATTATGAATACAATTTTGATATTCATCATAAATATGTACAATATACCTAATAACATATTCATATATTTTCCTCAAAGTTTCTTTTTATATTATGGCTAAACATGAACTCATATGCTGGAAATGGAGCTTTGTTAGTTGTAGTGAGGTGATAGTATTGACGCATAGTTTATAGTTTAAAGTAGACATGTGTCTTCTTTCATTTTAATTAAAAATTATAAAAAAGTAAACATGTATCATTTCTTGAAACAAATACCATTTTAAATTGTTTTGAAAGTCAATATCTCAATTGTAACATCTTGTCAAATTTTTCCCTTTTTTGTTAAATTATTACATTTAATGAGCATGTATAAATAAAGAAAGGAAGTGAATCTCTGCACCTGTTTCCATCAGTTAGTGGATGAAAGCTCTCTGTTATAATGTTTGGCTAAGCTAGAGGAATCCTGATTGAACGTCATATATAGCATTCAATATGAGAGGGGAGAAGAAATATAGGGGACAGAGGGGTGAGGGACACCACAAGAAAACTCCCCAAAACAACTAACCCAGGCTCATAGGAGCCCACAGAAACTAAACCCACAAGGAGAGAGCCTTCATGAGACCAACCAGTGCCCTCTCTAATTATATGAGGCTTGATCTATTGGGCGAATCCTAACAGTGGGAGCAGGGACTCTCACTAATATTTTCCCTGGCTTTTGGTACCCCATTCCTCATACTGGGATGCCTAGCTCAGCTTTAATACAAGGCAAGGTGCTCAGTTCTACCTCAACTTGATATGCTATGCTTTGTCAATACCCGTGGGAAGCCTGACATTTTTCTGAACAGAAACAGATGGGGAGTGGTTGCCAGACAGCTTAGGGGAGGTGAGGATAGGGAATGGGAGGAGGAGAGGGGGAGAAACTGCTGTCAGGATGTAAAGTAAACAAAAAACTAAATACATTTAATTAAAAAAATTGAAAAAGTGAAGATAATTGTAATGACATTTTCCCCTTCCTACCAAGTACTGCAGTTCTCAATACACATGGGCAGGCTTAAGTATCATAACTTACCTCACACCAGACAAAAGACAACTTTGCTACAGGGCTGATATGAATATTAAGATTTACATGGCACCCTGTATAACAAAAACTTATCAGGGTTCAACAGATAAAAATCATTTGCTGCTCATTCAAAAAGAGCAGAGTTTGAATACCAACACCCAAATCAGGTGTCTCTAAAACACTTGTAAGTTGTAACTCCATTTCTAAAAGATATGATGGTTTCTTCTGGTCTTCTCAGTCTCCTATACATACATGAGCACATACTAACACAGTCACAAACACATGTATACAAATACAAGCATGTACACATCTTTAAAAGTCATAATATGCTCTTTGCTATTGCTACAGTAATTAAAGAAGCACAGAATAAGAAAAACGATGAAACACTATATTTCAGTCATTAAATACCTATGTTTTTTGTAATACTCAGTGTTAGTAAAAGTACGCAGGCAGTATTAAAAGATTTTTTCCAATTATCACTAAAGACCATCTGATTAATTGTTTGATAATCAATTCACTTCTAAGCATTTTTAAGAAAAATAATAAAGATGTGTGTGCCAAGATTTATGCAGATGGCTATTCTTAATTATCAGTCAGTACTTATAAACAAAATGAAAAATCTGACACATAGAAAATAAGCTATGTGGGTGTTGGAAATATTGAGATAACTCTGAGTGAACTATTAGCTGGTGGAGTGTCAGAGTCTTTGCCTCCTATTTAATATGGACAAAGAACAGGGGCCTAAAATAGCTGGGTAAGAGTTTATGCCATGGTCTGTATCAGTGCACGGTCTCTGAAGATGAGGTTTATGGACCAGCTCTAACTCTAGACAGAGGCAGAAAGAGAAGAGTTATAACTTTATCTCTGATCCAAGCTCATAGGTCAGCCAAATTGTAGCTGAATTATAAGTCTACACAAAGCAGCTGCTAAAGTCTGTCTCCTGAATTACGAGACAGAGAAATGGATCAGAAAGCAAAACTGAAGGGTCGGTAAATCAGGAAAATGTTAACAAATTTCCCTCTATCAACTGTAACATAAATTTATGATGACATAAATAACATATAAAATGTTATATAAAATAACTGGCAAAAATACACTGAAAATTTATACTCTAACATTTTAGACTTAAAATATTAATTTTATAACTTTTGAATAACATATTAATACTTGTAGAATTTCCCTCAAGATTTAAGAATATAAGCAATACATTTGACATAAGTGGTTGTGCTCTGTTCATACTTATGAAATTTGCTGATTATGATGTGATGTTGATGAGGTTATTGTACCTTCAGTACATATAACATGTTATCCTACTTAGCTTTGAAAACTATAGTGGTAAGAATAAAGTATATTCAGAATAAAGTTATATTTCACGCCAACATGTTTGACGCATTAAACTTTGAACAGTTCAATTTGAAATTGACAAAGTAGTTGATGCAAAATTTAGTTAGGACATTGTATAGTTGGAATTTCTATTTTTTTAGAGACGTTATACTGATGGGAGATGTCATTCTGTAAATATGTTTCTAGTATTGGTTAATGAATAAAGCTCTGTTGGCCAATACGAAAGCAAGATAGGTGGGACTAGGAGACAAGGAGGATTCAAGAAAGCAGTAAGGAGGAGTCAGCATGTAGAGACTTGAGAGAACAGAGGTCGGGGACCTCTCTCTGGTAAGATGAAAACACGTGGAAATACTTAGATTAATAGAAATGGGTTAATATTTAAGACAGAGCTAGCTGATAAGAAACTAGTAACTAGCTGACTGAATTATATCTAATACAGCATATCTGTGTATTATTTGGGGCTGGCGTGGCTCTGGGACCAAGACCAGCAGGGAAAAATATACTCTTAACATATGGTGCCTTCAACGTGGCTAATAAGAAATTCCACTTAAAACTCAACAAAAGCTTAAAGAATGTTTTTTTAGAAACAAAAGAACAGAGACAAGCAAGGATTCTTGGTAGCAGCATTTTTCTTACTTGGACTCTTTTTTGCTAGAGACAAGCAGGGACTTGTGTGGCTCCTTTAAGGGACATTTCCTGACTCAGCATAAGCAGCAAAAAACCAGCAAAGGTATCATAGAGCTCTGCTAACAACTGAATGCTGTGTATGAGAGCTGGCAATGGTAGTGACCACATCTCTAAGCCGGCAGCATGCTGCTGGATGGCAGCGAAGTCCAAGGTGGTGAGCACAGCTCTCAGTGCTTGGGGTAAAAGTACCCACTGCCATCTTGGATAGACCACGCGGTTGAAACAACCATGGCTTTCATTTTAGCATTTTTTTTTTTTTTTTTTTTTTTTTTACCAGATAAAGACTCATGGCCAGAAAAAGAAAGATTTACAGTAAAGACAGATTCAGATTAAGAAAAACCTCTAAAGGTTTACAGTGTGTTTTAAAATAGGCTTGAAAGACAAAAAGAAACAGGATAAAATGGTTTAAAGAAGAATAAAAAGACAGAGTAGCTGGGTGTGGTGGCACACGCCTTTAATTCCAGCACTTAGAAGATAGAGGCAAGCAGATCTCTGTGATTTCAAAGTAAACCTGATATACAGAGTTAATTCCAGGATAGATAAAAGTTACACAGAGAAACCCTGTCTCAAAAAAAAATTAAAAAATAGACGTAAGAGAAACAGAGTCATAAAAAAGCCACATAAAGATGGAAAGCACTGAGAGAATCTGGATACTGTACGGTAAATATCGTCCTTCATTGCAATTTTTCTCCAGCATGTTGTGAGCGGAGGGTTAAGTTTCTCTGGGATGTTCCCACCATTTTGATATGGAGCATAACTTCTGTCAGAGACCATGGGGTTTACTAAATGTAATTGACTCTGGTGCCCTCCCTCTTTCTTCTTTCATTAGTCTTCTACTTAGAGAAACATAACCATGGATTCATATTAATGCAGAAAGGAATAAACTGAGGTTCAATGAGCTGACTGGACAGAATGATGGCTCATGTGGGACATATAAAATTGTGTATTATTTTGAGCTTGAAAACATTTTGGTATCTCTAGACTATATAAAATTGAAATATTAACACATTAGCATACTAACTTTACAATTTAATATATTAGGTTGATTCTTCATTTTTCTCTGTTTTCTTTACAAATATTTTGGTGAAACAGACAAAATCAGCTCTCAGTTTTCTGATGTCCAAATCTCTGCTTCACAGTGCCTGAGGGTCACACAAGTTGTACTTTGCTGAAGGCTTTGACAGTGTCAAGAACTGAGAGCCTGGAAGGTTTTGCTTTGTAGCCTGATACATGCTTAGCAGTATGCTTTTCAGATTCTGTTTATTAATTCATCTTACATCTTTAGCAACACATTTTTAAGATTTGTAAATCAAGACTATTTCACCTTTGAGAATCAACTTGAATTATTAGTTACAAAAGTTAACTTGTCTGCATTTGCGTCCCAGTCATCACAAACATATTTTCCAAGATATTTTAAATTGTTTCCATTTTCATGGGTGGGTGTTTTGGATGTGTGCAATTTTTTTTATTGTATTTGTGTGCTAACACTTGAGAAGGTACACAGATATCTGTGTTTGAGCACAGAGAGGCCTGAAGATGACATCCAGAACCTTCCACCATTATTCACTGAACTTATTCACTGAAACAAGGTCACTAAATCAAACCCAGAGCTCTCTGACATGGCTAGCCTCATTAGTCAGCTTGCTCTGAAAGCACCCCGTCTTTGTCTTCTGTGGGTAAAATTACATATGGGCCACCACAGCCATTGGCCCATGTCACTAGCCCTTCCTCACCTTTGAACTTAAACCGTTCAGGACACTGGGGAATGCGAAACATGTGACTCTCTGAATTTGTCTCCTGTAACTCAATGCTGTAATGTAAGAACAATATTGATAAGGGATATCATGTATAATGTGTGTGTTACCTACTACTTGTGTGAAACTCATCTGCAAGGCATGCTTATTGTAAGTGATGCAGCCAATGACTTTATGTTTAGTTCCCTAACCTAGTGTCAAATGCTAGCTACCATGAAAGAAAGTATCCCTCGCTTTTTATAAAAAAAAAAGCTAGATATGCACTTGCTCAAATATACAAATATACAGGCGCATATGTTGTTCACATAGACAAGCACAGGGTCACACACAAACATATTGTTTTAAAATTTCTAAATTCTTCACACAACTATTCGTAATTAAAATTAGGTCTTAGAGATGGAAAGATGGCTCATCAGTTAAAAGTTCTTGCTTTCCATCCAAGGGACGTGCATTTGGATTCAACACCCATATCTTAAGGTTCACAAGTTCAGTAGTTCTAGCTCCAGATGATGGGACTTTCTGTTCTGGCTTCCAAGCTACCTTCAGACGTTTATGTACAGAGTCTCACAAAAAAAAAAAAAAAAAAAAAAACCACATACACTCATACACACATATGTAAGAACTAAGAACTAGAAAAAAAATCTTAAAATATATCTGTTTAGTTTTTGTTTAAAATTATTTTAGGCTCTGAGATAAATGATGCAGAAACTGTGAAACAAGACTAAGTTATGCTGTGCTATCATTAGAAAGGAGAGTCTAGTATAGTCTGAGCAAATGCTGATGGCAGTTCAAGTGTATTACACAAGATGGCATGACATTTCCATATAACCAGGTGCATATTACCAATTATATAACCCTGTAACTATATGACCTGTGCCTCCAGTAACAGTTGGAAATTGTGTTTGTATTATGCCACCGAGTACCTGACAAATAATGAGAATATAGTCTGGACGTAGACAGGAGACTCACGCCAAAACTTTTTAAAAGAAAGTTATTATTTTTATCTATATATATGTGCATGTATGCTCCCGTGCTTGTGGTGCCTGCAGAGGCCCAAAGAGGTCATCAGTTTCCTTGTAGTTGTAATCTGAGATGGTTTTGAGCTGCCAGATATGGGTGCTGGGAAAAGAACTCCCATTGTCTGCAAAAGCAATCAAACCTTTTCATTTTAAGGCTGGTTGGATCCCTGGGTATGATTTCCACAATTTTCAGATTGATAGAGTATAACTTATTTTTTATCAGCACACAAAATTATAATACATAATATTTGATAAAAATGTTTAACTTCATGTAATATGCATTTAAGTTTTAAAATTGAGTATGTATTCCACAGGAACTGATATGTAAAGTAAGATTGTTTCTAAATAAAAAAATAATTGAGTATGTAGTTTTATTTTATTGTGCATAGAAAATATTTGCTCATGTCAGGATGTCCTTATTAGTACTCAGAACGTTTGTAATGAGATGCCTTAAGTTTAAATACTAGAATTTTCCTCAAGTCTCTGGCTTACAAAATGAACAGGCATACAAAATCTTTTCAAAACATTGTCAAATATTAATACACAAATCTTTGATATTAAAAATACAATAGATGAAGCTATAAAGGCACAAATCATCAGAACATGGATGAAAATATATTTAAGTTTTATGAAGCAGTATATTATTAAAATAATTCATCATGCTCATAGATTATTCTATGATTTCAAGGTAGGATCAATGACACAAAATGATAATTAATTCATTTGACATACTTTTATTGAGAATCCTCTGTCTGCCCAGCCAATTTTGTAGGAGAGAAATACAAACTTACCTTTTTTTCAGAGAGATATGATTTTGTATAAGGGGTAAAAAATAATGGTAATTGTAATAATATGTAATTTATAAAGTAGGGTAAATTATGACAGTTGATTTTTAAAACAAAATAAAATATTTGGTGGGAGAGAAATCTGGGTAGATGTGTCATCTTGAAGTCACAGGAAGAGGGAAACAGACAGAATGTCACAGCCATCCTGGGCTACAGAATCTCTCCTGGGCAAGTCTTTGCTACAGAGTGAGACCCTATGCAAGAAAAAAGTAGTAAACCATCATGGGACATGGAGGCAAAATGATTAGCCAAGCAAGACAATTTATTTTATCTTTCTACAAATTTTATTAGACACCCTGATTGACAACACGTTCCTACTGTTAAATAGTCCTCAGTTTTCTGAGGACATCAGAATTGAACCCGGGCTTGGAGAATGTTTTGTCACTATTTCCCTTTTTTTTTTTTTTTTTTTTTTTTTCTTATTTTACATATCCACCCCAGTTCCCCCTCCCTTCCCTTCCACCCTCCCTCCCTCTCTCCCTTCCTTCCATGCCCCTCTTCCCATCCCACCCCTCACCCCACTCCACAGGGAGGGTTGATGCCTTCCAGGAGGGATCAACAAAATATGCAAAGCAAGATAATTAGCAGCTCACCCAGCCCGAGATATGCAGTGTGTTTCAACTTCCTCATCACAACATACATATATGTAATACAGAGAGAGAGGGGGGTGGGTGGTATAGGAAAGATCGAAATTATTCATGTGGCTTAATGAGAATAAAAGTATGTATGTTAACATATTAAAATCTTAAAAAATGACAAGAGGCTGAAGATATGGCTCAGGAAAAATATGGCTGCTACATAAGGAAAATTACCTGAGTCTTGTGGAATATTAGTTAAGATGTGTTACATCTGTTTATACTGTGGAATATTTGTGCATTCTTTTACATTACATTTCTTCAACTCTGTAAAGCTGTGTTACTTTATTTGTCTGAAACACCTGATGGGTATTGTTCTTTGCTGCAGGTTAGGCAATGAGAAATGATCCACCAAACTCAACAAACGCGGAAGAAGTTTATTGGGAAAGTGAGCAAAGGGAGGAGGGGTAGGTGCTAACCGATTGGGAGTAGAAGTGAAAACAGAGAGAGAGAACAGAAAGGAAAAACTTGTTATATAGGGAAGGGGAATTGTTTACAAGGAGGCTCAGCAGTTGAGGCCTTTGAAACTAGAGTTGTGGAGCTGCCTTTTGCCCAGCTCTTCATGGCCACAGTTCCACATGACTTCTGCTGACAGAGTAAGGAGAATAAGATGCCAGAGGCCAACCACTCAGGTATAAAGCTGGCTATGGAGTAAGAAGGAAAGAAAGATGTGTAAAATAAAGAAAGGTAAAAAGCCCAGAGTCAAAGCATAGTTAAAGAGAAATGGAATAATTTAAGTTAGAAAAGTTGGGTAGAAACAAGCCAAGCTAAGGCCAGGAATTCATAAGTAAAATACATGTGAATGTCAGGACCCCAAAGAGTAAAACAAAAACCAACTACACCTGAGCTACTTGCCCCGGACATCCTTAAAATAAGATCCTGGGGATTTACTGGTCATCTAGTATAGGCAATCTGTGTGAGCTCCATATTCAGGAGAAACCTTGTCTCAAAAAATAAGTTAGAGAGCAATGGAATAGGGCAATTCACAATTTTTGGTGTGAACACTTGTAAATATATACATAGAACACATAAGATCACACACAGAGGTAAAAAAAAATCATGGTGATAAAAGGTGAGTGAAGCATGAGTTAGCTTTACTAAATAAATATCAGTATGATGGAAGTAGAAGAATGTGTTTTCTATCGTTGAATTCTCTGTATTCTAATTGTCTATAGAATCATTTTAAGTAAACATGTGATTTGTTCCCTCTTGCTATTCAATCTATATTGTCTGACAATTTTATTTATTCTCTGCCCTTTGTGGATGTCTTGGACTGGAATGTAGTTTCATTTGGTCTGGTACAGATTCTTTCCCTCTTTTTGTATTTAAGGTAACATTTATAAAGGGACAGATACAATATCTTTATTGAGGAATTTTAGTTAGTTAAATGGATGTAAATAATAATTATTGTTGATAAGTGTATCATAGTGTAATAGTAGTCAATCCAGGGATACACTTAAAATAGAGAAATAGTATATTGGTCAGATTAACTGCATTTAGAAGGTAGAATTTTAACACAGACTTAAAGTGATAAGGGGATCTTCAATGCTCATAGCTCGTGTAAATATTGTCAAATTTTAGCAGACAGAATCAATGCCCACATTAAAGTTTACAGAGAAGAGAGGACCTGCAATGTTGGAGAAATAAAAGGAGAATACTGGTGACCTGGTAGCCTCCGAAGTGATTTCTGAGAAAAATTGAGTGTTTCCACAAATCTTGTATATTATTGTGTGTATTTATCTACTTCCTGATGCCTTTATCAAAATACAAAACCACTTGATCTGTAAATGAAGGATTCCAGATTACAGCCCATCTTCGTAAGAAAATCAGGGGGAAGAAACTTGAACCATGCAAGGCACATTACTCACAACCAAGGGCAAATAGTGATGAGTTAATGCATGTTCCACTCAGCTTGCTTTCTGACTTCTTACGTAATCCAGGATCAACAATCCAGGGTATGGTAACATGCACGTTGAGCAGGACATCCCATCTCAAATAAGTCACTCAAGGCAATATATTGCCTGTCCAAAGATTTTCTTGAGAAGCCAACCTGATCTAGACAATCCCTCACTGAAATTACCATTCTAGGAGATTGTATATTGCTTAATTGCATCAAGTTGACAAGGAAAACTATCAGAGGTGGAAGTCCTCTATTCCACCAGAGTCCATTTGAGTACCCAAATCCAAAGCCACATCCCCAGACAGAAGCCCCTTGATCCACCAGAGGCCAGTCCAGCACCTACATCCCCAGAGGACCAGCCAGATGCCACTTCAGCTACCAGATCTCAAGCCCTCAACTCAGGCAAAAAAGAAAAAAATAGAAATAAATAAATAAATAAATAAATAAATAAATAAATAAAACCTGCTTGATCCGAGGCCACCACAGCCAACAGAATATTAGTTCCCTAATTAAGCATGGAATATCTACTCAATCACAGGCCAGAGAGAAAACAGAAACCATGAAACAAAATACACATTCAAGGTGATGGGATGGGGGTTGGTGGGGGGGAAAGGGAAGGACAGGAGGGTGAGGGAACTGGGATTGACAAGCTTGTTTCAAATTTAAATAAAATAAAATAAAAAACAAAACATAGATTAAACAAAGATAAACCCAGAAAATAGCACATAGACCTAAATCCCCCAAATCCAGATGCCTAAATGCCCATATAAAAACACAATGAAGAACAGCCAGGGCAATATGTCACCACTGACCTCAGACATCCACTACAGCAAGTCCTAAATATTCCAGTACAGCCTGAGCACAGGAAAATGACCATTAAACCAACTGTATAAAGATGATAGAGGCCCTTCAAGAAATGCTGAAAAGCACAAACAATTAGAGGAATCAAAAAATAAAAATTTTAAAGCAAAGAAAATAAACCAAATAGATGAAAGAAACTAGTAAACCTGTTCAAGACCTGATAATGGAAATAGAAGCAATAAAGAAAACACAAACTGATAGAATTCTGGAAATAGAAAGTCTAGGTCAGTGAACTGGAGTTACAGGTACAAGCATGACCAAAAGTACATAAGAGATGGAAGAGACAATCTCAGACAGTGAAGATTTTATATAAGAATATATACATCAGCTAAAGAAAACATTAAATCTAAAGAATTACTAACAAAAAAAAAAAAAAATCCAGGAAATCTAGGGTACTTAAACATCAGGGATAGGCATTAACTCAGAGTAAAGATTTGAAAAATGATTGTTCAAGCACATAGGCCTAAGAAACGTATGTAGCAATCATAATGTCTAACAAAAAAACTTCAAACCACAGTTAATCAAAAGAAACTGAGAAGGACATTTCCTAGTCATCAAATGATCAATCAGGTAAGAATATTTTTCAAGTTTTAACATCTATGCCCTAAACACAAGGGCACTCATGTTTACAAAGGAACCACTACAAAAGCTTAAACCACAATTCAACCCTCATACATTGATAATGAGAGATTTCAACAAACCACTCTTATCATCTAGATCATCCAGACAAAAACTAAATAATAAAAAAAAAACAAACAAACTGGAGCTTACAGACATTATAAACCAAATGGACCTAACAGGTGCCTATAGAACATTTTACCCAAACACAGAAGAATATACTTTCTTCTCACTATTTCACAGAAACTTGGTCATATATTTGGTCACAGAACAAGTCACAACAGATACAAGAATATTGAAATAACTCACCTTACCTGACAACCATGAATTAAAGCTGGATTTCAACAACAACATAAATAGCAGAAAGCGTATAAACTGATAGAAACCAAAAACTCTATAGAATGACTGCTGTGTCAAGAAAGAAATTAATAAATTAGAAATTTCCTAGCATTCAATGAAAAAGAATGCACATTATTTCCAAATTGGTGAGAAACAATGAAAGTGATGCTAACAGGAAAGTTCATAGCACTAAGGGTTTCCATAAAGAAGTTGGGAGACTTAATAGCACACCCAAAGCTACAGAGCAAAAACAAGCAAACACACCCAAGAGGAATAGATAGCAGAAAATATTCAGAGGGCTGAAATCAATAACATAGAAACAGAGAACAATAAAAAGATTCAATGAAACAAAGATTTGGTTTTTAGAAAAAATCAACAAGACAAATTCATTTTCAAACTAACTAAAGGCAAAGAGAGAGACTATTCAAATTAACAAAATATCAGAGATCAGCGTTAAAAAGAAAACAGCAGAAAAGTAAAGAAATGTTTCGTAATGATACCCAGCTATACATATACTCATAGACTGGTGTTGAGAAATTTAAGTACTTGTCCCTTACAGCTCTCTTCCTCCCCACCCAGCTGTAGAACTCCATGCTCTTAAGGTTGAACAAACAAGGTTGTTCTCAGAACTTACTGATCGGCAGTGCCTGTATATTGACCCCAGGTGTGGGTGGTGCATGATTTCCTCCTATGCTTAGTGCATCCCCTGGCTTGGGTATGTAAGCCTATTACTCTCTGTAATAAAAGGCAGCAGCTTCCTCTTCACTTCTTGCAGTGGTCTGTGAAGTGCTTTAATCCTGACACCTTCTGCTAGCTCGGTATTCTGGCTGCCTGGGCCAGGCAGACTGGAACCTAGCACAATCATCATTAGAGGATCAGAGAAGTTTTAACCAGCAACTGGTAGAAACATAAAGACTCACAGCCAAACATCAGGCAGAGCTTAGGGAATACTGCAGAAGACAGGGAGGAAGGATTGTTGGAGGCAGATGATCAGAACACCAGCAGAAAAGAGCCTACATAATCAACTAACCATGGCTTGTAGGGGCTCACATAAACTCAGCCTAAAATAAGGGAGTCTGCATGGGTCTGTCCTACATCCTCTGCATATATATCAGGGTTGTGTAGCTTGCTCTTCCTGGGGGACTTCTAACAGTGGAAGTGGGGGCTATCTCTGACTCATTTGTCTACACTTGGGGCCCTTTTTCTCCCACTGAGATGACTAGTCCAGCCTTTATATAAGGGGATGTATAAAAATAGTTTTTTTATCATAATTTGGTATGCAATATTTGGTTGACATTCCGGGGAGGCCTTCCCTTTTCTGAAGAGAAAGGAGAAGGTATGAATCTTGAGAGAGGAGAATTGAGGAAGAGGCACTGGGAAGGAGAAGAGGGAGGGAAATCCATCATTAGGATATATGAGAAATGAGTAAATTTAGAGAATAATAATTAAAACTTATTTTTCAAAACCCTATCACAGTGAGGTGACTTGATATGTACTAAATGAAATGGAATGGAGGAAAGAATGACTAACTCTTAAATGCGTCAAATAAATTAACACTAAAATCATTCAATGAAACATTTTTGAAACTATTGATGAGATCTGGATAAACAGTGGAATGACTAGATACTAACTGTCCTTGAATGAGTTTAGGAAAAGAAGTAAAATAGAGAGTGGATGCTTATATGGAAGGAAATTATTTAAAAAAATATATATATATATAACAAATCACAAACTAACAGAGCATTAAGGGAGGAAGACTCCTAGGAGACATTTCTTGAAGCAACTGGAGGCAATTCCGTTCAGTATGTATGTGGAAATATTGGCTTCACGTAAGGCACAGATGGGTCACTATAGTAACATGTGGGAAGGTAGTTAACGTGGGTGCAGATGGAGGAGAGATGGTAAACTCAACTGTAGGAGATTTTGGAACTTTGCTTCTGGTTATTTCATCTTTTCCTCACTGAAATAGGAAGAAAAAAATAATCAGTTGATATTATGTACGAAAGAGCATGCCATGTGGTTTAGCAATAGGAAGATATGAAGCCTTTTTTGAGAGAAATGGTAGCATCCATTTGAATAGAACCAAAGTACATTTGTGTGTATTTACAGAACATTGAAAGTGGGGTTTGTCATTATAGCTCTTCCCTCCTACATCCATGTTTTGTTTGCTTGAGTGTGGGAGAATCAGGCTGGATTATATTTAATTGAGTTGTGGTCTTGGAAAATGAGTGTGATGATTCAAAAGTCTCTCTGTGGGTATAGAAAGGGAGATATTTTTGAGAAACTGATTATGGTGCTGATCATGGAATTTTGCTATGTAGAAAAGGATCAGAATTGCAAAGGCCTAGTGGGGTGGCATAATAAAAGGGTTGATCGTACCTTAGTACCTAGGGACTCAAGATACTTCGAGGTACCAGAAATCCACATAAGGTTTTGTGCTTGGAAGTGAGATGCACCAAATAAGAACTGTAATAACACCATGGCATTACAAAAAGGCCTGACAAAATAAAAAGTAAAAGATATGAAAATGGAGTTTGAAAAAGAGTAAAGGGTGAAAGAAACCATGAACGGAAAATGAAAGGAAACTAGAACAGAGATTCTGGAGGAAAGTACATTTGTGTTTCATAATATCTGAGAATTAATACTGGGATCACTCTGGAAACATTAGCAATGAAAAAGATGAAAAGTGTTCATCTGTCTAGGTTGTAAGTTATTTCTCCCTGAATAAACATCTATTCGGCCTATTTGTTTATCCTGATCCTTATTTACCGCAATAGAAATCATTGATAATTTGAAGAAGTAGGGTAGTACATAGTGTTAACAAAGGTTAAGTAGGGCCCATATTTTCAGGTGGTGCAATAGTTTTTTTTTCCTATCTCAGTTTATACTAGGCTTTGTGAGTTTCAACCAAGAATTTTGGACATACCCCTCTTCATTTCTTCCAAATGCCACTCCTTCCATAAACACCCAAGTGTTTGTCCTCTAAAAAGAAATAAAAGCAAGTATGATTTGTGCTGCCCTATACTCTTAAATATATGATTTACACTGGTCTAATATGTTCATTGGTTTGCAAAAGCTCTAGAAATCTCCAACATCCCTCAGTTTCCTGTTTTCTTTATATATTTTCATCATCATTCTTTTCCTTCAAATTATTTTACCTCCCTATCTTCATCTACCCATTTCTCTATCCTTCACTCATTCCCTTCTTCCATCCTTCCTTCCAGAGTTCAGCTCCCCCCCCCCCAAATATTTCATGGTTCTATAGATATTTTTCTGCTTTTAATATGTGGGATAATTGTTTTAGACATTTAATGTGTGCTTTACTCAGTAAGAATTCTTAATAATTGAAGATTTTTGGATACTTTGGATGTAAGATTGGATTTTAATGTTTATTTGGCTAACTGCAAAAACAGAACTGCTTTTCTTTTTATATTTTACTACCATCATTTCTGACATATTTCACAGTTGGTACATACTACAAATTTCTCTTATAAATATAATTATTGAAAAATTATATTTGTATGTTTGAGCATACCAGGTGCTTACAGATGACTGAGGTTTGAATACCCTGGAGTTGGATGGAGATTCATGTAGTTGTGAGCCACCCAGTGTGGTTATGGCAATCAAACTTATGTCTTCCCTAAGAGCAGTGTGACTGCTTAACCCTGGTACATTACTTAATTTCCCAAATCTAAACTATGGGATGAATATTGTGAAAGATGTGCATATTTTCTTAAAATCTGGGGTGCTGCCTGACCTTATACACTCAGTAAAATGTGATACATTTAGGTTAGATTTGTTATTTCTCATGTTAGTTGTTCTGTGAACTCACTAATTCTGAGGCTTTTCCATCTGTTCAAAATTCTGAAAATTTCATTATCATTGGATTTCCACATATTTTCCATTTCAGTTTTCCCTTTTCTGAAATAGGAATTATCCACATACCACTGCTATTTTTCTATAGATGTTTTACATTTTTTATTTTTATTTTATTAATTACTTCATGGCCCCTTATATTTTTCTCTACTATTTTGAACAAATGGGCAATGATATCTCTTTGAAAATAATGGGATATTTATCCTGTTTCCAGTTTTTACATGCAATATTTACTAGCAAACCAAAGAATGTGTCATGTAAAATGCTTCCTGTAAACAAAAATCACTAGTTGGTTCTAAGATATAAATAAGTGCTACTATTACATTTGAGCAATTAGACAATATTAACATTCAAAATAGCATTCTAAATTGTTACATCTAATCTTTCTATACTCCTATACTCGTGCAGTAAATCTAAGTACATCTTTGTATTTCTTTGTTAATTAAAAATGTTTTTCATGCAATCACACATTTCTTGCTCTTAGTGTAACACTATTTGTTTTTAGAACCAATCACAGCTGCTACATACTATGAATGTTCTCTGTTAAGGCTTCAGTGTTGAAGTATTTATGAGAATTACATACAATATGCGCTCTATTATACTTGTGTCCCTTGTAGTACTATCATTACTTGGAGCTATTATTCTCAACAGCTCTCCTTATTCCCCACCAAATTTATACCCTGACAATAAAGCAACCAATGGCAGGTTAAATATTTCAAATATTTGGTAATTTGAAAGGAAGTATAAATTCTTAAAATATCTATGGAATAAGAAATATCTTGCCAAGTGTCCTACTTAGAGTTACTATTGATGTATAACAGGATGACCCAAAGCAACTTGTGATGAAAGGTTTTAATTGGCTTACACTTGCTCAGTGCATCATTGAATTAAGTCAGGACTAGAACTTAAACACTGAAGGGACATGAAAGGAGAAGCCGTGGAAAAGTGCTGCTTGCTGACTTGTTCCTCATGACACGCTCACCCTGCCTTCTTACAGAACCTAGGGAAACCATCCCAGAAATAGCAAAGCCCATTTTGGGCTGCTTTTTCTCCCCATCGATCATTAATTTAAAAAAATACCTACAGGCTTGCATATAGCCCAATATTATGGAGGCATTTTCTCAAATTTGGCTCCCTCCTTTTTGATGTTCCTAGCTTGTGTCTTGTTGGAATAAAACTAGATAGCACACCAAGGATTATCAGTACTTTGAATAAAGGTTGAAGGATTGATTAATCACTAATTTAGAGTGATGTGTGAAAACCAAGACAAAGAAAAGAGAGAAGAAACTCCAGATTGAGTTCAGAAATCAATTATGGATAAGCATGTTTATTGAGATGGTTAACTTTAGCTTTATCCTGGGACTAGGTTACGGCTCTAGGATACAGTAGGACACAAGGGTAGGAGGTAGGGATATCTATCTATTTAGCTTTATTGAAAAGAGATGGATCCATATATATATATATATATATATATATTTTTTTTTTACAATGGTATAGCTAATGGGAATAATTCACATCTCTCTGGTTAAAGCTCATGCCTACTTGCTTGTAATATCGAGACACCTCTCATAAAAATTAACAAGCTGGCCTGGAATGAATCTCAGTGCCTACCTAGATAGAATTCATGAAGCCCTCAAGTATGTGGTTCACAAGTTCAAGGTCATACTCAAATACATAAGAAATTTGAGGCTGCTCTGGACTACATGAGACCTTGTTTCAAAAAACAAAACAAAAACAAGCAAAACAAACAATACAATCCATGATCACTAAATTGATTCTTCATCTACCCTTGTGTTTATGTCATTGATTCACTACTCATTAATCTCTTCAGAGCTATTTCCTAGTTTACAGTCTACATTCAGCAATATTTTGGCTTTCCATTTAAATAAGATCCTGCTAATTATAAATTTGTATTTTAGAACTGTATAGATTGCATCTATTTTCGAATTTTAGTAATTAATTTAGTCATGATTTGCTCTTTTTAAATTAGATTTCAGTTATTATTTACTTTTTTTTTCGGTAATACCTACAACTGAAATTTGTACAGCTGTGTCTATGTGGGATATAGGCACAAAGGCTTCCTACATGGCAACTTGCTTCTTCATTTAGATAACGTGACAATAGTGACATTAGACTGAGTTCATCCTTAGGTAACTTTGCAAAGCATGTGCCTGCTCTTCAGTAGGCTATCAGCTCAGATCCACTTTCCAGTTATTTTTGGAATGAGTCTCAAAACACAGAGGAAAAGTACACTCACACTCTCAATGTACATCAAGGCTTGGTTGAAAGTTCTTATGGCGAAATGCCCCTTTTCTCCTTGCGAATGATTAGCCAACTGCAGAGTCCCTGCTGCTGCTGACATAAAGATTTTGGTCAAGTCTTACCCAAGTTAACTCAGGCTGAGTTTGAACTGCTTAGTTTCCTCCTACTTGTTAAAGCCCTGAGTCTATGCAGTTGTTCAGAAAGAGGGATGAGTGTGCATTTCCGGTGTTTACAGGTGCTCTTAAATTGGAAGTGCTTTCAAGATATATGGTATACTGTTTGTGCTTGGTGTGTAACTCACATTGATGTTTGACATTTAGCATTGTAGCATAGAAGTTGATTCCTGTTGTGATGTTTTTTAAAGTATATATATATATATACATATATGTGGATGTACACAATTTTCTTCTATACATAAATTCTTCTTTCATATATAATTTTTCTTTCATCACATAAGTTTCTAAATTTCATGAAGGTATGAGAAGAATCTTTTAACTGAGTTATCTGCCATTTCTACTTTTAAAACTCGACAATTGGTTTGTTGGAAATTTTATTCTCTTTTGCTCTTCCATTAGTATCTTCTGAATCTTGATTAGATATTTTTATAGGCTACTTATTTTTTCCATAACTGCTTACTTTAGCTTTGCTACATTCCATGGCAGTTTTCTTGAAAATACATATTATAATTCCAAAAATAAAAGAAAATAATTATAGTAAATGAAAACATTGATATTGCTATGAAAGACAATTTCCAGCTAACTTTTTAAAATTTTCAACAGACATATTTTTACTTCTGTGAAATTCCAGGGAAACTTACAGAACATAATTTTCCAGTATGCATCTGTTTCTTTGTTTCCTGGAACTTGGTCTTTCTTAATTGATAGGATGGTCTTTGTAATGAGATATTTACTTTGTTCGCACCTGTGGCACAGACCATGCCTCCTGGGGAGACCAGAACCCTTGCTTTCCAGGAAGCTGAGCTTGAGTCTGGCGCCTTAGACCTCTCAGACACTCTAACATCTTAATGAAGAGAAATGACAAATCATCCAACAAATTAGTTCCCATGATGTGCAGAGACCTCTCAAAGGAAGGGGAAGTGTTCTGTTCTTGTCCTTACAGGAAAACAGAGAACACCCATTTCAAACAGCCAAATAAATGTTTATTCAGGGAGAAATAACTTACAATGTAGACAGATGAACACCAGCAGGTTTCTGGTTCCAAGGATGCCTCTGGGTGTTCTCCAGTCCCCATGCTGCAAGAAAGAGAGCTCCGGGAGCCCCTTTCTCAGACTTAGTTCCCCCAGGTAATGTCCACCCCTGTCTCTACCCCCCAATGGGCATGGTCTGTGCCACAGGTGTGAACAAAGTTAATATCTCACTACAGGTCTTAATGTAGAACTATCCATCAGTCTACCACAGACTCCTGCATTATGAATTTTCAACAATTAGGTACCAGATAAAGACACAACTTCTTTATGTGTTCGGGCTTCTATTCCTTGGTTCTGCCATGTTCTTTCCCATGGTATGAAAATATAATTGAAGCAATTGTTTTAGTAAGGCTTTAAAGTTTCTCTGCTACTGCACTGTATGTTTCTAAGCAGTAAATTCTTGACAAAGGTCCTTAGACAAGTCTTTGTACCGTACTGAAATAACTTTCTCCCAATGATCTTTTCTTCAGAAACGGAAACTTCATTATTTCTGCTGCTTGCTTTTGTTATTGTTATGCTGGTTTGATTGTTTTAATTATACTCAATATTGTTTTACATCACCAAATACATCGATTTTACTCTACTTACCCCCTCAGAGCTTCTGTAACAGCATCTATCGGCATGGACTGGCATAGAAAATTTTGTTTTATTATTTCTTACAGTAAAGTTAGTAAAACTGTTGAACTGGAGAGCAGAGTCAGGCAGTGGTAAGAAAAAGTATTATGCTTCTCTCCTGGAACATTGTCTTCACTTACAGTCCTTGATGATATCTACCAAATTTATTTAGCACAAGCATTTTTCGTGTATTCTCCTTTGCTAATTCCATGATATCGTAAGGAAAGACAGCCACGTTTATGTTCTTCTTTCTTTTCTTCCTTCCTTCCTTCCTTCCTTCCTTCCTTCCTTCCTTTCTTTCTTTCTTTTCTTTTTTTTTTTTTTGATAACTTTTTATTTAAATTTGAAACGAGCTTGTTTTACATGTCAATCCCAGTTAGCACACCCTCCAGTCCTCCCCTCCCCCCCAACACCTCCTCCCATCCCATCCCCTTTCTGTTCCCCAGGGGGAATGAGGCCTTCCATGGAGAGTCTTCAAAGTCAAAAACAGCCTTTCTTAACAGTAGTCTGAAAAGAGAGATCTGTATTCTGTAAATGTGTTTGTAGTCAAACACAAATAAACACAGAAAAGCCCCATTGATATGCTCTAGGCATTAAAGGTGTGTAGACACTTTCTGTTGACCTTGATCCATCTTTTGTATTTAGTAACTGTCAGAGGTTAAGAGAACACCAGTACAGTTGGTTGAAGTGGACATAATTACATACATTTTAAATGATTAAAAAAAAAAAACTTTTTCCAGTTTAAAAATGTTAAAGCTGATGAACTGCATTTAAAATAACACATAGTGGGGCATTGGTGGCTCACACCTTTAATCCCAGCACTCAGGAGGCAGAGGCAGGCGGATCTCTGTGAGTTCAAGGCCAGCCTGGCTGACAGACTGAGTCCCAGTACAAGCTGCAAAAGCAATACAAAGAAACTCTGTCTCAAAAAATAAATAAATAAATAAATAAAAACAACATAAACAGTGATAGATAAATTCAGTTGTACAGTGTGTCTATACAACATATACAGGGCTCAAATCACATTTATTATTCATGAGATTTCAAGAATAAACTACAGTTTTCAGTAATGTTACTTCATTTCTAAGTAGTGGTCTCCCTCATTATTGATCTACTATACTTATTTTTTTTTTTATTTTTTTTGAGTTGGAATTCTTGAAAAACTCATCATGGCTTGGAATAAAATCACTCTAATCAATTCACTGTGTTGTCAATTGATATGTAATGATAATTTCTTTCAGAACCTGCATTTTTTTAAAATCATCAAATCCAAAATTTCCTGAATCATGGTTATAAGCAAGCCATCTGTCAATCATGTCACTCCTTTATTGGCCCTCTAAGCTCTGAGCTTGGCAAAGGCAGTGATTTTGAATTGTGCCCCAGTATCTGGCATTTCATAACAATTCTCTCCAAAGCAGATAGTATAAAGCAAAAATAACAGGATTCTGTTTCATTGTTTGATGACTATTGAATTAACGGTGATTGGAGAATCTCAATCTCGGTTCAATACAGAAATGGCAGGAATTGCTCAAGAATATGGAGCAGTTGATCTGTATATCTCAGAAGGGATGTGGAGGAGATTGCAGAGATTGATTCTTCTTTTCCCATGTTGTCTCTTGGTCTCTTTCCTCATGGATAGAAACATGGTTAGAGAAGCATTGAGGATTAAATTATGAGGTAGAAGAAGCTAGAAATGAAGCAGCTAGAAAAGCAGTTGTCATGGTGAGTCTGAAATATATAATGGAAAGAGAGAGTAGAGGGGTAAATTAAGACTTCATGAGATTAAACTCAGCAGTAGCAGAAAATTAAATCCAAACCTACTCATCTGCTGCTTGGAAACTGTAGCCAATTCATTTTATAAGAGGAAGAATTTCTTTCCTAAGAAGCAGTCAAAGTTGTAGACTGTGGTTACAGCTACACTGTCCATTTTATCTGCATTTGTGGTTATTGTTAATAACACTAATATTATAATTGTGAACTTTTACTTGGGGGTCTTAATAAGCTTAATAAGCTTATTCCTGTAAGTGCTAAACAGGATGATGGCTAGAGACACTAGAAAGACAACTTAGTGACTGAAGCTTCCAAATTTAGCAAGGTTTGGGTAGGATGTCCCCACACCAAAACATAGCATTGTACATAGTATAGTAGATATGAGGGTTGGAACAAAATGTTATCAAATAGGTAAGAATTAAGGTTATTTGTCATGTAATGCTTCTAAGAAATGCAGAATTAGGCAAATTCAGAAATCATATTCACTTCTTTAACCTGGCTAAAGAAATTAAAAGATTTTAGAGTGAAAAGGAGATTTGAATATGTAGGTCTGTGAAAGTCTCAAGAAGTAGGTCCCTTGAGTAAAACTTTGCAGTAGCATGTCCCTACCCCCTTTAAACTTAACATTGTTACTTTCTGTGTATGTATGTGTGTTTATGTGGTGGGTGCTTTTGATGTGTGTATGGACACATTTGATCATGACTATGGAAACAAGAGAATGACTTTAGGCTACCCAGTAGTTGTCGAACTTGGTATTTTTGTTGTTGTTGTTGTTTTTGTTTGTTTGTTTGTTCTTGAGAGAGGGTCTCTGATGTAGTGTGGATGAGAAAGTACCAGGCCTTAATGAATCCCTGGTCCCCAGTTGGTGGAACTGTTTGACAAAGATGAAGTTGGTTGGAGGAGGTGTGTTGCAGGAGGGTGGTTTCAAATGGGTAGTGCCATTGCTAATGGTTCAAAATGTCAACTCTTACTTGTTTTCATGCCTTTCCCTGCCATCATGAACTCTAAAACTCTGAAAATGAAACTTAATTAAATGCTTTCTTTTATAAATTGTAATGCTAATGGTGTTGTATGCAACAATAGAGAAGTAACTGAGACAAAAATTCGTACCTGGAAACGGGCTATTGTTATTAAATGCTGACAAAGCTGTTTTTGGCAGAATGTGGAAGGCTTGAAGGTGGTCGAACACTGTCAGCAGAGCTTAGATGGCCATCCTAATGTGTGAGTCCTGCTGACAGCTATGCAGACTCAAGAAGCCTAGATCATAAGATTTTGGGAGGGAGATGATCTTAAAAACCTGACCAGAGACAATTCTTGTGATATTTTGTAAGAAGGTCAGTCCTAAGAATTTTCCTGAGACTAAATTGAAATGTACTGGATATATTTCCTTGAGGGTAGATCAAGACAGCTTGGTATTGAGTCTGTTTTATATTTATTAGTAATCATTCATACTGATGTTTACAGTGAAAAAGAGAAAGAATGGAAAGATGAAATGAGAAATACACCAATTAAAGGGAAAAAAAAAGAGTAGTGAAAAATTAAATGTTGGAGCTCAGGCTCGTACTGAAAGAGATTAGGAGATCAAGAAGAGGTCTGATCCACATTTGATAAAAGAGAATAGTACCCCTCAGGTCAAGACCTCATACAGCTAAGCTTCCAACTTGTGAAAGAAAATGGACTAAGAAATTTTCTGCTCAAAAGAATTAACATCAAATGAAATCTTCTATAAATGTAATTCAAGGCATTCTGTCTTTAACCCCAAAGTCATACTTAAACATGGAAATATTGTCCAGATAGTTCTGGCTATCAAGTCATGAAGGATACATTAGTTAACAGGTTGTACAATCTTTCTCTGCTCTTATGAAGACCTGATGAAGCCAAGAATGTGGTAAATGCATCCTTGCATAGAGGTTATTAGATGCCTGCTGTTGTGTGAAGCAATAAAAGTGAAACCTGTATTGTATTGAAAATCCCAAGATTAGAGGTGATTCGGCCAGGAGAAACCTCCCAAGGAGAACTGGTCACAGAAAATGGAAACAGCCCAAGAGAGAGAATTATATATCAGACATATATAAGTCTGAATTATCTAAATCCTCTAATATCAGACATGAAGCTAAAGGATTTGGAGTTTGGTCTTGTTTTTGTCTAGCATTTCCTCTCTATAACTTCATGCCTTCCTTTGTAATGGTAATGTATATTTTGTATCATTATATATTCTAAATATATACATCTAAAGTACTTTATACCTTTACTTTATAAGGCATCAAACTTAATAATTTGTCTTTAGTCTCAGAAGAGAGTATGGACTTTGAAACAGTGACAGCTGAATGAGCATGAAACATTTTGTAGTTGGACAAAATATATTTTGCATTTTGGTAAGAAATGATTGTCTTAGGCTCCTGTTTTTGAATACGTCATCCCCATTTGGTGGAACTGTTTGGGTAGTACTGGAAGTTGTAGCCTTCTTGGACATGGTGTGCCTCTGGGGAAAGGATCTGGGATTTGTAAAGACTTGCCCTATTCCTAGGATGATCTGTCTCTCTTCCTACTTTTTGGGAGTTTATGATGATGTAAGCTCTCAGCTGTTTCTGCTGTCAATTCTTTGCTTCATCATCACAGATTATTTCTGTCTGGAAGAAAAACAAAAGCTCAATTAAATGTCTTCTTTCATAAGTTGCCTTTGAGCAGAGTGTTTTATCATAGCAATAGAAAATTAAGTAAGGCAGTCTCTGTCTTGAGGTTTCTACTGTTGTGATAAACACTGTGGCAAAACACAACTTGGGGTGGATGGAGTTTATTCATCTTACAGTTTACAATGCATCATCCAGAGAAGACAGGGAAAGAAGTCAGGACAGGAACCTGGATATAAAAACTGAAACAAAAGCCAAAGAGGAATTCTACTCACTGGTTTATTTTCCATGGTTTGGTCAGTCTGCTGTTTTATACACACTAAGACCATATCCCCAGAGTTGGTACCTCCCACCATGCAATGGGCCTTCTACATCAATTTTTAACCAAAAAATAAAAATAAATGAAATATATATATATAAAAAAAAAAACAAAATAAAAATAAAAAGTGCTTCCATCCCTGAACTGCCTACTGGCCAATCTTGTGGATAATTTACTTTAAATTAAGATTCCTCTTCCCATGAATGTCTACTTTTTTTTATCAAGTTGATTGAAATCAACGAGCTCAGTCTGGCTGACTAATGAGCCTCACTAATCTACCTGTCTCCACTTCCACAGTACTGCAGTTAAAAGCTCCACAAATGGATGCTGAGTCTTGAACTCAGATATGGCAAATATCTACTGACTGAGCAATGCCCCAAGTCTGAAACTTGTTCCCTTATTTGTGAATATGTTGACTATAACAGATGGACAAAGATGAGATGAGCGCAGAAACCCAACTGAAGTCAGAGATGCAGCACATACATTAGACGTTCCCAGGAATGCATCAGGTGTGATTAATGAACTATAAACCAGTCTAATTATTTAAACCCCTGGAATTAACACAAAGAGTAGCTATAAATGTTATAAAGGAACAGCAGTCAGATAAAAGATGGTAAAGTGATCCAAAATGAACAAGAATGGCTGCCTTACCAGAAAGATGGATAGCCTGGAAGGCTCTTAATATAAGGGTAACACTCATATGGCTGGAAATGAGTCACCTTTAGACAAGTCCACAGGAAGAAGGATGTTCAAAGGAATTTGAATACAGGAACACGCAGTGGACACCAGCAAGTAAGCCTTAGAGAAAGTGTGGGTATGGAAGTCCTTCCTCCAGTCTCTTTTCTATGTGCTCTATTTATAAAACCAAATTAGGCAGAGCGTAAGTCAAAGAATTTAATGTAGCTCCAGGAATCTGTGTCAGAATAGGAGTAGCTGGTGAATGAAGATGAGATAAAATAGGCACACCAAAGAGTAGATTGCTATGTATAATCTATGATCCATCATCTGTTGAGAGACAACCATTCCCTCAATATAGTTTACGTTACATGTGCAGATTTTCTTTACATAGTCTTGTAAGTGATCTATCAATTTGACTTGCTTGAATTAAATTGAATTTCAAATAAGAAGAGACAATATTTTAGGTCACAACTCCTGGGAGAAAAGTAGACAGCTGACCTCTGGTTTTTTGACTAGCTATAACTTGGGATCTTAGGCAACGATCCCCCAGTGGGTTTTATTTTTGATGGGTTCATAATAGGGAAAGGAAATAAGATGCTGAAAGCTCAAAGTAAGAAATATAAATATATAAAAAAGACCTCGGGAAGATATTTGACAAAAGTTTGGAGACGTAAGTTTGAGAGAAGGCTCGTGAACCTTAAATAAAAGGAAGTATTTGAGTTTTTTTTTTAAAGGACAGATAATTGTGATAAGGATTAGTAGTTCTCCACAATAGATGGCCACTGGTAGAGGCGAGGTGGGGCAGAACCCACTTTTCTTTTAGGGGCCGGCCACCAGGGATTTGACCATTATCCAGTGACTACATGGACCATGCAAACTGAACTTGTTTTCTTTTATTTTATTTTTTAATTTTTTAATGAGGTGGGAGGCCACAAGGTTGGGGGTGGACAAGTGAGGCCTGGGAAATTGAGGGGATTAAGATGCACTATGTGAAATTCGTGAAACAGTAAAAAGAATATTTTGTTAAAAGGAGAAGAAAAGTAGTGAAGGCAAAGAGTGTTATATGTGTCCCTGTATCTATCTGTCTATCTGTTTATCTGTCTATCATCTATCCACCCATCCATCTGTACATAGCTTTATCTGTATTTTTTAAGAAGTTCCATATGAAATGTACTATTCTTTTCTTTGGTCACACAATAGTCCAATGAAACTTTTTTATTATATAATAGGATATTAATATTTATTACTATGAATTATATGCCAATGAATGTTCATTTTGAAAGTCCATAGAAATTAGTTTCCTACTGTATACAACTCTCAAGTTATCTTTATACCTGTGGACTCCTCGCTAAAGCCTGATGTTGTATTGTCATGGTATCATTATCCAACAAGAAAAATGAATTCTTTGCTTATTTCATGTGCTTCCTAGAAGTTTGGAGACTACTGCAGGCAAATCCTACCACAATGAATTTTGGTGATTCTATTTGTTTCTAGTGACAGATGATTTTCAATCATCAGACATAAGGCTGATAGAAGGAAACAACTACATCTTCTTGGAGAAAATTAACACATTTTTGTAAGCATTGGGATGTTTCATTCCTGCTATTAATTCTCTTCAAATAAATGGAAAAAAAAAACTGTTTCCATGTGTTCCTAGAAACAAAATTGACTTCTTCATAGAAAAATAGTAGTATTAGCACAACTGCAGACCAATGTCATAAAATAAAGTCTAAAATACAGAAGAAAATTATCCAGAAGTGGTACTTGGCAGTCCCCGAACAACCAGTTCTAATGTAAACAGGTTGAACTCAGATGATAACAAATAAAGAAGCAAGGGTTGGAGAAATCATGCAATGGATAAGAACCCTTGCTGCTCTTGCAGAAGACACAAGATCTGTTCCCATAACACTAAGATGCTCACACCACCTGCAATTCTAGCTCTACGACACCTGACACCATTTTCTGGCTTCTATAACCATATGTAAGTATGGGTACATTTACACAAGTTGACACCCATATAAAAATAAAATTAAATATTTTTAAAATTCCACAATATGAGATAGTCAAAAATGGAAATTAAAATGAATCAATCAACAAAACTATTACATATTACATTACTAGTTTTATTTACCAAGTTCAAAAGCATTTTTTTTAAAAAAAAGATAAGCTGAGTATACCTACAGGTCTCTTCTTAAGACATATGTTTTGGAGAAATATTGAATAGTAACTGACATGATTTATCAGCTTGAGAAGGTAAGAAATATTTTATGTGCAAAGTATTTGAAGGAGAAACTAAAAAAACATCAATTTTAAATTCATAGTCTAAGCCTGAATTTTATGTCACACAATAAATTTTTCTAAGTAAAATAGAACTTAAAATGTAGATTACATAAGGAGTCTGTGGCTGAGTGCTATGTGCGGCGGGTAAGCTATAACATGGCCATTGGAAGTGGGGGGACACTCAGTTCTAAGCATTTTAATTGAGACATAAGTTGGTGAGGGTAAATTACATGAACAGAAACTACTGAAGCAAATATGTAACCAGGAAATTGTTTTTGGAAGAGATTAGTACAACAGATTTTTAATAGGTTTAATCAGTTGAAAAGAAAATGATTCCTACAGTATGGAAGAACTCAAGTATTAAGGAGAACATGGAAGTTGTAGAATACAACACTTTAACTTAATAAAGTGAATAAAAAATACATAGCCAAAAAAAAATTCATTAAAAAATAATTAGGTGGGCTTGGGAAAAGTCCTTAGAAAGAATATCAACAACATTCCTTCAATAGAGTTTGTGTAGTTTGTGGGGAATGGACAGGAAGTTCATGAGTATCTTATTATAATGGATATTTGCTTCAATTCTTTCATAAATTAACTACTTTTATATATTGTGTCCATATAACCATATTGAATTGCATGCACTAGTGTTTCCCCTTTGGAATTTAGCTGGAATTCCATCCTTTGAGAGTCTTTGAGATATAGGAACATACATAGAATAATGACCTAAGTGTTATTTCATTCTGAAGTTTGAAAGAGAGTTAAGAGGTATAAGTAGGAAAAATGATTTTTAGCACCTGGAATATTGGATTCAAATAAATGAGAAAGTTTGTTAGTCACTTATGCTGTTGCTGTGACAAAAGACCCAAAAAAGCAGCTTAAGGAAGAGACGGGTTATTTTTGGCTCATATTTAAAGCTGTGGTCCTTCATGGTTTATATACTCAGTGCTCTGCTTTTAAAAGCAATTTCCTAAAACTCGTTTTAAAAAAATCTTGGCTACTAGATGCTACCTAAAGTAGGGCAAATATAATTCACTATTGAAATCTCCTTTCAATTGATTAAGTGGAGGTGAACACAGGCACACACATAAAAACACGTACATCATAAAAAGAGACATATGACACAGATGAACATAAACACAGAGACATGTCCATACATACTCACACAGAAGAAAAGAGAGACATCCAAAATGTGTACAAATACACATAAATTCGTACAGTTATGTAGTGAGACAGATAGAGAGATTGAGCAAGAGATGGAAAGAGAATAAATGTCCTTTTAGGACATCTTATATACCACAATGACCTACCAGACAATATATGGCTATTGTTGTCAGAGAGGTAAGATGGCCACTGGGGATTTGAGGATGACATTGTTGAAGAAAATACATGTTTGATACTATAATATTGGCAAAACTCCATAGCTAGAGAAATCCTATTCTGTAGGAGGGAACCTTCAAGTTTTGTTTTACTCAAAGGACAAGTTGTCAAACTGCCTCCTACATATTTAATTTATGCACATAGATTAGTCCTGTTCTCATCACTGAAGCTTTTATCTAATTATTCTTTAATAATAAAAAAAGTAAGGAGTCAGATATTGAGGTAACAACCTGATTGATCAGAGAATTAGTGGGGAAGTGATCAGTGATATCTGCTCTCCTTCCAATGGCTTTCTAAACCTCTCCCTACTGCTCCCTAGTTTCTCTCTGTCCTTGGTCCTGAAACCTCTGTTAATTTTGGTGAGCTAGTCACTAGTTCTCCCCTCTGATTCAAAGTAAACTTTACTGTCAATCTTGGGAGTGTCAGAGGGAGATCAAACTCCCCCACAATATTTCCCACCTTTGTCTAAATAAAAAGGTAAGGTTATAACTCTAATACAGTAAAACTATACAGAACATGAACAGGTGAGAATTATATTCACAATGTCCAGGCCATTTGCATTTGGTAAATTCAGAGAAAATACTCCATTATCTATTCTATCTTGATGAGTCCAACTTTTTGGCTTTCTTTCCTAACTTGTATTACCAACACAAAACTTTTAGATATCAAAACATTTTCCTAGACAAACAATTTAAGCCTTTATGCCTTTCAACCTAACAGATTTTATACCTCTTTTGTGAATTTGGAAACACCAAAAATCTGTAGATATATCTATTTCTTCTTCAACTCCTTAAGAGACCCAATAAGGATATAATGTTTCCCAAGTAAACAGAAAACACAAGCAAAAAACTTCCAAAACAATGGAAATGACAGAAACAGTTGTTGCCTGTACAGTCACTCAAGATTGCTTTGAAAGTTTGGGACATTCATCTTCAACCTACAAGCCTAGACTATCTGACAAACTTTTCTGTGAAGCAGAAATTTTGAAGGACTGTCCTACCTTGTCTTGGAAATTTCAACAGTGACCTTCTTTTGTGTACTTCTTGTCTAGTTTGGATAGCATACTGTCAACAGTCAAGACAAGAGCAGTTTCTTGCCCAATGACTAACTTTGGCACAATAAAATCAAACTCCAAATGGAGATATTTCAATGTCTATTATCTGTTTTTTAAGAAAATATTTGCTGCCTGTAACAGAGGTGTCTCACTGTCATGAAAACCTTAGGTAATTAAAACATCTTAAATTCCATTTTCTGAATTGTTTTCTGAAGTGTTTCAAGACCACATATCATATATCTCTCTTCAACCTTGAGAACATGCCTAACATGGATACAAATTTAATTGGTAGATGACTATTAACCTGCATTTATTAATTATCCTAAATAGTTTAAATAATAACTTCTAAGGACTAGAAATTTACATTACATTTTTAAATGAGCTGCATATGAACAATACCTTAAGCAGTTGTAGCAACATATATGCAGCATAATATAAATAACTGTAAATTTGTATTAATATACAAAAGTCCATACCAATGCAAAATACTTGAGATTAATAGTTTTTTTAGTGTAAAGTAGATTCAATATTCTACCCTTATATCATATCATTCCTGTATCCTGCTTTTTCTTTTCAGAAAGAAATCCATGACTCTAACATCTCTTGCTTCGTTTCCTCCTTTACCAACAATTTGCAAATAACTGCCTTAAAATTTTACAAACATCCATAACCCATTGAATAACAAGGAACCACCCATACCACCTCTTGAGAATGTGGATTTCTTATGTATTTAACAAAATCTCGCCATTCCTTATCCCCAACATCCCAGAAGCCATGTTCTGTTTTCTCATATTCTGATTTTGAATACTCTATATTTTTATAGAATCAGAAGCATAAGTTATATACTGTTTATCTGATGATGTCATGATTAGATTAATTAAGCTAGGGTTATACCCTCAACAATCATCCATGTTTTAATAAATGGAAAAATTTTATTATTTATTGAAGAGCATTTTGTTATAAAAATACATACTCTTCCCCCTTTGCTTCTTCATTTAATCATCTATGGAAGTTCAGGTTTTTCCCACAGTTTAACTGTATCCAATAGTGCTCTTATGAACAAGAGAATGCCCGCATCTCTTTAATAGTGTGCTTTCTGTTCTTTTGAATATATACTTTTAGCTATGCACATTCATACACACACAGACACACACACACACACACACACACACACACACACACAGATATTGTGTGAATATATCTTCCTCTCTTAAGTAAGTAAGCGCACACATATACTTACATATGTTCTTTCATTTGTCAAAATTTAAAGAAAACAGAGATAAGGAAATAAAAAAATCCTTTTCAATGAAAATAATAAATATTCAGATATGATCTCATAATGTTCTGGTATAGAAATGTTGGGGTCAGGCTAAGTAGATTAAGTAAGCCTTGGCATTTTATCTTAATAGTTTGGAGACTTTATTTTATTTATTTTATGGATCGTGAGCATGACTTAGGAGAAACATGGAGAAAATTGTAGTTGTACAGTCTTTACTGTTCTCAGCCAACTTCTTTGCAATTTGTGGTATGATGTCTCAAGATATCTACTGTATTCCCTGCATCTGAGTTCTCACTTTATGTACTGGCTGAACATTATACATCACATATTTATGTGTTATTATTAACATATTTGTCATTGACCAAAGTTCTGTTTAAAAAAAGAAACAGCACACTCTGTATTTCCGGGTAGAAATTGTCTTAATGAGCATCTATAAATACATAAAGTGAGAATTCCCACAGACAGTCCTTCTGTCTAGCCAAATTTATCTACATACATTGTTCTCATATGGAGATTATATCCAGACCCCCTAGAATAAAAAAAATCATTCCACACTTCCATTCAGTAGTACAGCCCCTTGGCCTGGATCTCTGAATTATATTTTCTCAACTCTGCAAATGAATTCTAGTGAATTAAACATCTGCCCAGAATAAGATGCCTGAATGAAAGCAAAGTAACTGTGAATCACATTTATGTGAATTGTTATCAGTGAATGATATGGTATCAGTAGCAGAGAAGTTTTTAGGAATCCCTTGCCATCAGTTAAGTATCTCATGTTTAAGACATATATCAGTTACGTTTTGTTGGTGTGATTTAAAAAACACCATGTCTCAGACCAGTTCCTGTCACATGCAAGATGTAGAATTTCAGCTAGTTCACAAGTACCATGGGCCCATGCACATCTCTACACCATATGCCATGGTGTTAGTGAACGGAACCTCTCAACTATATGTGAGTCACCCCAATTAAGTATTTTCCCACATAAAGAGTTGCCATGGTCATTGTGTCTTTTCACTAAGATGATGACCAAAAGCAATGTACAGAATAGGTTATTTCTTGCTAACAGTTCCATAAGAAAAGACGACAATGGTGATAAAGGCATAGCAGCAGGCAGCCAGAAACAGGGGCCGGAGATATTTCTTGAACAGTAAATGTAAATCATAGAGAAAGAAACTGAAGTAGGTGAATTTATAAATTCCTGTGATGCAGTTTCTCCAACAATCAGATTATATAACATCCTTGAGGGTTCAAATATATGAGCCTTGGGGCACATTTCTCATTCAAACCATACCAGTATGTTTATCTCCCACTGCTAATGTGCCTTGTTGGTAGATCACTATCATATTTACCGCTATGTCTTAACTAAAGCAGAGTGATTATATTTGTTATTATTCAAGTACTATCTGAATGACCATTCAAAAGTATCTTTATTTGAACAGTTTAGACAGCTTATAATATACTAGATTTTGAAACTATAATCAAAAATATTCTCAAGACAAACTAGTAAGTTGCACAGCATGGATCTTCAAAAACACATAAAATTGGGGGTTTGTTGTTGTCTTGTTTATATCAAAATCTGAAAAATTCTGAGACAGTGAAATTTAGAAAGTTTTCCCAAACCTGGATATGCTTCTTTTGTTTGATTGATTTGCTTGCATGGTTTTGTGGTGTTTGGGGGGGGGGTTCTCATATGAACCAGACTGGCCTGGAAGTCACAATTTTCCTGTCTTGGCTACCAAATGTTTGGAATGGAAACATACAATTTGTCTTTTTGGTCCTATATGTGCTAATTGTTGCTCCTCCCGTCAGATTTTAGTTTATGTCAAACATCTGAAATCTCAGGTCTCAACAGAAAGGAAAAGATCTTTATTTTATCTATATTGTTTGAATGGTTCATTATCTGGTAGAAAATAATTACTTGGGGATATTGACTAATGCTTGAGGGCACAAACTAAATTTTTGAGACTTATCAGCAGTTTTGCTCCAGGGCTCTGCTTTATCCGCCTTTAAGGATCCACTTATATTGAAGTTCAAGCTATAGGAAAAAGGTTGGACTAAACAGAATTGTTGATGCAATGGATTAAATGAAGGTCTGATTTAGATAAAATGCTTCCTTGAAGTAATTTTGTGTGGTAGAAAGTAGTACACACACTAAACTATTTTCCTGTTCTTGATTTCAAGAACAGTAGAGCATATTGGTCCATGGCTGACCAATGGTATCTTGTTCCTTGAAGCAAACAACAGCTTTTTAGCTGGGGAGAAGATTCACCAATTAAGAGTCCTTCCTGGTCTTTCAGAGAATCCAATTTGGTTCTTAGAACCTACATCAGATAGATAGACAGACAGACAGGCAGACAGGCAGACAGATAGATGATAGATGAATAGATAGATAGGTAGATAGATAGAAATAAGTGACAAGGAGAAAAGAAGCATTCCCTTCTGAGAGCCTCATATGTAAGTACAAAATATTGAATTAAGTATTTGCTATACATGTTGGTGAAGACATAAATAAAATGTGTTTATAATAAGTAACTCAAATCACTTAGCTGACATTGCAAACAATGAATATTAATAAAAACCCATACAACAGAAAATAATAAAGAAACCAAGGGAATCTTTAAAAAGTAAATAAAAAAAGGAGGTAACACACTAACTTCAAATGAACTACAATGCTATATTTCTTAAAATAGCATGATATTGGGATGAATACAAATGCATAGACCAGTAGGACTAGAAATGAATCCATGTATTTTTTACAGTCAATTGATTTTCAAAAAAAGTGCTAATTGCTACAACATTGTGGAAAGGAATGAATGTAATTTCTAAAAAAAGGTATTTTCAATTATAGGAAATCAATGATTTTTGGTATTGTTCTTTTATCTACTATGAAGATACAAAATTGAAACTCTTTGGTCAGAAAAAGATGTATAAGAGGTTAGAGCACTTGCTGTTTTTGCAGGGGACCAGAGTTCAGTTTATAACACATTCACTGAGCACCTCAGAACCTACTGTAATTCCAACATCATGGAATCTGGTGCCTTCTTATGGCCTCCATGGTTACTCACACATATGCAGCTTACATAACACAGGGACACACATATGCATATATCACATACACATAATGACACACAAACAACATACATACATACACACACACCTGCGTCATGCTTTAGGTTCCTGAGGAAGTGATGAAAGTTATGAGTTCTCTTCCAAAACAGGGTATGTGGTTGTGCCATAAGTCAAATGAGAGCTGAGACTTGAGCAAGAAGGCCAGGGACAAAGCAGTTAAGGCAGGAAAGAGGCCACAGCACATATCAGCATATGCAAATGTGCATGTCTTACCTCACAGGTTCTCAGAGTTGAGAATTCAGTTCTGGGTTAGCCCAGGACAAACAGCTCTGATAATCTTTACTGTATAGTCCAGCTGCAAGCTGCTTGTATTATTTCTAACTGAAGATTCAATTCACTGCTTATCAACTGTTGATATTTTACCATGGTAACTCCTGGAGCTGAAGACACTTAGATCAACTCGAAGAACTATCATTTGCCCTTTGAAGTTGGCAACTTCCATAGTGAATCATTCAGAGAGAGCATGAAAAATCACTAGAGACTGAGCATGGTCCTTCTACAGCCTAATTCTGAAAGACTTTGTTCACAGTTCTTTGGAATTCAAAGAAGACTCCCTAAGTATACTAAGATTTGTGAACAACTGCAACCCATTTTAGGAAGGCTATCCACCATACACAGTTCTAAATATTGTTCCCTCAAAGATCTCCAAGCACCAGAGAAAATCAGCATGAGAGCCAATAACCCAACCTGCAAACAGAAAAGGGCTTAAGAAAAGGGTTACAGCTCATGTTTCTACCAAAGCATTATGATGATTAAAAAAAGAAAAACTTTATAAATTTGACTAAGGAATTGGAAACACTGAAGTATCTCCTTCTTTCTCTCTTCCTTACATACATGCATACATACGCGCGCACACACACAGAGGCATAGGCATAGGCAAATGCACATACACAGGTACATACTCACATACACAATCACATAATACAAATTTACTGTTTTAGAATTTTTAAATGATTTTTTCTTATTTTATATATTGATCCCAGTTTCCTCTTCCTCCCATACTCCCATGCCCCCTGACCTCCCCTCCCATCCCACAGGAAGGGTGAAGCCTTCCAGGAGGGATCATCAAAATCTGTCAAGTCATTTGGAGTAGGATCTAGGCCCTCCCTCCTGTCTCTACTTTAAGGGAGTATCCCTCCATGGGGAATGTGCTCCCAAAGTCCATTCATGCACCAGAAATACATCCCTTAGACTTCCCAGGCTTTCTAACTGAGACACACCTTCAGGGGTCTGGGTCAGTCCAATGCTGGTTTCCCAGCTATCAGTTTGGTGTCTATGAGCTCCCCCTTGTTCAGGACCCCAACTAACAATCTGAGCAAAAGTAGAGAGGCTACCTTAAATGTCCTTCCCTAATAATGAGACTGATACATAGTGAATATGTCATCCTAGAGCCTTCATCCAGTAACTGATGGAAACAGAAGCAGATACCCACAGCTAAACACTGAGCTGAACTCCTGGAATCCAGTTGCAGAGAGGCAGGAGTAATAAGCAAAGGGGTCAAGACCATGCTACAAAAACCCACAACTTTATTTTTGAAAACGCTTTCACATGATAGATAAAAATATGTAATAATCAATCACTGAGCCCTGGATTCGTTGCTAATTTTATCCCAATTTTTCTCACATTTAGCAAATTTAATCATTAAACCTATGGTTAGGAGGTTGTCCTGATTTTCTGTGCTGAAGCTAGGGCTAGATTAAGTGTCCTCTTTTGGGTGCTTGTGCTAGGATGGTGGCCTTATGGGAGATATCCTGTGACTTCTGAAAGAGCTCACCCCCCCCTTTTCCACATTTTGCTAAATTGATGCTCTCTTAACATTTTGAAATTGGAAAAGGAATTATTTTTACTCCATAGAGATTATAAAATATCACAATTTTGAGCTCACTCCTGTCATTTTTGAAAATGTTTTATTTATCCTTTGAAAATTTCATGTTGGTAAAGAATATTTTCTTCCTATCCACCCAGAACGGCCTCAATCCACATGCCCTACATTCTCTGCCTTCTTCTACTCCCTCTCAACATCACTACTCTTTGTTGTTTTTGTTTGTTATTAATAACACCCCCCAATTCAAATTAGCACCCAGTGAAGCATGGAAAATCTTCTAGAAACTAGATCCCCAGAAGAAAATAACCCTCTATCCCTCAGCATACATCAACTCCAACAGTTTCTCTGCCAATGGTAGAGCTATTGGCTACACTCTTCCTTTGCTTGCTTTTTTTTTTAATTTAATCTTTTAACACAAAATGATCATTGAACATCACAATCTATTTCTGTAAAAGTTACTGTTCTATTACTCTGATAAAACAATCTTATAAATAGCAAGTTAAGGAGAAAAAGGTTTTGTTTTGGTTTATAATTCTAGAGAGAGGTTCATAATCATAGGGAAAGCATAACATGGCAGTAGAAGCAGAAATCAGAAAGATCATATTTGATATGTACACATGAAGCAAAAAGAGAAGACAGTAAGAAAGACTAGGCTAAAAACCTTCATAGACCTCTGCCAGTGATACACCTCCTACATCAAGGCTCCACCATTTAGCTTCCATGTCCTCCATAAAAAGAACCAACTGGGTACCGAGTGTTCAAATGCACAAGCCTATGGGGATAATTCTCATTTACATCACAAGTGCAAAGAGAAATACAAGAGATATTAAAAAAAAATAGATCCTGAAAGATACAGTTCTAAATCTACACATTTATTTCTATCAAACTTCCAATATTCCTAGTTAATCACAGCTAGCAAAGATGTTACTTCCATAACTCTTTATTTCATGCTGCCTTAGTCACTTCCTTTGCCACCTAAGCTATTATTTTCATTTATTCTTAAGTCATTTTGTTTAATGTTTACCCTCCCATAATTATGCAAAAGAAACCACAAAGATGCACACAGCTCTGTTGGTCAATGTCTGTGAAGCAAGCAGGTTATACAGCAGGAGTTATAGGTTCAGTTCCAGGCTGTAACATTGTAAAGTGAGAGACATATAATATAACACATATTAATAAAACCACATCTTGCTGAGAGAAAGTCAGGCTTTTTAAATCACAGGTGCTAATGAGAGCACACCTGCTGGGATCCAGGGAAGCTGCATATTTTACGTAGATATGTGGATATAACAGAGTATACTATCTCTGAATGTCAACCAGCCCTATCAATGCAGATTCAATGACCATACTGGGAAAAATACTACATTTTAGTGCTCTTATTTCTTGCATGTCTTTAAGAATATGCTGTCTGTTTCTGACATCCATGTTTTGATAAGTCTGCCTAAAAAGGAAGCTGAAGATTTTTGACTTGCAAATAATTTGTTCAACAATTCATTTGTTAGGCAAGTTACAGTATATTGGGTAATAAGGTGTCACCTAGGTGCTAGAAAATTTGCTCTTAAGTTCAAACTCAGACATATTGAAACAGGATTTGCATTTTCAATAGATGTAATGTGTCCTGGTTAATCTTAATAGCCAGTTTTAGGCAGGCTGTAGTCTCCTGAGAGGAGAGCCTAGAGACTCAGGTGAGCGATACCTAGACCAAACTCACCTTGTTTGCTAATTATTAAAGGATGAACTCAGCCCAATATGATTGGTGCCTGACTTTGGGTAGGTGCTGGTGAAATACATAGAAAACTAGCTAAGCATGAGGCTGCAAGTAGATATCAGGCAGTGTCAATATATAAAAGTTTTGCCTCCTATTCGTACTTGAGTTCCTGTCCTGATATCCTTTAGTAATGAGCTATGACCTGGAAAATGAAATAAACAGTTTGCTCCCCTGAGATTATTTGGCTATGGTGTTTTATTCTATAACAAAAAAACCACTAAAATCTACAAATAAAACATATCTACCCCCTGAAAGTTTGAGAAACACCATGTAAAGAAACATGTTATCTTTGTAGCTACTGCTTCTTTTATAATCAAACAAGATACACACACACACACACACACACACACACACACACACACACACACACACAAACACATGTCTTTTAATTTGATGTGATTTTCGTTATGCTATTCATGTCTGTTTTCTCTTAATATAAAATTGCAAAAAAGTTTAGCTCTTATTAGGACAATAATTACATTTAAAGAATCCTTCTGCAAAGAAAATATGTATGCATTGTACTATTGTATTATTATATTCATTCCAATGCAGAATGTGGATCAAGTTTTATTTGCCTTATAGTCTTTATTCCAAAAAGATATGTATGCATGCTCCTATTTTTTCCTTTCAGGGACTACTTCAAATAAAGTTAGGAAAATAAAATACCTTCACTAGTAATTCTTCTAGTATATACCAGTTCATAGAAGTACATTGTTCAAAATCCATTAGTATCTAAATTTTGATACATCAAGAACACTTGTACATCAAAATCATATGGATAAAAATCAGTTTTAATAATAGATAATCAGGACAGAGGGACTGGGAACATAGCTTATTTAAAGAGTACCAACTGCTCTGGCATAGAAAAAAAATGTTTGGTTCCTGAACCCACATCAGTGGCTCATGACTGCCTCTAACTCCATATCAGAGAATGTGATGCAAGGTGGTTGAATATGCATCTGGAAGCAACCAAGCAAAATGTAGCATTCTTCCATTGTGTTGGTTTCAGTTCCTGACCTGCCTTTCCTCAATGATGGGCTGTGATATGAAGTATAAGCCAATCAAACCCTTTCCTCCCCCAAATTTGGTTTTGGTTATTGTTACATCATGCACAAAGTAACTAAAAGTAGCTAAAACTATAGCTACCCATTCACGTATCCATATATCATACATACACATATTGATTGATAGAAATATACATACATAGATACATACTTATATACATACACACTTTTTAAGGAAATACAGTAGTGTTTATCATGGCATAATGGTAATTTGTGATAATTATGTATACTATTTACAGAAAAAACACAAACCAAAATTCTGTAAATATTGAGTAAAGGATTTTTGAACTTTAATTTTTGTTTTCCCAAAGAATAATTTAAAATTTTTTTCTTTGTCATGGATCATTTGAAGTTTATTTTTAAAATAAGACACATATTCTAGTTTATGATTCCTTTCATATAGAAAATAGTATAAGAAAAATAAGGCTTAAATATCGTATCTGTGCTAAGAATGCATAATGTATTTCCTCCCACATACTGAACCATGGTCAGTGCCTGCAAAAATATTAAAATTGTTTAGTGTTCTACTTCTCTATTAGCCCAAAACAAAGACCACCAAAATTTGAAATGAGAAATAGTATCTAGTCTTGGAGAGGGAAAAAAAGTGACCCTGATTGTTTTGTGGGAGTTTATCTCTTTTGTTTTCAGTAGCACAGATATGCTTGGCAACAGAAAAATAATGAAACAATAAATCAAGTTAACCTAGACATGGCAGAAAAATGAGTTTCATTCTTTATGAAAGATAGCCATCTTTCCAAATTTAATTCTTTATAAATTAAATTTTGTAAAATTAAATACTGAGATAATAAAGAATTTTATAGTTATTATTAAGTGTTACTTGTATAGTTCCTGTTTTGTATCAACATTGAGAGACTATGCAACCCTGATTTGATGCTATTTCTCTGCTTTGAAAAGGATATAAAAGAGAATTTGTGATTCTCCCTGCTAGCAGAACAGCAGAACAATAATTCATTGGAATGTCTGCAAATGATAGAAACCTTTTCAAATGAGTTCTACAGGGAAAACTACATTACTTGGCTAGAAATGTTGGCATTGTATTAATGTTCCCATTAAAATATGTGGAAGTCTAGGGAGATGGCTTAGTAGGTGAGTTGCATTGCTGTACAAGAATGAAGTTCTGAGTCCAGATAGCAAGGACCCTTGCATAAGAACACTGGGATGGGAGTAGTTATCTGTACTTCTGTACTGAGGACAGGGCAAAGATAAAATCACTGGAGCTTACTGTTGGCAAGCCTGGTTAAAAACTAGTAATCTCCAGGTTCAGTAAGAAATTTGTCTCGAAAGAACAAGGCAGAGAGTAATAGAGGAGAATATTCAACATTCTTCTTTGGCTCTTACCCAGTGTTATGAATATTTACCTACACACACAAGAACATACACATAAACAATATACACAAACACAGAAAAAATGTAATTTTTAAATAACACATAATGACATATGCCTATATCCCAACTAGGCAGAAGGCTTGCTATGACTTTAATGTCAGCCTAGGTTATGGTCTATACTTGAAACTTGATGGGGTTAAAATATTAGATCCTGTTCCAAATTCAGAAGAAAATAAAAGACATGTTATGGGGCAGTGATATGTCACTTTGGATAAAGGCACTTGCCTTCAAGCCTGAAACCATGAGTTAAGTTGCCATAACCCACATGGTGGAAAGAGAGAACTAACTCTTGCAAGTGGTCTTCTGAGCACCCCATGTATATTGTGATTTGCAGTTGATAAACACACAGAGAAACACACAAATAGAGGAAGAGAGAACTACCATGTATCCACACACACTACACACATACAAATGCACACGCACGCACGCACGCACACACACACACACACACACACACACACACACACACACACACATATATATATACATATATATGTCAGAGAAAAGTTTAGATGTGTACACTTAGATTAGCACCACAAATATAAATGTAAGAAATATGTTCGTGCAATATCATCATGTATGCATATTACATTTTTTCCTTTACACATGTGAATTGAATGTCAGTCATGTGTTTCTTACGCTTTTCAGTGCTTACAGTATCAGGAATAGAAGCTCACCTGTCACAGAATCATCAAGGTGAGGATAATATCCAAAGTTATTACAACGACAACACTTTAGAAAGGTAAGTTAAATAGTAGGGGTTAAAAGAGATAAAATTACTATGGTGGAATTTTGAAGGAAAAAAAGTAGTATCTCCCCTTGGAGAATAGATAAAGTTCTATTTCTTACTGTGTTGGAAGACTGTTTAGAAGAAAAGGAAATGTGCTTTAGTAAGAAGAAAGGGCAATTAGGAAGATAAAAATTTTACCATGCAGGACAATATCCTGTCATTTTTGTACCAACTGTAGGTTTTATTTGTAGCAGGGTTTGGTTGCTACTTTCTGAAACTTTACTTCTACATTATACTCCCCCATTAAACACCATTATAATATCTCTAAGTTGTATAATTATTGCTAATTCTCATTGCAAAGAGAACTAAAATGTGGCTTTGTCAAATATGAAAAATGCATCTTTCACGGTGAAAAAGTGTTCAGAGCCCAAGGTTAAAAACTGAAGCAAACATTCCACAGGGTGGGTCAACTGGGTTAATTGTCACAATAGTGAAGGACTGAAAATGAAGAAAAAAACAGTTCTCAATGCCTTAATTGCAACAGTAAATCAAAAAAACAAAACAAAACAAAACAAAAACCGTATCTGGAGATTTAAGAGATAGAAAAGTTAGCCTTTGGTTTATATATTTTTTAAAAATAATGTATGGCATAGAAATGTTAGTCTAAATTAAATGCTTAATGTGACCATTTCACCAAACAGGTAGAATCAGCATGCTAATTATAAATCTAGATATCGCTTTCTGAATGCATTTTAAACATACTCCTTATTGCCTAGCCTGCTGCAGAGGGTAATTTAACACTCCCAAATAATTTCACATTAGAAATTCATTGACAGATATCTTCATGGGCTGAAGGATTGAAAAGATTCATTTGGTAAAATGTACTTGACATGCGAACACAAGGACACAAGCTCATATCATCAGCCTCGGTATCAAAGATGTAGGTGGTGGTACTCATTAATAACCCTGGTGTTGGAGCAAGAGTTCTAGTAACAAGAGTAACTCTGGGGCCCACTGGTCTAGCAAAGTAATTAGCTGGTGATCTTTATCTTCACTGAGAGTCATCCCCCCACCCCCAAAGCCCCACAGACAAATGCTTGCACACATGCAAAGTAAAGAACTATGAAGGAAAAGATGAAGGTCAGGCTCTTTCCTCACAGGTATCCCAGTGCAAATGTTCATAAACATGCAAAGCAAACACAGGCGTACACTTCATACCCACAAAGGCAAAAGACACTTAAAAATATTTACCTGTGCTAATATTTCCATCAATTGAATACTGATTATTTTATGAAGAACCGTATTTATCATCAGTTAATATTACCTAATTATTTTCGTGTATTCGAAAATTGTTTGGGGATGCAGCTGAATGGTTGTAGTGAAATGAAATGACATTATAAGACCTGTGTTGGCTTAGCAGCTCAGAGAAATTGTAGCTATTCACAGCTGCCATGCCTGCCAGGCTCATATCTACCTGTAAATCAGGCAAAAGGGGATCTGATGCCTTGGCTACTGCGGGCATTTCATGCACTTGATAGTGAACTTTACCGTTCCGTAGCATTCAATATCTTATTTATTTATAAATGCTTTATATAAAATGGTAATATCGACTTTTCCCTGACATATAGTATGCAAATGTTACTAAATTTCCCTTGCATTTTACTGCTACTTTTTAATATATTGAACTGTCCCTTAACTATTTGTACTCAGTATCATAGATAGTTCTTTAACAGTAATCCTTTATACATCCGTACAACGTTTTTAAAAATGTCATGACACATTTCTGTATCTAGTCAAAAATAATTTTCATTAAATTTAGGTTATATATTATATTTTAAATTTGCTGTGAGTATTTAGAAATGCTAAAACCATTCATTTTTATAATTGGCTACAATGGTTCTAGTTGGATAATTTAGATAGCTTTAAATCATTTACCAAAAACCTTATGGTATTGTTTTTGATAAAAAATAAATTCTAGTCAATCAATACAAGAATGACATTCCTTCCAATAAAAAATACAATCAAGATAATGATAGTTTCTATTCTTTATGCACTGTCATGTTTTTGTTTTTGTTTTGTTTTTTTTCAGTTTTTCTATAAAGGGTTTCTCTGTGTTAACAGTCCTGGCTGTCCTGGAACTAGCTCTGTAAACCAGGCTGGCCTCAAACTTATAGAGATCCACTTGCCTCTGTCACCTCAATGCTGGGATTAAAGGTGTGTGCAACCACTACCCAGGCTCCCCTGTTTTCATAAATGTGTTGAGGGTGAGGCAACCATTGGATTTTTTATTATTTGTTGAACGAAATTTATTAGCATTACTATAAAGTGGAATGTCAATAAAATAAAACCCTATTAATGAAACAATTAATTATTGGAGGGATGATTCAATTTGCTGGTAAAGTGTGAAGGCTCCCAAGTATTTCTAACTTGTTTTGGTTGTGTTTTGTTCTGTTTAATGTTGTGGTTGCTGTTTTATATGATCGCTCAAATGTTTGAATAATAAATATTTCAGATAGCATAACACACTCCCTATAACCTACAATCTTTGAAATAGCATAACTCAACAAGTAATTAAGATAAATTAGTGATTGAAGTACTTTTCTTTTATTGTTTCTGAGATCTGTGGCACTTAAACAACTGCCTGCTTTTTCCCAGTTGTGTTCCATCCCTTTCCAGAGAAAGACTTTGATGGGCATCTCAGTTGGGTGCTCCAGATTTCTGAGGTCTTTGTGGTTGGGCTTTCTCCTCGCTTTGTCATTAACTGTTAGCTTCCTAATCTCATTCTGTTGTTTATGTATTAGGAACAAGTCATATTTTCCATCCCCAAGGGTGAGCCATTAGTCTAAGAAGAGGATAACTTGTTCTTTCCACAGAGCTAAAGGGGGTGGGCAGGGGAATGATGGTCAGACACATCCATTGTGCTGGATTAATAACGCTGTTTTTTTCCTTGGTGGTGGTACAGAGCCCTTGTCACCACACACATGAGATTGGTGTCATGAATTGTTGATGTGTCTGCATGTATGGAAGGCTCACCTGGTACTTTCCTTGCTGCCGTTTTTTCCTCTTATTAATAGGTCATAGTTTTTAAAGTGATTTTTAGTAGACTTATATTCCACTTAAGCTAGAGTAAGGGGAGGGTACCATGAGTACAGTGAAGACCAGAAGAGAGTGCCATATGACCTAGAGCTGGAGTTCCAGATGATCATGAGTTACCACAGTGGATGCTGGGAAGCAAACTGAGGGTCTCTGTAGGAGCAGAATGTACGCTTGACTGATGAGCCTTCTCTCTGGTCCCACATGATCATATCTTAACGTCTGCATGTCAGTGTTGGTAAGGCAAAGATTTCCAATCTTCTATAACCAGAAACTCTTCAGTGAAGAAGGAAATTGGAGAACCTGTCATACTGCATCTCTATGTAAGTTGCCTTGACTGTGTGCTGTAAATACGCTCATTAGTTCTAGGAGATTTGGGGAGTTAATTTTCCAGAATTTCTGCACAGGTTATGGTAATATCTATTAGTGAAGTTACTACTTCCTTTTTAACCTTCACGTTTCAATATTGCTTTTAGTCTTTGGTATTTTCTAAGATTGTTATTTTCAATAAAAGTTTTAGGAGAAAATAGCTAGATATTTTGAAATTCTTCCTACTCAGAAGTGGCTTTTATTTTAGTTTTTCTTAATGTTATTCTTTTAATGCCATGGCTATCAATCTAGCAGAGCCCACAGTGTTGAGAATATGAAGCATCATGTTGCTCATCCAAAGAGATGAAAATTCTGAGTCGCCTAAGTTTTTTTTTTTTCTTCTTCTTCTTCTTTTTTCAACATTTCCTCTGAGATTTGAATTTTTCAGCCTTTTTTAATAAACCTCTTTAAATTAACGATAAATAAAAATTAAATTATCTAAGATCAATTCACCTAAAAGCTTGGATATTTATCCATTATTAGAGTAATGTGACAAAAATAAGGAAGATTACAAGGATTTTCACTTTACTTTTTACTTTAAAAGTTTTAGAGATGTTTGTTGATTTCTGTAATTTTCTATTAAGAGATCACTTTATAGATGCTCAGTTGTCCATAGTCAAGCCGCTCCCAAAACAGCTCTTACTAGAGAAAACAAAGATGTGTAATGACCATTCTACCAGAGTCTCAGCGGCCAATGCTGAATGCTAAAATGCCAGAAATTCTTCCATAAAATCTAGAAGAAGGCATGCAAAGCTTCAAGGCAGCAGGAATTCTGCATTTGATTTAATCAAGGGTTGTTGCATGAATCCAATTATGCCACAGACAACAGCCCGTAGCATAATGCATTTACCAAAGCTTTAAGAAACATTTTTGAGTGGGAAGTACAGTTATTCATGTGATGAATATTTCGCTTTGAAGAATGTGACTGCTGCTTGTTCAGACTCACTGGAGTCTCTGTGAGATGATCAGCAACAACAAGCCCTTTTATAGTCAACCTTCTTAACTTCCTACTTTCACTGATGCACTGCTAAAGAGATGTGCTGAATCTCCCAAGAATAAAGTTGACATATTGCTACTGTATAATGATCTTCTAAAGATCTAGTGATTTTATTTTCCCTAAAAGCCCAGTTTCCTTGTAAATAAGCTCTGTTCAATTTAAGGCATGCTGGGAATATTTAGAGTGCACAGTAAACGGGAAATTGCATAGAGGTCTCATATTACTGTCAATTGCTTTCTTCATCTGAGAGGATGGAAGCCTGTGAAATGAATCAGTAAGTGAAGGGATGTGAATACATCCTTTCCTATTCAGACCAAGCTTCTCTTGGCAGACCAATTTATTGCTGTTCTCACAGGTATGTGTATGTGTGTATATGAGGGGGACTGTACTGATAGAGGCCTAGACATTAATAGCCCCCCCCCCCGGACCTTTGTACAACTGACAACATTTTCAAAGTACCATACAGGTCTTGCAACCTAGCAATTAAGCAGCAACACCCACCAAAACAAGAGCAAAGAGCTATTTCTGGAGAACGTCCAAAGTTCTGGGAAAGTCACTGAGTGTGGTAACCTTGTTTGTGAACTTCTGCAGTTCTGCTTCTGACTAGCTGTTCTTGCTAACTGAGATGTGCCAATCCAGGATGAGGTTTTGTGCTAAAAAGCTCAACTTGAGAAAGGCTAGAGATGTACTGGTGTCCCATACACATAACATTGTGGGTAATGAAGACTTTCTAGTGGCTTAAACCTGTGCTCAAGTAGTCTTCTCTGAGTAGACAGGAGGCTGATACCTCACAACTGTGTGTGTGTGTGTGTGTGTGTGCGTGTGCATGTATTTATGTGCTTGTTAGATAGCCTGCAGCTGAAGTTACAGGCAGTTAAAAGTTTCCCAGCATGTACAAATGGGTGCTATGAACCAAACTCAGGTCCTCTGCAATAGCAGCAAGAACTCTTAATTATTGTGTCATCTTTCTTGACCCTAAAATTACCTTAAATTCATTCAATGATAGAAATATAAAGAGTAACTAGTAACCAGAGGGGACTGTTAGGTTCATAAGGCCCTCCACATTGTACAGACTCCCCTAATTCATGCTCTTCATTTCTGAAACTCCAGGTTGCCTTTCCTGAACAAAAGGTGCTGGGGTTTCAATTTACCCCACCTCTTACTCCCTTTTGACATGACAAATTGCCTCCACTATAGATTGTTGTCACAGATTTTTCAGAAATAGATTGTGTTCTATATTTTTCCTGAGTAGTGAAGATCAATCTCATCACTGCAGATAGGATGCTGACAGAAAAAAAAAAAACAGTTGTATCCAAGTACAGCTTGGTTATTAGGATCACTTAATGAATCGATGTAGTATAACTTACAGGATCATGGGTAATTCTAAAGCAGCTGCACCACCAGGGCTTTCAGTCCAACCAATCAGATCCTGTTAGGAACAGCCATAATGTTTCCAAAGAACTGAAGATGCATAATGACTATTTCTGTGGTTTAGGGAGGAGACTGGTCAGCCATTGGAAAGTTCTCAGTTACCCTATTGCTTGGGAACCTGAAATTTATTTTACCCTACATTTAAAATGGAGTGTGAACTCAAAATGGCAGTACTCAGATCACGTTGCTTTTGTTTGTTCCCTTCACTAATGGTTACTGTAGCTCTCAAGCTTCACATCTGGCTGTGATTTATTTATGACTTTTCTTCTTAAGCAGCAAATACAGTACCTTCCAGTACGATAAAAGATAGCCAATAGTGATGAAGCTTCCAAATGAGTAACAGCTTTATTTCTCCATGTGCTATGCCTTATAGTGTTCTATCTTCACCAAGAGGGCCTCACCATCAAGTTCTGGTAGGCTACCAAGAGCAGTTGCTTGTAATTTTTGATATTCTAGGACTCCATTGGCCAACAAATCTAAAAGGAAAGAAACAATTCCAAGTACTTGGGCATTTTAGTTGTTAGACTGTGTGTCTAGTTAGGACATTGTCATCCTGTTACATAATAACTACACTTTAAATCTTTATATATGAGAACACATATATTCTGTGAAGTTTAGTAACTTTCCATGTGATGCTTTTTTTTTTTAAATTTAGAAACAATCTTATTTTACATATCAATCCCAGTTCTCTCTCCCTCTCATCAACCCATACCCCCCCACCAATCTCCCATATCACCCCCATCCACTCCCCAGGGAGGGTGGGACCTTCCATGGAGGTTCATCAAAGTCTGTCATATCATTTGGGGGAGGATGTATGCTCTCCCGAGTGTATCGAGGCTGAGAGAGTATCTCTCTATGGCGAATGAGCTTCAAAAGTCCATTTGTGCACTAGGTATAAATACTGGTTCCACTTTTTTTATTGGTATTTTATTTTAATAGAGAAAGATATCTTGACTATTTCCCAGTTGTATCGCATATTTAACAGTTGGCACAAGACAATATAATATTATCACAGCTTGACTGGTAGGGAACCTTTTGAGTCCCAATTTATGGTATGTTGTACCTACAAAAATGCCTATGGAGTTAACAGCCAAGTCAAGGAAAGCTTAGTATTGATTCAAAAACATGTATCAAGGGGCTGAGATATGGTACAGCTATTAAGAGTGCATCCTGCTTTTTCAGAAGACAAGTTAGATTCTCAACACTGATGTTGGGCAGTTCACAACCATATAAAATCCCTACTCCAAGGAATCTTAAGATATCTTCTGGACTTTGCGGGTCACTTCACATATGTATATATGCATAGGTATAGTCATGCATATACCTAAACAAAAATAAACATGAAAATATTTGTAAATGAATATTAGTGCACATTTATGATAATTTGGTGAATGATTTGTTGTACCACTAAGTAAAATAGTGTAATGATATGGCAATGAACAAATAACATATGTATTGAGAAAATACATCTTCATGGAAGTGTGAAATTTTTGCAGCATTTGTGTTGAGCTACGGGCAAGCTTCAGAAGACCTTTCTTTTTCATATAATTATCATGGACTGATACAGGATGAATGGAAAGTTACTCAGTGTTTTGGATTCCACTCATTGCTCTTCCCATTCTGGGTACTTTCCTTGGACATCTCTATGCATGTTGTGTGTGTATGGTTATATATGCTACTTTTTTAACTTTTGTGTTTAAAATTTATAGCACTGCCATAGGGTTCAGACTTAATACACATTTGGTATCATTCAAATGGAGGTTTGTGCCCAGGGGAGTTCAAATTCACTTTGGTTACCATCTTCAGAAGATATTCCTTAGTACCACTCTTGCCTACTCTAGCTGAACCTATTTCTAGATACCTAGGGAGGTTTCTTATATTAGATCTTTCTCTCTAGGAATGACTGCATCATGTAACTGTCCTCTTTTATTTTTTTTCCTTTTTTTATTTAAATTTGAAACAAGGTTGTTTTACATGTCAATCCCAGTTCCTTCACTCTCCCATCCTCCCCTGTACCCCCAACAAACTCCAGCCCATCATCCCCTTTCTGTTCTCCAGGGAGTGTGAGGCCCTCCCCCATGTGTCTAGGCTAAGAAAGTATGCCTATATGTGAGATGGGCTCCCAAAGTTCATTTGTGCACTAGGGATAAATACTGATCCATTACCAGAAGCCCCATAGACTGCCCAGTCTAACACCCACATTCAGGGCTTCTGGGTTAGTCCTATGCTGGTTTCTCAGCTATCAGACTGGGGTGCATGAGCTCCTCCTTGTTCAGGACTGACAGTGTGAGTTGGATCCCAGATATCTAAATGATGAAAGAAAATACTGAAACCCAGAAAGAAGTTGTCCCTATCCTGGGTATTTCTAAGTAGACATATTCTTTTATGAATTTTCAGATTCAACTTATTGAATCTCTAAGTGTGATCTTTGACCAGCTCAGGAAAATATATGTCTATCACTATTAGCATCAGGTCTTCTGTTGTTGGTATGGTTTTCCTTCTGCTACTTCTGACCTTAAAAAAATGTATATATATATATATATATAATTATTATTATAAATATATTAATACTTTTATTTTCTGCCAGTAGAGTGTATCAAATCTTCTGAGACTGGAGTTATAGGTAGTTGTGAACCTATATGTGGCGGCTGGAAACTGAACTTAGGATGTCAGCCAAAGCAGCCAGTGACTCAACCATAAAGAACCCGAATACAATGCTTAATTCTGCCTTAAAGTGACTATCGCAGTCAATATCTTCACATTTTATTGCCAATAAATAATTATAGAATCAAGAACCTTCATAGATGCATATTCTCTCACACACAAGCGTGTCAAACCTCACAGAAGCACTTAAACATTTGAACGGATGATAATGAATAATTGGAAGATCTGTGAAATGTAATTGATATTTAAGAGAAATATCTTTAAGCCAGTGGCAACAAACTGCAATCCCTTATGTCCTGGAAGTCACAGTGAGTATTCCAAATACAATAGCTCATATTTCCAATTTTGTTTCAGAAGAAGCAGAGAGGAAGGAACCCCACAGGCAAAGCAATTAATTGAACAATTTGAGGAAAATGTTAACTTGGGTATCTAGAAGTTGACTACTTTTGACCCAGATTAAATGCAGAAGTGTCTTTTCATTTCATAATGAGGGCAAGCAATTTGAAATGCCCCTGTTGTCTGCATCAATGAGGCAGAACTTGCAGGTGGATTTTTACCTTCATTATTGCAGACGTGTGCAAAGTCAGTATAGCTCATTAGTGGCAAAATCTGGAAATAGGGTTTGGAAGATAACCTAATCAGTAAAGTGCTCAGTTGATTCCCACTTTAAATCCCAGTGCTGGGGAGATGGAAATGGGCAGAATGCTGGAGCTCACTGGCCTGCCAGACAAGCCTTACCTGCTAGCCCAAGGCCTAATCTAATAAAAGACTATGTCTTAACACAAAAAGGTGGGTACCCCAAGAAATGACACCAGACAGTGACCTTGGCTTCCACATGCAAGAGCACACACACACATATGCCCCGCTGTTCTAAACATTAGAAAGATCAAAAGGTCCAAGATTGGTAAAAACAACTGTTTATAAACATTAATGGTAATTATGTCACAATAAAATTATTTCTATTACATAGAATACTGTGGTTAGGACTTGAAACCATAATAGAGTATCTGTCATGATATGCTTACAACAATTTGAACTACACGGGTGATCCTCCTTATATATTTCAGCATAAGAGAGGACAAATATTTGTGTCCTTGAATCAGTAAAGTGATAATAGCAAAATATATTGATTTAAATGAAGAACAATGAATGTTTGATATGGGTGCATGAAGAAGGGTTTTTGAAACTATAAGTTTCATGGAACTAGATAGTGACTACATCAATATTCTTATTTATAGACTTTGAATTGAATAATTTGGCACATGCACTTTTTTGTTGTGAGTCTCCTACTTTGTAATTAGCAAAATAAATCCACAATATCAGTGGTATCAGCAGCTTCAAGTTAAATAGAAACTAATCATCATCAACTTAAACATCAAGAAAGATTAAAAACATTTAAAAAAGAACCCACAAGCTTTTGCATGTCTGTGTATTTTAAACATAATGAAGAATGAATACATTTGTGTATGTGTGGAGGTTATTGAGAGAAATAGGGGTGGGGTTCAGAGAGTGAGAGATGGACACACACACACTCACACACACACACTCACTCACACACACATTCATACTCACACATACGCACACACACACATACACTCACATTCACACACACACACACATTCATACTCACAATACGCACACACACACACACACATACACTCACATTCACACACACACACATTCATACTCACACATACATACACACACACTCACATTCACACACACACATTCATACTCACACATACGCACACACACATACACTCACATTCACACACACACTCACTCACACACACACTCACACACACACACACACATACACGCACACACACACAGAAACTTCTTTCAAATAGGTCCTTGAAAGTAAGCATGCAGAATGAGCAAAGAGACAGGAAAAACAGTTATTGCACTAATAATATGAAACATCTGAAATTTCAAGAAATGATTCAACACAAACAATAAAATTTATGAAACATAATTTGAAGGTCCAACAATCCATCGAATGTTGTCACTACCAATGATTCCCTATTAGGAAATAAAGAGATTGAAATCAAAATACTTGAACAGAGATGAAAGCACTGTTGAAGAAAATACACCATTCATTTAGAAAATCATGGGAAACAAAGAGCATGTTTCAAGCATAACATTCAGCATAACTGAAAGGACAGCTCTGTGGCTAAGAGTTCATGCTTTTTGTCACTATAGGACCTGAGTCCTATAGTGCCTGTAACTCCAGACCCAGGGATCCTACAGCCTCTTCTGTCCTGTGCACTCTCTTACACACACACACACACACACACACACACACACACACACACACACGTGTACATAAACAGGCATGCACATACACACATAATTTAAAAAGGAAAAAATAATACCTACAAACTGCAGTGAACTATTTGTGAAGTACTAAAACATTAAATTTCAGAGATAAATATCAAGTGTCCAGTTTCCAGCAAATACAGCAGGAGAAGAACATTTTATCATACAAATACTGTCAGAGTTGTGTGATAGGCATTTATCTGAAACATAAGTTTCTGAAAACACCATCTCATAGTCTTCGTATTTGATGAGTCATCACCATAGATTCACATTCCATAGTAAAATAGTCAATTACATTTCCAGTGTCATTCATATTTTTTCACAGATGATGCTTTGTATGAGGAGTATCAGAAGACATGGTAAACTTAAACACATAAGCCAGTCTACCGAACTCTAGAGCACTCTGTTGAGAAGCTTGAAGCCACTTGAAAATAGAAAACAGCAATGTTTAAAAGATGGATTTCTTTTCTTTCCCCATAACACACACAAGAAGAGTAAAAATAATGGCCAAGAGAATTTCAATAAATGCAGTGAGCAAGAATATGTAGTCTATTTTTAACATCAATAAAATAGAATGTACAGCTTCAAAACAAAACAAAATTAAGTGTGCTAATATTAAGCTGAAACGATATTGGTGTTTTAGAAAGATTTACAGTCTAATCCAACAAGATTTAGGACAAAACCCTCGATGCACCCCTAATGGAAACAAAATCCATCTCTTAGATCAAGAAAGAGAACAGTGGACTATGTTAGAATCCTTTTCAGAAACAGGGAGATTAATAAAGTTGTATTGGTACAGCTATGAAACTAATAAGATTACAAGCGTATGTGGGCATGTTTATAGCTATTTAAGGTTTTATGGCCAAATTTACAAAAGAAACTAAACAATGTCTTACTTTACCATGTGCTACAGAAACTCTACATGTTCATATCCTTAGAGATTGCACAGCAGGGGAAAGTTTGGCTCTAACCTAAGTTAGATCCCAGGGAATGGAAGAAGAGACGACTGCAGGTAGTTCTCTGACCTCCACAGCACTGTGCTGGGAATCCTCAGCAAGTGCCTCTATCTGCTGAGCATCTCACAGGCTCCGGTAAGCCAGGCTAGCCTTGGTGTACTCTCTATAGAATCAAGATTGACTTTGAACTATGGACATTAACACTCTCACTGAGATATTGTAGACATTGTAGAAATAGTATCTATTTTTAAGCGGATCCAACTATGGACCTCAAGCCAAGTACTCTCAGATTTCCTTTCAACAAAAGTACACTTTATGTAAGTTATGTTCTTTACTCTGTCATACATCTTTAACGTTTGAAGTCTGACATATGCAAAGAATGGAAAGGTTATTTATTTATTTATTTATCTATTTATCTATCTATTTATTTATTTATTTATTTATTTATTTGGACAAGTGTGATTGCTAGGAAAGCTAAGTCTTTCAGAGTAACATGTGTGAAAGAGTATGACATCACATGTGCATTTCTGAAAAGTTTGTTGTATCTGCAGAGTAAAGGAGGGGTGCATGTTGGGAGAGCTTAAGCTATTTACTAACAATTAAAAAGCCTTTGAATTGACCTGGAGATGGATGGGGTTAAGCTGGACCATGATGGAGACGTTTGCAGTGCCATCAGCCAGTCAGAAAAGCACAGGGACAGAGCTGGAGATGGCTCGTAGCAAGTTGGTTAGTTGTAGTGAGTGATCACTGGGTAGGTAGTGTGTATAGGTAGACATAGTGACTCAAAGACCCAATCTTACCCAAGTAACAAAAACACGGAGTGGCCACCCCTGAGGGCACATGTATGTTTGAAAATATGTATGATGACTTGTATTAATAGCTTGTCTTATTGCTGATTTAAAAATACCTGGCAAAGTGTTTAGCTGTTGGTGTCTGCTCTGTTTCCATGTGCTACAAGATGAGGTCTTGATGATGGCATAGAAGTAGTCATCAATCTCATTATCAGGGAAGGGCATTTATGGTAGCCTTTCCATTGTTGCTCAGATTATTAGTTGAGGTCATCCTTGTAGGTCTCTGGACATTTCTCTAGAGTCAGTTTTCTCTTCAAACCTATAGGGGCTCCCTCTATTATGGTATGTCTTTTTTTGCTCTTGCCTATTAGTCCCCCGACTCAATCTTCCTGGTCCAGGATGTGTCCCTGCTGCATGAAAGGACTTTGGGAGCACACTCCCTATGGAGTGATACTCCCTTAGCATAGAGGCAGGAGGGAGGGCCTAGACCCTACTCCAAATGACTTGACAGATTTTGATGATCCCTCCTGGAAGGCATCACCCTCTCTGTGGAGTAAGGGGGAGGGAATGGGATGGGAGGACAGGTCGGGGGTCATGGGAGAGAGGGAAGAAGGGAAAGGGAACTGGGATCAATATGTAAAATAAGAAAAATAATAAATATATATTTTAAAAGGGGGAAATGCTACTTAAGGAAGGATAGATTTATTTAAACACCGCGTTAGAGGGATTGGAAGGCGTGACGATGAGTGACAGAATGTGGGGCAGCCAGTCACACTGTATCTACGGTCGGGAATCAGGGACAGGTGAATACTTTCGCTTCACACATGTTCTCCTTTTTACTCTTCTGGACCTCGGCCCACGAAACGATGCCCCTCACATTTTAGAGTGGGCCTCTTATCCTCAATCTATCCTCTCCAAAAGCACCCTCACACAAACTTTCAGAAGCCCATACGTTAGGGGACACCAAATCCTGTGAAAGTGAACATCAAGAATAGTCATCACAAGAGACATTTATAGAAACACTCCACTAAGAAAGAAGACATGTCTGTCAGAGTAGCCGGGGACTTTCTGACCTTAAATCAGTGACAGGGCTTTTGTCACAAAGTTACCAAGAGGAAAAGTTCCTTTGAGCAGAGATTTCTTTAGAAATTACTTTTCAAAAGCCAAAGTAAGTGCAATGATAAACAAAATATCATACATATATCAAGCATTCCTCTGGGCTTTTCCTTCGATAATTTTTCATTTTTAAGTGAATTACCTTATTTTAAAATGAGCTATTCTAGTCAAGTAAGATGTTAATTTTGCTACTATGAAATTAGCTAATTAACCAGATTTTTCATTGTCAGTGAAGATGTGGGTTTGTTTTCTCAACCTCTTAGGCACAAACTAATTAAATAAACTTATTAGCACAGATGCTGACCTGGGGAGAGTCACACTATTCACTGAGCATAAGAATTCAGAAATGACTAATGTTTTTCTCCCTTTTTTGACATTATATTTTATAATCCCATGTATGGGAACGTGATTTGTGTTTGCAGAGAAAAATGAACTACTGTCTGAACAGAGTAACCCACTTGAATATAACTTTCTGTAACCTGGCGTGAGCTCTTTGCAAACTCACTCTATCTCAACGTTCTGTACAGAAAACTCTAAGCAATGGAAAAATTGAAGAGGTAGAATAGAGACTACCAAAGAACATTCGCTGCCACAAGCAGCATCTGCGCTTTGTGTTCAAAACAAAAAAATATGTTTTGATTATAAGTTTCAAGTATTATTATTGTTCTTATGCACGGCTGCATAAGCACTCTTAATGCATGTACAAGCTTTCCTTTTTAAGCAAGCACTATCTGCCGGTTGCCCCCTTCACTTCCTCCTCTGGCCAACTGACACCAACCTCTGTAACTCCTTGCTCCCCCTCCCTAAAAACCTTCGCTAGGTTTACATCTGCACTTGTTGCATACCTGGGAGACTTTGAATGTTTATACAACTTAGGGATAGTGGATCTGTGGAATATTTTTTATGAATCATTTATGTCTTCTCCCTAGAGTATTTCTTGTAAGCTTCACCAGGAAAGGCCTGAACATACGAACACTCTAGTTTTTTAGGGAGACACCTTTATCTACTTGATGGTCTTCCTTAAGCCTTATTTATTGTGACACACATAAAGAAGCCTCTTTATGAGGATCAGAGATACTATTGAAAAAATGTGTCCCCGTACTTACACAGTAACAAGATACTCAAACAAAGTAAACTCAAAAAAGTCAACAGGGTTCAGTGGACTAGAGGAGCTGGCCCCAGTTCAGATCACAAGCCTCTTCATACTATGTACTCAGGCAATTAAGTGGCACATACAACAAAGTTAGATTAACTAATTTTACTCCTGTCCTATACAGAGACTTATACTGATGGATTACAAAATGTATAGAAAGATGATAAAGTTATTCTGTAAATATATAAAATATGGACATTGTAATATGCCAGAGTTTAAATAATAACTGCAGCAGGTTTGGCCTGAGGATATTTCTTGGGCATTCTGTCCATTACAAGTTATTAATACACTTCTTGGGACATATCAGGATGCCCAGAATGGCTTAAAGATTGTTTTGGTCTAATGTCCTTGTACCCACAAAAGCTACCAGCCTAAGAAAAGACTGGCATATGCTACTAGATTCTTAAATATGGTTATAAAAGATAACTGTCTATCCATTACGTTAAAACGTGAGGGAAAATAATTCTGTTCTGTCATAGTTTAGTAAGGATGACTAAATGATAAAAGAGAAAATGTTAAAACATGTCGAAGAATAAAAAATGATAACATGATCTATGTTTTGAAACAGCATAAATGTATCCCCACTTACTCAATTTTGTAAAAATAAACACTCAGCCTGCTAGTCAGTCGGGCTTCAAGGCTGTCCCAGCCACCATGGCCTGACTTACTTCCTTTGCTTGCCGACTCCTTCCCTACCATGCAGGGACCTGTCCACTGCAGACTCCTTCCCTACCCAGCAGGGACCTGTCCACTGCTGGGGACGGCTCCTGGCAATGATGAGACTTATCAGTTCTATTCTTAAGTAGATTCCTAAAAAATGAGTACACTGTCCATAAAAATATTTAAACAAATGTATACTATAATATAATATTTTCATGCTAGCATAACATGTGCAAACAACCCTATATCAGAGTTCTCTAAAACAACAGGCCTCATAAAATGAACTAAACATATTATATAATCTCTCCCCCCCTCTCTGTCTCTCTCTGTCTCTCTCTCTCTCTCTCTCTCTCTCTCTCTCTCTCTCTGTGTGTGTGTGTGTGTGTGTGTGTGTGGTTTTGCGAGATTGGCTTATAAGATGTGATAAGTTCAATCAATAGTGGCTGTCTTACACTGGAGAGTCAAAAATTCCAAAGTTATTCAGACCAGGAGCATGGTTATCTCAATAGTCACAATAGTCACAAACTGGCACTAAATTATTATAAAATGCAACAAGTAGTAACATATGCTTCAATGTGAATAAAGTATGATTATATTAACCTGGCGTTATGAACTCAGATGAGAAATCTCACCAGGCAGGGTTCTATTTTAATAGAATGTGAAGATTAAGCAAAAACACAGGCATGGAAAAAGTAGCCCAATGCAGAGACTGAACATGATTTTCCCTAAATGAGAAATCCATATCAATATCCACCATAACCCTGCCAAGGCTCAGAGGACACTACGAAAGAGGAAACAGAAGAACTATACAAATGTTGGAGGATGAGGCAGACTACGGTGTATTTTTGTCTCCTTGGCATTACACGGAACTTACATTCATGATATCATAGCAGCTATAATTACATGCACAAGACCAGCAAAATATCAAGCCAGAAACAATTCTGTAGGCTGAAGGCTACACAGCGTAGCTGCTGGGGTCAAGAAAGTCATTATCCTATGGGGTATGGCCACCCATAGTTTTTCATGCTCCAGTGAACGGCTTAACAGCCATCCCATAAGGGCAGCCCAAATTGGCTTAATTGGCTAGTGGAGGATGAGCAGGAGGAAAAGGAGTGGGAGGAGGGTTGAAGTTGGGAGGTATACATAATAAGCAGAAAATGGAGAGTTATGGGGGGAATGTGTGTGATTATAATCATGTTTTATTGTAGACATGTATGAGATTCATAAATATGTAGATATAATTATGCATATTTCTAAAGCAGAAAATAGAAGTGTGTCAAGGACTGTGAAGAAGACGGAACCATAACTGATAAAATAGCGTAGAAAGCCAATGTAAAATCCCTCAACGGAAATTGTGATACATACTAGTGAAGAAGCTGTAAACTACGGGAGTAAACACAAATCTAACAATAAACTCAAAAAACTGAAACTCAACTTCATTTTTGTGATTTACCTTTTTGTACATGTCACTTTATGGTAAGATCATTTTTTTTTCCTTGATCATCATTTTTTTTTTGATAGGAAATCTTGTTAGATAAATCGAGTCATCTAAATTTCCAATTGATTACATAATTAATCAGGCAATGATCTATTGTGCTCAGTAAAAATTTGGAAAACTGTAGATAAAATTAAAGGAAAATAAGTTGCATGATTTTTGAAACAATGGGTGATAATTTTAAACTAGGTATGGAAGATCCAAAAATTCAAGGGCTCAGTTGTGGAGGTTTATTTCTTATAAGTAAGAAATGACGAATAATTGCCATTATCCAGAAAGACTAACGAATTATTGCATTAACTAAAGAATTTTGCGTGTGTGTGTGTGTGTGTGTGTGTGTGTGTGTGTGATTTGTGTGTAGTTGTCCAAGGAAGCCAGAAAAGGTCATCAGATCTAGTGGAGCTGGTGATTGTGAGTCGCCCAATGTTGGTGTTGGCAACCTAAATTCCATACTGGAGTACTGGTTAATTTATGTCACTTGATCACAGGCTAGAGACATTTGGGAAGAAAGAACCACAATTGAGAGAATTCCTCAATTTAATTAATATGTAAGCAAGTCTGTGCATGCATTTTCTTGTTTAGTATTTGATGTAGGAGGGCTCATCCCACTGATCATGGTGATACCTTTGGCAGGTGAAACTGGAGTGTATGAACTTAGCTGAGCAAGCGATAGGGAGAAAGCCAGTAAGCAGCAATCTTCCATGGCCTCCAAATCAGTTCCTAACTCCAGGTTCCTGCACTGGTTACCCTTCATCATGTGCTGTGACCTGCTGCTTTTTTGTTGTTGTTGTTTATTAGTTAGTTACTTTGTTTGTTTTTGTTTTTCAAGACAGGGTTTCTCTGTATTGCTTTGGAGCCTGTCCTTGAATAGCTCTGTGGACCAGGCTGGACTCGATCTCATAGAGATCCGTCTGCCTCTGCCTCCTGACTGCTGGAAGTAAAGGCATGCACCACAAATGTCCGGCTTCCAAGCTGCTTTTGGTCATAATTTTATTACAGCAATATAAATCCTAACTAAGAAATGACAGGTGATCTTAACCTCTCCCGACCCTGGCAAATAAATGATCGTCAATATTTGGTATTGGTACATAATTAAAGTCTGTTTTATTTCCTGCTGATGTTACACATCTTAGAATGTATATATCAGAGGAGATGGTTCAGGAAATAAAGTGTTGTTGTTCAGGCATTACGGCACCTAAATTAATCTGTATTCCAAGCCCTGGGGATGTAGACAAAAGCAAATCCCTAGAGCTAGCTAGCCAGCTGCTCTAAGCCTTTGCTAACCTGGGTTCCATGTGAAACTCTGTTTCAAACATAAAGTTGAAGAACAAAGATGAAAACACTGGAACACTGATAGTCAACCTCTGATTCTGACCTCTGCAGGCACATACACACACGAGAACGACACATGGTGCATGCACGCACACGCACGCACGTACGTGCTCACACACACACACACACACACACACACACACACACACACAGACAGACACAGAAAGTATAAAACATGTAGTAACCAAATGATCATCAATACTAAGTGGCAGTGTCCTTCCTATTACAATGGGATGAATGCTGTTAAATATCGTCAGCCAGATGTTCATGAAGCTGCTGGTTTGCAGTTTCTATTAAAATACGTACACTTTAACATGGCAAACAGTTCTGCCATTGCATATTTCTGAGAACCCCTGCTTCCTGGCATACAGACTGCCATTGGTGAAAGCTACCAGATGCATGAAGGTGCATGGCTGCAGCTCAGTAGCCTAGTATGTTCTAAGTATCAGTTGCAGCAGAGGGATGTATTCAAGCTCTGAATATTAAAAAATGGATACAAAGAAAGACCACGCTACCAGAACTGCTGACAGGGCTTCAAATCCAGTTAATTTTTGTAAACAGAACAGTCCCTAATGCTCCCTTCACTTACATGCTGGCTGCTGCCAGCCATGCTCAATGAGGGTTTTATAAATTCCTTCTTTATCTCCGACTCCAGCTGATTGACAGGTGAGCCACAAGCCGGTGGTGTTTGAAGGACTGCACCACTGGATTTCCATAAAGCTATGGATATTTCTGGAACCTTCCGCAACCAGTCCTAACTTCTGCAATTTCATCCGAAATTTCTTTAATGTTCAAAAATCTCAGGGTTGAAAATCAGTTGAATATCTTACTGTTCAGCTCGTTGCTTCGCTTATGAAAATTCATTCAGTGAATGAAAGTTGGATGACAGGGAATTTTTCGCTCAGTGTTTAGTAACAATTTTAATAGCCTGACAGCTTATTATTTTGATGCTTAAAATATGACATAATGCTTGTCTTTTGTGTTCTCATTCTAGTTACATAAAAATGCACCAAATATGCTTTGTTTTTTTTCCTTTATTAAAAGATGTTAACTATACAAATAGAACAGCTACTACTAAGGAAACATGGTAATTACCACTTTTTGTAGAGAGGAGGTGTGACATTTTGGAATTGGTAAAGTGGTGCCGATTAGAATGTTTTGTCTCCCTACCTCCTTTCTTTTTCTTTCTTCTCCCATGTCCCAAACTCCGTATGTGCATGAATATGTATGAGTGCGGTGCATGCATACATAGCCGTACACACACACACATGCTCCCAGAGGCCAACGTCAGCCGTCAGATCTGTCACTCTCCACTTTGTTACTTTTAGAAAATATTGATAAATGTGTTGTGTGTAAATTAAGTAGGTGGCAGCGGTTCACTGGGGACATTTTCAAAATAAAATAAAAACAGTTGCATGGCTTATTTACAACATATATTAACGTGAAGAAGTCAGAAAACAATCATGTAAGTTTCTTTCAAAGAAACAAACCAGTGGATCAGCCCACAAAATAAAAGTTAATTTATTAATGAGAAGAGAGGAACACAGATGACCCATAGTAAGCATTGCACAGTGACATGTCCAGTCAGTGTCTCCACCTCTGAGAGTCAAGTTAAAACAACTATAAAATGCCAGTTAAATGAGCCAGTTTAAATACACAGTTCAGCTTTCCACCAAGCCTGAACAAGAGTTCGATTCCAAGGCTTCGATTGGAAAGAAGAACTGACCCTTACAAGTCATCTTCTGATCTCCCTTTGCACAATGTGGAGAATACACAAATGCACATATACACACATGCTTCCATGCGTATATACACAAACGATGCGTATGCACACATGCACTTGTGTGTGCATATACACATACGTAAATATGCACACAAACATTAAATTTTAAAGTGCAATAAAAATATTGGTAATTGACAAGTTTAGGGGCAAACCCATTCAGTATTCAGTTTTGGAGGATTATTTTAATTGGATCAGTTTATATGTTTAATGATTTATCTTCTAAATGTCAAATGTATATCATGGCACTGACCAATTAAATTTCTTAGACACTGGCAGAAAATAGTAGCAGTAGAAGACACAACTGCATCTCATAACACAGAATTGTATTATTTTTGCACAACAGAGGAAAAAAAACTGAAAAATGTGCTGTTAGGAAAAGTTCTTAAGTATATTCTGGAATAGATAAAAGGGACATTTGTTTATTCTTTCCTAGAGGGAATATATTTGCAAAGAATAATTTCCTTAATTTAAAAGTACAAGTCCATGAACAACATCCAAGCATATGATATATAGAGAATGATACTGGCAGCCCTGGATTCTCTTATGATATGGGTCAGGGAAGAGTTTTAGATTTGGAACTCCTAAACTTGGGAGATATTTGACTATTTTACCAAATATAGTTATAATGTTATCTTTTCAATTAAACATCTCCTTCTTTAGTGCATCACGCAGTTATTGGGCTGTGACAGTCTATCTTGAGGTTTAATACATAAGAATGGGGATTATAAACAGTATTTATTTAATCTGCTTCTATAAGTCACTCTAAGCTTTAATTTGATATATAATCCCCTTAGCTGCATGAAGCAGAGCCTTTATCACTTCTTACCAATCACAACAGAGTAGGGTAGATGTGTATATTCTCAAGGGCTGGGATTTCCAAAGCATGAAAGATTCCTTAGACAATAGAACAGATCACATGATTATTTTTCATGCAAAACAAAATATTGCCAGTAAGACATAAGCTATGTGTAGAGAGCAACACAAATGGAAACTATTGAATGGGGGCGGCTGAAATGGCTCAGTGGGTTGGAGAATTTATAACCATGCCCCACTTGCAGTTTGAGCCCCCCACTTCCTGTGTGCAACTAAGACGTGACCTCTCAGCTTTATGCTCTGTCTCTATGCCATTCCTACCACTATCGATTTCTAATCCTTGAGAATCATAAGCCAAGATAAATTCTTCTTTAAATATTGCCTTTGGCTGTAATATTTTACCACAGCATTAAAAAATATGCGTAATACACCTGAAAAGCTCTAAATGTCACTTGAGGTTGGTGATGCAAGCATAATAAACATATTTGTCAAGGAAATACCACACTTTCTGTTTCACTTTTCAGACGGAGAAATTTTCATGCACCCTTTTTATAGCAAATTTTTATTTAAATTAAAACAATCTTATTTTACGTATCAATCCCAGTTCCCTCCCCTGTCTCCCATGCCACACCCCTCGACCAATCCCCCAAATCATCCCCCATTCACATCCCAGGGAGGGTGAGGCTTCCCATGAGGGATCTTCAAAATCTGACACATTATTTGGGGCAGAACCTTGGCCTTCCCCTTTGTATCTAGGCTGAGAGAGTATCCCTCCACAGGGAATGGCTTCCCAAAGCCCATTCATGCGCTAGGGATAAATACTGGTTCCACTGTCAGAGGTCCCATAGTCTGCCTAGGCCTCCAAACTGACACCCATGTTGAGGAGGTGTTTGGTTCTCATGAATCCTTTTACCCCCGTAGAAGTCAAAGTTTCTTGGGATAAAGTCAAATACAGTATTTGTCCAAGGCTGCTCCTTTCAGTGTGTATCCTCTTTCAATCCCAATGAATATTCTTCTAATAGTTCTGTGCTATAATTTTCCTTGTTTGTATGACAGCTGCAATTGTTTTTATGTCTCCATTTTTATAATTAGGTCAAGTATACATAAATACAGTTGTCTTAAATGTAAAAATGATTATTTGCTTGGAAACAACAGAAACCTCTCAAGTGAAATCAGTTGGGTAACTAAGATAAATAGCTTGTTTCTTAGAGATCGCATGTGCTTTCAAATAAAGGGATTTGCAAAAGCATGTTTGATGTGGAAAAGAGGCCAAGGTTAGCTAAGAATGGAGGCAAGTCATTTTAATCCTGGCACTTGGAAGGTAGAGGCAGACAGAGCTCTGTGAGTTCCTAGCCAGCCAGGGCAACGTAGTAAGATTCTTTCTTTGAACAAGGGAGAAATAAATCAAAGTCACCGCCATTCAGGAAATTTTCAGGGCAGGTGAGAGTTGCAGGATTACCTTGATGGACCTCAGATAGGCTAATGGCGTGGCCTATTGACAGGCGTGGAGGATTGACAGGCGTGGAGGATGGGGATTTCTCATCTTGCTGAAAACTTTTCATTTAACTCATTTACCTAAAGAACAACTTTGCTTTAAAAAAAACAAATGTCAGGGCTGAGTTATGGACATCACTGATTGAGTCTACTCAAACCAGATGCCATTTACTGAGCAGTGTTAACTGCTGGGATCCTCTGCTCCTCGTTCCGTCCACTCTCAGGCTTTCCTACTCAACCTAATCCTCTACCGTGGCAGCAGCTGTGAAAATGGGCCCAAGAAAAAATGTTGTTGAATGGTTTTTGCATGGAACAGTGAACCTGCTATCTTAGAAGGTAGAGGGTTCAGAAGCCTTAACCCTCCTGGCAGGTTTATGTGCACTTATTTCATCAGAGGAGCTCGAATATTTTCTTCAGTGGTGTAGCTGTTGCGAAGATGGCCATGCTGGTAAAAACAAACAAATGAAATAAAAACCCTTATCCGTGTTTCTGTAGCAACCTCAATGAAGCTCAATGAGATGCCAACATCAAAAGTACATGAAAAGTAGAAGGGGGCAAATTGGGAACAAGACAGGGTTTAGAAGGAGTGAGAGCAGATGAGAAAGTAAGAAATGGTGATAGGAATGAATATGATCACAAGGCACACATGTGTGTGTGTGCGTGTGTGTGTGTGTGTGTGTGTGTGTGTATGTGTGTGTGTGTGTGTTTGAAAATGTTGTAATGGGTACATATAATTAACACATGATAATGAAAAACATTTAAATCTATTTAGATTTTATCTAATGCTTGCCAGCAATTCACCAAAGAGCAATGAACACGAACTTTGTGACAACTTTTCCCCCAAAGAAAGCAAAATTGTTTCAGCATATTGTAGAGGCCTTGCTCTGTAAAGTCAGCTATAATACACAAAATATGAAGTTCCAAAAGAGCTTATCAAAGTGGTGATGCTCACCCAACTTCCCTACCAGAGTCTTAGCATGCTTATTCCAGTGATAATAGAGTATGTATAAAATATGTGAAAAGCATCATGCGACCAGAGTCAGGATATGACATGTGAAATATAGTTCCTAGAACTGTATGATGATTTACATTGCCCTGTATGAAAACTAACTGAAGTTCCTATCCATGCATCAGTGACATGCTCTGGAGAAACACTTGAGTGGAAATAGGACCCTCAGAATTCCCCACTAGCTGAGCCTACTACAAGAGAGCAACTTATAGATACTGTGCCTGTCCAGCTGTATATGTAAATGGCCAGAACCCTTTGCCAATTTACTGTGTACATTAGGGTGCATGTGGCTTTGTAAGCAAACACATGTGGAGGCCAGATGTCATACTAAAATGTCATTCCTCAAGTGCTCTCTAACCTACCTTTTGAAACAGTTTTCCTACTAGGACTTGGGCTTCCCAATTAAATCTAACCTGATAGCTAGCAAGAGCCAGGGAACCTGCTGAATCTCTCTCTTCAGATTCTTAATATGCACTATTCTATCTGGCTTATTGATCTAGGCCTTTCATATCAAATTCAGGTCCTTTTACTTGCAAGGCTACCATTTTACCAACTGAGCTATTTCCCTATCTCTCAAATAATTTTTAACCAAAAACCAAAACCAAAAACAAACAAACAAACAAACAAAAAAAGGGAGTGTGTAAATTAATGTAGTGTCTTTCTAGTTTTTTCTTTTTAATGAATGCTGGTTGATTATATAAATTAAAATCTCTTCAAGCAAGTGATAACCAGGGTCATCAACTTTCTACTAAAGTGTAACAGGCTATGGTTATCCAAGATCTTTGAGTTTCCTGAAATGTTGCTTCCTTATTGTGGTAATCCTAACTTACTCGACTGATATCCTAACATCAGCAGCAGTGACAAAGTGAGAAATATTACATTCAAGAGTGTGTATCCCATTGCTGAATATTCTAAATTCAGTGAGTTGTTAAACTCAATAGTTTGAAGTCCTCTATACAAACTTAAACACTAAGACATATTTTCCTTCTTGAACTCTGCAGTTTATTCCATGCCTTGAAGCAGAATTTTAAGTTGCCATTTGCCACTCTGTCATTTACTGCTGGCTTAAGAGATCTCCATTGGCATAATGGGAATGTCATGATTGAATTCACCAACAAAGGCTAAAGCAGCAATGCAGAACAAGATAGAACTTTAATGTTCTCTTGAAGTTGCATCCAAATCTAAGGAGCCTGGGGCTGCTGAGTACTTCTCGAGGTAACACTGGTATCAAAATCTGGGAATCCACAGCAGAGCTTTACCTCTTCTTGTCAAGTTCATTTCTGAGCCTATGACGGTGTGCAAGAGCCAGCCTTTTGTTCTAATACCATGACCTAGAGATTTTAAACACACTCTTCTCACACACAGCTAGCAGGTCAAGCACATGACCACAGCTGGCTGCAGGAACTTCAAATTGTATGACAGGAAACTAGGAAGCCAAAGAAAAATCTATTTCTCTCTAATGAAATGATGAAGAAGAATATGGAAAGGAAAAAGTAAAATATTAAAAAAAGAAAAAAAGTAATAAAGATCTTTGAATAGACTTAACTCACTATTCTTTGGCTTCTTCTCCAGTTAGCCCTCATGTAGAAACCTGGGTCTGGATTTGATACAATATTGGTTTCCCCAACATATCTGTACTCTTTTTTTTTTTTAAGATTTTTATTTATTTATTAAGTATGCAGTATTCTGTCTGCAGGTATGTAGTGGTGTTGCAGTGAATAGTAACGTGGCCACCACCAAAGTGGATAGAGGGAAGCTTGAGGTGTAGCTTTCCTTGTCGCTTCCCTTCTGGTGGGTCAGTCAATCAGGTAGAAAGGGCATAGAAACGCTCCCACAGTTCCCTGTATTTTTTCTGTGTAATTATTCCCCAATAAACACCCATTTATCATTTATCTTGGGTCTAGTGAAGTAAATATATCCGTGCCTTTGCATGTATGCCTGTATATCCTGAAAATGGTGCCAGATCTCATTATAAATGGTTGTCAGCCAGCATGTTGTTGAAGGGAATTGAACTCAGGACCTCTGAAAGAGCACCAGGGCTCTTAACTGCTGAGCCATCTATCTCTCCATCCCTGTATTTGTATTCTTATACTACCTTGTAAACATTTACATATATATATATATATGTTTACATATATATATGTTTGATACATATACATTTGTATATATGTGTATATTATATGTTTTCGTATATATTTATTTACTTAAAATGATTGGCTATCTTAGAGTCAATTCAAAAGAAGAGAGCTCTAGCTTAAAGTTCTAAGTCAAAGATGAATTAGATTATTCTAATTAATATATAATTATACATAATAGTGTAACATTATATTAACCTATATAGGCTGAAGTATAATCCTGCTGTTTCCATCTGCTGTACAAGGTCTCATGGAGTGATCTTCATTTATTTCTCTGTTTCAGACAGAGCCATACTATGCTGTCCTAGCTTCCTAGGAACTCACAGAGATCAGCATATATAAAGCATATATGTTTATTTGCTTAAAAACAATTGACTGGCTTATAGTCAATTCAAAGGGGAAGAGAGCATTAAACTAAAACTTTAACTGATGTTGCTGTGATAACTTTGAATTGACTTACCCACTATTCTCTAGGTTCATCTCTAGTGACTCTGCACTTAGAAGCCTGGGTCTATATTTTGAAATATCACTCAGTTCCGCAACATGTTTTAATTAGTACACTACCCTGAATATATGTGGCACATATATCATAAATATAACACATGCATGAATCTCACATGCATATGTAAGTATACATATGAGACTGTGTGTCGTTCTATGCTTTTGAAATTTCTAGCTGTAAACTATCCTCTTTATAGTTGGATTCTCTTGTTTGACCATATGGGTCAAACACCCACTTATGATCTTGCATGGTGGAACATGCTTGCATTTTCAAAAGTGAAAAGGAAGAGATAGGGTAATGCTGGGGGTTGGAGAGCTGTAAATTCAATGAGAGATGCTATCTCTTTCACACACACAAAAGGTAGAGAATAATTAAGAAAGGCACCCAACATCAGCATCCCATCTCATTAAGCATGGAAACATATAAGCATCTGGGTACATACATACACATTAATGTGAAAAAGTTAATTCTATTTATGTTTAAGGTCTATTGTATACTTAAACTGTGACTATGATGTCAGATATATCAAGACCTTAAGCTATTTTCTTCTTATACTAAATTAGCAAGCATTATAACTTTTATTTTGTTTTTAATTTTTTCATTATCCCTTGTTTCTTTTTTTTTTTTTGCCTTGTGTATAAATTGTAAATCCATTGAGATAATGTATTTTTATCTCATAAAAAGCTTAATTTAGAGTAAAGAACTTATTTAGTAAACTTAAGCACTAGTTAACTTACTTAAATCCAAGAGTTTTAGTTCAATTTTATTCAAATTTCAGATTTAAAGACTATGAAGAAATTAATTGGCTCTATAAGCCTTGTGTGTCAACCATAGTTGATTGGTTATAACTTTGGAGAGTTTGACAGTGAGAGACTTCTAAGTTTTCATTGAATGTGGGTGCAGTGGAAAGTTTGCCTTGATTAATTAAGGTACGGATGAAGTTATGACAACTTGAGAGATTACTTGAATAGACTGGGCACATAGTCATGTGTGATTAGAAGCACTTGGGACTTGATGAAGGCACATTATATTTCCTGACGTCCAGGGTGGGACCTGAGATGATGACTTTCTAAAACACTATCAAGCAATGCTGAAGCTTCTAGAGCAGTAGCTGTACTTTGTGTAAGGATGTGATAAATGTTCCTGGATAATTGGACCATTTCTTGCAGAGAACTCTTTATCTTATGTAAATAAATACTCATGCCTACATGTATGAAAACTGTATTTATTGACTCTTTACTATGTAGTGGGAAATTTTAAAGTGTAGAAATGCAGCCTTAAATAAAATAAGTGAAAGCTACTGCTCACACAGATACCATGTACAGATTATGAGAAGAACAGAGGACAGCAGAATTGGAGAAAAGCAGAGATTGTACAAAGAATCCAGTGAGTGTCAAAAATCCTTAACATCTGAAAGACCTGGAAAGATAGGCTGAGTGGTTAAGATCACTAGATACCCTTGCAGACAACCTGAGTTATGTTCCTAAGCACCCATGTCTAGTGGCTCACAACCATTTGTAACTAAATTGAGAGGGTCTAACACTCTCTTCAGGCACCAGCAAATGTCAGCAAACCTGTACAGGGAGCTAAGCTAGCAAATTAGTTTTAAGTATATATTAAAAAAAAAATCTTAAAACCATTCTCCCATAAATATAGCAGACCTTGGTGAACAAAATGTATACTGGGTATCTCTAGGATTTTTATACTCATTATACCTCGTTATTCTGTGTGATATGTATCACAGTTACTATCATACTAACTGATTTTCATGGAGTTCTCTGAATTTTAGCCAAAATCCTAACAACCTAACTGCAATAAAAGAATAGCTAGTTAAACAAAGACTTCTAAACCTCATGGCTTCAAAGGCAAGACTGGATGTAAAGATGAGATCAGCCCCAACCCATCACAATTCCTTGTTTAGTGCCACAAGGCTAACTCATGGGACTTTCACTTGAAGCGACGTAGAAGAACTTCTGCAAAGAAGAAAACAAAGGCAATGAGAGCTACAATCTAAAAGAAGCACCAAGAGACCATGTGATGGTAAATACTGTAGAGCAGCTTAGTATTTGTGCCAAAATGAAACCAATTCTCGTACAGGAAATGATTTCATGCCATTGGCAAGTGTAGCTTCTTGCCATGTATAATGGAGTGGAAGTTCTCCAGACATTCACAGAGGTTATGAAAGCATGCAGAATTATTTTCACAGCTTACTGTAACCTGGGAAAATTACTTATCATGTTATATAGGTAAACTAGTTTATTAGACTCTTACAGTGAGGACTCTCCTGATATTGGTACCTCACTGAACATCCATGCAATAATGATAGATATACACACATGTATACATATATGCCCAGCTTTCCTGGGAGTTTCTGAAATTCTCACATCGAAGAAGAGTTATCAGTACAAAATAAGAGAGAAAGGGGGAGGGGGTGGAAAAAGTACAAGTGGGTAAATTGTGCCCGAAAATGGTATGTTCAGAAAGTAATGAATTGACCTCCCTCCCCACGTCTCTCCCTCCCTCCCTCCCTCCCTTCCTCTCTCTCTCTCCCTCTTCCTCGCTCTCTCTCTCTCCCTCTCTCCCTCTTCCTCTCTCTCTCTCTCTCTCTCTCTCTCTCTCTCTCTTCTTGTTTAACAAATGAGATTAACTTGGTTATTTGATGTGCCCTTTTCTTTCATTTCTGTATTAAAAGCAGTATTTTATTGCTATTTTGCACAAGTGCCATTGTCTAAGAAAACACTGAAGTTTTTGCAGATGTTCTGTGGATAGAAATGAATTAAAAAGTAAGGCCCAGTGTATAATTACCTGTCTTCTTGCTTTTTGTTCTTTTTTATGTATACCAATTATTATAAATGACTATTCCAAAGACCTTGGGTATAAATCAGATAATCTCCTTGATGAATGGATGATTTGCATTACAGGGATGTACACACTGGCCAACATGAGAAAGATACAGACAATTCTCCCTGGTTTTCTCTTCAGTGATCATTTATTTCACCCATATGAAACAAACTATGCCTTCTTTATCATTTATATTTTTCTCAGAGGAATTATAGAAGATGTTCTTCCCTCAGACTGTTAAGAAGAAAGGTGGTCATGGCTAAACACTGTTCAAGATAATGTTGAATTCTTGAAAGGTTAAAATAAGCCCAAAAAATAAATACATTCTATTATTGATGTAAGAATAGATTTTGTTGTATTTGGAAATTAAAGAAACTGGCCCTTAGAGCTTTAAAGAAATATTAAACTCAAAAATCATCAAATTAATGTTTCTTTTGACATTTAAATAATATAATTAGTGATTGTAAATACAATCATAAAGTTATTTATATTTTACAACCTATTATACTTTATAAATGTTTTTCCATATGTTGTGATGCAATTTTGTCCTTATAAATACCCTTGTGAAGGAGGGCGTGGAGTTATTAATTTCCCTCTTATTCTCAGAGGCAGCCCCAAATCCTCACTGAGTAGATTAAATATGCATAACTTCATTTTTCATTCCCTGGCTGATTCCAGAGTCAATATCTTAATATTGCTAAAAGAAGTTGCCTTCCTTAAACTAAGGCTGCAGTGATACATAGAGAATATTTATAAGGTAATAAGCAAGCATTTTTATGAAGGTGCGTCCAAGTCTTATAAACTCTGTACACATCATCTTTATTACATAACTTTGATTATTAGAAAGGAAATGTTTCAACCAGGTGCCTGAGAATTTTTTTCCACAAAATACATATATACTTTTATTAAAACATATTTCCATTTGTGTATGTGTGTCTGTGTTACCATTTACTGTTTGCCTATGAGATTGGAGTGTAATAAATTCAAAAGTGTTTTTCTCCCATGTGAAGAAATCTTCAAGGGAGAAAACAAAAAGATGGTAGCAGAAATTTATGTGGAATTTATGAACCAGCAAGGCTTAGAATAGAAGTCAGATATCAGGGTGAGGCCATGACATTCAGTATCAGACTTAGAATGAAGAAAGCAGTATGTTCAAGTCAAATGATGACAAAATAAACCATGATAAAATTTAAAAGACACTAATCTTGCAAGGAGTGTGGTTATAGATCTCTTTAGGATGAACTTGTCAAAAAAGAAGAAAAAGAAAGAAGATGAAGAAGGAGGAGGAGGAACAGGAAAGAGAGCGAGCGAGCGAGAGAGAGAGAGAGAGAGAGAGAGAGAGAGAGAGAGAGAGAGAGGAAGAGAGAGAGAGAGAACACAAGCCAAACTAAGCCATATCAGTAACATTTTCTCTGGACCTTATAATGATGAAGCATCACTCAGCGATAGTACTCATTTGGGACCTAAGTGTTACAGACATTTCTTTTCTATGTGAATGATTATTAAACCCAGTTACTATATCAAAAGAGTAAAAGAAGCAGATTATTTTTACTAATCTCTTTATTCTATTAAGCCTATTATAGTCACAACATTGTCCATAGTAATATACAATCAAGTGTAGCAATCAAATGTACTAAGTATGTGCATGATTGCATATGCAGGTACTGTAATGAGTAGTCAACCTAAACACCTTATATTCTTTAGGACAATAGATTGGATAAGGGCCAGTATGTGAACCTATATTTATCCTCATGAGAAATCCCAATGAGAGGAATGAAACTTTTAAACCTAAAAGTGAAGATACCCTGGGTTTCTTGATTATACACATGTATTAGGAAAGAATGTAAAATGTAGCCACCCTCAACTTATTCATTTTCATAGTTAATAAATGGAACACAAGTCAAAATTGCAAGTTTTGCAATTTTATTTTATTTATTTTTTTGTAGCCTGTAATAAGTAGATACACTTGGGCTAATGCACTGTTACTCCTGGCTGAAAAGAATGATCTTCACCAGTCCTGGGATTCTGCCTTATTCCCTTTCCTGGTGTTATGGCTAATATTGTTTGTCAACTTAACTGTATCTGGGTTCAACTAAGAGGATATCCACTTGGGAATTGAAGAAGAGAATTTCTTGATAGCATTATGTGCAGCAGAGAGACCCTTATACATGTGTGTGGCTCCCTCTGGCAACAGCATAGATGAGAGGACATGGGGGAAAATACTTTTGTTTGCTTATTTTCACGCCACTGGCAAGTTCATCAATCTTGTTAAGGTCACTACTTATTCTTTTATTAATATCAGTTCCAGCTTCTTTGATGCAAACACAGAATTGAAGACCCACAAATTTCTAGGGAGGCAGATTAGGACTGCTAAAATAGCCAGTCTTGTGGCCTCTGCAACTATGAGCCTCTCCAATGTGGTTAGGCAGCCATCGTTAAAGTACACAAACAATGTTATTTAAGCAAGCCTAATGGATACCCTTTCAATATGTTCTTGTTCTTCTAGAGAACTCTGGCTGATATGCCCATATCTGGAGAAAACAAGCCATTGGCTTCATTCAATAGAGAAAGAAAATAATCAACACTAAACATATAAAACCTATACTTAATGAACTGTTGTCTCCAATACAAAGCTCTTTATGAATCCTATAACTGTAAATTGAAGCAGGATGTTCACAAAATAGTAATCTTTGTTCTGTCAACCACTCTCCACCATCATAAAGCTGTTTGAGGCAAGTTATTTTCCTTTCTTTAATAGAAAATGTCAAATAAATACAGCAGCACTATTACTTATATAAAGAGAAGCAAATCCAAATATAACTCACCCACATATTTGAACTATCCTGGGTATACAATTACCTTATCTTGTGCAGATCTGGAAGTTAGAAGGTAATACAGTATCACTGAAAAAGGTCAAAAAGATCTCTACAAAAAAAAAAAAAATAGGAAAAAAGAAAAAAAAGAAAGAAAGAAGAATGATAGGAAGGAAGAAAAGAAACAAAAAAAGTAAAACTTTAAATTTCATGAAACTAAAATTTCATTTTAACTTACAAAAGATGAGTTCAGAGGCTCTCAACTTCCTAAATGTGGTTCAGAAACTTACCATGGTGAAATGCTTGGGCAGAAGGTAACGTGACCACAGAAAGGCAGTGTCAGATACAAGATGATGCTAAAGAAGGTATTTAGAGACATTAAGATAGCCAAAGAGGTTAGTTGTTGTTGTGTATTTGTAGAATGTGTGTTTTTAAAGTTTACTTTATTTCTATATATTTGCCCAAATCTATGAACTTTGTGTACAGTAAATTTATCAAGTAGGAAATTTAAAAGTTTGAAGTAAAAAGGAACATAATGGAATGAGCTAAAGGAAATTACACAATCTTATATACACCAAATCTGTTAATTAAATTCACAAAACTTATATTTTCCTCTATTTGTATTTTATGTATGTGTGTGCTGCATACATGTGTATGTCTGTGTACCACATACATGCAGTATTCACAGAGACCAGAAGAGGGTGGCACATCCCTTGACATGAGAGTTATAGACATTGTAAACTGCCATGTGAGAGCTGGAAATTGAACCTAGATCCTCTGGAAAAAAAAAAAAATGCCAGGGCTTATAACTCCTGAGCTCTCTCTCTCCAGGCAAGTGACATTTCAATTCTTTCCTTTTAATTAGAATTTTAATATTTATTCATGTGTAGGTATGTGTCTAAGTTAATGTAAGTGCTGGTGAAGGCCAGAAGAGGGCATTTCATTTTCAGGTACTGATGTTTATAGACACTTGTAAGCTTCCATGTAGGTACTAGAAATCAAAATCAGGACCTCTGAAAGAGTTGGCCTGTGCTGTTAACCACTGAGACATCTCTCCAGCCCTGATGTTTCCTTTCTTAATTCATGTCACCTTTTAAAACTTGATTAAGGTCTGGAAAGATGACTCAGTGAATAGAATACTTTTCTGTGTTTCAGGAGACCCAACTTCAGTTTTTAGCATCTACATTAAGAGTTCACAACGGCCTATAACTCCTGCTCCAATGAATGCAATGCCCTCCTCTGGCCTCTGTGGGAACCTGCATGCATGTACATATACATCCAGAGACACAATAAAATAATAACTCTGCTTACCACAAAAGACAAACGTACTTGAAAGATAATTAATAGTAACATTTATTTATATAGGTAAAACACTTTAGTTTATTTTACGTAGAATTGAGTAGTATTTCAGAACATTAATTATTCAAGACCAAGTAGGATCTACCCCTTTTTATAGAATACACATTGTCTCAAAGTGATTGATCAGAGTTAATCTAGGTGACTATGGACATAAGGAAAAGAATTACAAAGAGTTCTTACATAAATGTTTTGTTTTATTAACTTTTCTAAAAAGGCTGACAAGATGGCTTAGCCAATAAAGAAAGTTACCACACAAGGCTGGTAACCAGAGTTCTACCCCTAAGCCCATGGAAGTGTAAGAGATAACTAGTTCCCCACAATTGTCCTCTGACCTCTACTAACATGTCATAGTGTATGCCTCTCATCAATAATAAATAAAGTAAAATGCAAAAAAAAATGAATTTGAAACTTTCATGAGTAGGTTCTGCCTCTTAACTCTTGAGTTTTTTCTATCTGACTATCCTTGTTGGCAGTATCTGTCCATTTTAAAGTGAATGTTCATTTCACTTTCTTTTGTATGAGATAAACATTCTGAAAACAAACTTGAAAGTATATAAACACTTTTTCATGGTAAATATAATGTCTAACTGTGATAAACAAGACAATTCCATCATAGCAAATTCAAGAGAATAGTAAAAGAGAGATGGGTTTTTTGCTTATGACTCTATACATGCAATTGTCAGCCCAGATGAAAAAGCAAAAACACCTGGTGGGCTAATTTTGGTATAAAACTGTCATTTTGGTTTTGATATATCTAATCAGGTTTTTCTTCCTACTTTACCCTTCACTGCCTGGGTTATTCAGGGAAGTAGACTCTTTTTGTGTCTAATGTTGTCCCCTTATGAAATTCTTCCATCTTTTGGGTTCATTGTGTAGAGCCTTAACAAATATACATTTGGAGGCTTGAGTATTCTCTGTTTTCAAATATGGGGGCTCAGTCATATAAGAGACAGCACAGTAAATTTTCATCCCTAGGGTGAACTGAGAATACCTGAACAAACAGATGGCAGCTGGAAACTAGGGAAGACTGGGGTGGGAGGGTCATGGCTCTTGCTAATCTATGGTTGCTTGATGAATGTTAAACACAACAGACAATGAACATGGAAAAAAGGAGGGATTTATTTTTTCTTACACTAACATAAATGATGGAAAAGGAAGACATTCATAGGTCAGCTGGACTGGAGTGCATGGTGACTGACAAGATGTCCTGTCTCAAACAAGGACGATAGTGAGGATTAACACCCAATGTGTCATTCTGCTCTCCACACACAGGCAGCTGTGCACCTACTGACAATCACAACACAGTCATGTACACACACACACACACACACACACACACACACACACCACACCTTTAACAGTATTTATTTCTACAGTCACCATAATCCCCAACTGCTAAAGGAGGGAAACATTCATGATTATGTCTTCTTTAATTAATGAATACAAACTGAGTTCATCTTTGCTACCTTTAAGCAGCCACACCGTGTGTATTGGTATGTTCACACTCCAAGTTTTTCCTTCAAATATTTTGTTCCATTTCTCTATCATTTGAAAGTCTAGTATGAATTCTCCCACTCACTTTTCTGCCTTAGCCTTTGCTTTATACTTTACTGAGAAGTGAACATATCTAAATCCAGGAAAAGACACCAGGCTCCTCCATACATCCCAACCCTTCCACATGGCCTCATCCACTGTAATTCTCTGAGTCTATTTCTTTGAAGACCTTCCTAATACCCACATGCTGTGAGTAATTCACAATTCAGGATAGAAAATGGGCCAGGAAGGAGGGTCTGACCCACCTGAATGTTACTTTAGTGAGTAGATGCCTTCTTAGGTTTTGACCCATTGACTCTTTTAGAAGAACTGTGTGGTAGTAACTCAGGAAGAGGATGAATAAGGCAACAACATGCCCTGGGCTGAGATACCAGAAGCAGGTGTGTATATAGACTTATCCTTGAGAGTCTCTCCAGATATGTAGCCTCTCCATGGGGTTTTGACAGCTTATAATCAATGGATCCAGAATTGCAAACATTCCAGATGTGTCAAGGCTCCTAATATTTTAACAATTGAACAAGTGCCAAATCTCTGTCTTCCCAAGCTAATAAAATTCAGAAATCAAAGTCATAAATAAAGAATGTTGTAGGGCAGATTGAAAGAAAAAAAAAATAGGCCCCTGAGTGTAGGACCCAAGAGGAGGAAGAGGTTCAACCCTCTCTCCAGTAAGATAAGCCCATGTGGAAACACTTAGATTGATGGAAATGAGTTAATATTTAAGACAGAGCTATCCAATAAAAAACACCAGGAACAGGCCAACAGCATTATATCTAATACAGCATCTTGTCTCTGTGTGTTATTTTGGGACTGATGCAACTCTGGGACCAGGCTGGCAGGAAAGTCTCACAATAGAACGATGGCTACAATGTGGGTACTAATAACTTCCACTTAAAAGATAACAAAAGCTTTAAAAAGGATTTTAAAACAAAAGAACAGAGACAAGCAAGGCTACTTGGTAGCAGCATTTTTCTCAGGTGGGCTCTGTTTTGCTAGAGAAAAACAGAGACTTGCAGGGCTCCTTTAAGGGGGTCTTCCTGACTCAGAAAACACACACACACACACACACACACACACACACACACACACACACACACACACACAGCTGCTTGAGGGCAGCATAGAACATGGCAGTGAGCACAGCTCTCAGTGCTATCTGTAAATGTACCCCTGCCATATTGGAAAGCCAGAGGCCCAAGCAGCTGCCCCTTCAATTTGTGGCTACAAAACAAGGTAGAGATATATAGTAAAGACAGATTCAGATAAAGTAAAACCTAGATGGTTTTTACAATGTGCTTAAAAATATACATAGGCTTGGGAGAGAAAATGAAAAAAAGAAATTTGGTTAAAAAAGAAAAAAGTTACTGGGCAGTGGTGGCCCACACCTTCATCCCCATCACTCAGGATTCAGAGGTAAGCAAATCTCTAGATTTCAAAGCAACCCTGGTGTACAGACTAAATTTCAGGACAGACAGAAATCCACAGAGAAACCTTCTTCAAAAAAATGAAAAAATAAAAGGAAAGAAACAGAATAATAAAAAAAGCCACATAAAAATGGAAAATACACATAGAGTCTGGATACTGGATACTATAATGGTGCCTTTAAATGCTTGTTTCCCGAGGAAAGAGCTACAGCTGCTAAAATACATTTGATTGTCAATGCTGCTAAATTAATTCAACGTATATATTTTAGAAATGCATTGACTTCAAAATTTAAGTCTAAGAAAAGGTTACTGGGGGAAAGAATTTCTATTTTTCTTTCCACAGAAAATGAAAAGCTGTGGATTTCTTCCAAACTAACATGGTTTGATTAAGCAAGACCCCCTGAAATAGCGTCCCAAGTGACCAACATTCAAAACAGCTAGAACAAGGCAGCCTTGCAGACTACAGCCATGATTTCTGCACCTTGTTAGGATTCCCCAACCAGCAGGGAGTAGTTTGGAAAGAATGATGCCCAAATTCCTAAATATTGTCTATAAAAGTCTGTTTTTGTCTAAATTGTGCTGGTGATAAATGGTTAGTCATCACAACCAATCTCTTTTTAAAGGTAAAAAAGGGGATTGTAGTATAGATATGAATACTTTATTTTGGAATGGATTTTCATTTATTGATACAAATTTAAGTTCAATTTTGTGATATGTATATTTCACCCCTTGTTTCGGTATTGTGTTTAAATAGCTCATTTAAAAATGTAATATATAATTTAGTACAGATTATAGATAGTTATCTGTGATAGTCACATACAGAGACATATTTGAGATGGATAGGCATTCTTCAACATTCTTCAAACCTTTCAAAGACCTACGGAATATGGCATTTAAAATGGTTTATGGTTTTTCTTAATTGAGGCACAACTGCTCCTGGCAACACCAACTGTGTCAGAAAGGAAGATGGACATCGAAGAAACTTTACTGTGGAGTTTACTTTCAATATGGCAAGACCAGCCATTTGGGCAAAATACTTTCTTGTCTGGACTGTTTGACTTTATGCTGTGTAAACTGGACATGCAGGACCCACAGAAAAGTGACTGCTGAAGCAAGATGGACATTGCTACAGAGTTCCTGCTTCATGGAAGAGTCTGCCAGACATTCTGCAGGGCCCAGAGAAAAATGAATGACAAAATTCCAATACTGGCAGACATTTGAAATTTTCTTGCTTTGCTGAGGAGTCTGCCAGACACACTATGGCCTATGGGCAGAAGATAGAACATTACAGAAGAATTTCAGGTGACTGACCAGGGAGTGAGTTGTCTCTGTCATTTCTAGAATTTATATATTATCCTTCTGTGGTCTTTGATGGAGTTGAAGACAGATAGTTATGGTTATAGTTTTCCTTAGTTAGGATTAAAGATAAGTTACATATAAGACTTTGGCCTCACAAAGATAGGATAGATGATAGAATATTTTCTTTAAATCTAGCTAAATGTTAGTGGGCTAAATGTTGTTAACTGTAGTTCTTATTTGTTAACTGTTTTGCTATATATTTTACTATGTTAAAGTTAAAACCCTTTTTTTTTATTTAGACAGAAAAGAGGAGATAATGGGAGATGTCATTCTGTAAATATGTTTCTCTTATTGGTTAATTAATAAAGCAAGGTTGGCCTATAAGGAAACAAGATAGGTGGGACTAGAAACAAGAAGGATTCCGGGAGATGTAGTAGAGAGGAGTTGAAATGTAAAACTCAAGAGGAGTAAGAGGTCCGAGCCCTTTCTCCGGTAAGATAAGACCAAGTGGAAACACAGATTGATAGAAATGAGTTAATATTTTAGACAGAGCTAGCCAATAAGAAATGCTAACAGCTTCATATCTAATACAGTGTCTCTCTCTGTTGTTTGAGGCTAACGCAGCTGTGGGACCAGGTTGGCTGGAAAGTACTCATAACACCTGAGTTTTATATATCCAAATTACCAAATTACTAAAAAATATGGGTCTTCTTATCAGATAAGGAAAGTAGCACATTGTTTAAAAACTACATTTTGAACAACTGATTTTGACCAAGAAAAATGCAATTGCTTCTATAGGATTTTTGTTTGAATTGTGTGTGCATGAATGCAATGCCCATATGGGCCAACAGAGGACAGAGATTTCCCCTAGATTTGCAGTTACACATGGTTTTAAATCATCTGATAGACGTGCTAGAAACTCAATGCAGGTCATCTGGAAAGACATTAGGTGCTCTTAACCACGGAGTCACCACTTTAGCCAGAGAACTTCCTGTTTTGAATTCATAGTCCATGCTAATTTTGCATATATATATATATATATATATATTTCATAAAAGCAAATAAACAATTTGAATCCACCAATGACAATTTCTTTACTTTCTATTGATTACAACTGTCCAGTCTGCCGCGTCTTTCAAGTGTGATTAATGGTACTTTCATAAAATTGCATTGGTTTAATTTAGCAATGGTGTGTTTAAAGTTTCACGATGCAAATCACTCTTGTACATGAGCACCCGGCTATGACACAATCAAGACAGGGTAGCTTTGAAAAATAATAACTTAATTCATGTTTCCCCACAGTTTATGACAGAGAAGGCAGGAAACAGAGCCATTGATCCTCTCTAATTGGTTGGCACTTTGCTTTTGATCTCTACTCCTCAAGGTGACAGAGATGCCCTTTCATTTTTGCTGACCTGTCAATAGACTTTTAGAGTGTTGCAAATTGCTCAAAGACATTTGACATCACAGAAGATTATGAAAAATTATCTTGCATCTGACTGCAATGTTCTCACAACTCTGAAGGGCCCAGAATTGACAATGAAAAAGGCATATTAAATGTAGCAGGCAGGAATGTGCATTGCAGGTCCTCTCGGAATTGATAACTATCCTTGTCTAAAAGATGCCCGAAGTCAACCCTTTTTCTTCTCTTTTTATTGCCTCCCTTTCTCTCCTCCCTCATTTCTTTCGTTTACTTTATGTGTGGCTCCCATCAAAGGCTTAACTCTTGTTTACAATTTAAAACATTTCCATACTTAGAAGAACCTTACAAATGTACCCCTATTCTGATGATCAGGAAGTCCTTTTTGGTTATTCATTCTTTATGCACTGTAGTGCCTCTTACTAAATATCTCACTTATGGATGTCATCCTTGCCAGAGCTGGTGCTCGTTTCAATATGGATTTTGTTACATGCACTATTTGTTACCATGATCTCTATCTTGTCTTTCCCATTGGCAGCCACTTGTCTCACTGCCTGCCTTTGAAAGAGAAACACATCAGGAAACAATGGAAAGGAAATAGAACAAAATTTGCAGATGTATAATTTTCTTGTCACATTTTTGTTAAGGGGGGGGGAAGGTGCATATTGCAATAGTCCTTGATTGCTGAAATCTGTGTAACTAAAGGAGTTTACTGAGCCTTGTGTAATGGGGTCAAAGAAATCTCAAGAGGCATCCCCAAGTTTAATTTAACATAGAGGAGTGGAAGAGATTACAAGACACCTGGAAGGACCAAGGCCAGTGTGAAGCAATTGCAGTTGATAGGCAGAGGCTTTAGGCTTTTATTTTCCGGAAAATGAGCTGTGTGTGCCACACCCAGCATCCAGGGTGTTAGCAAAATGTGGTTTTGATTTAGATGTAAAATGACTGGATTTTCCTTAGGTGCATTTGTCTTAACCGATATCTCTGTGTCATCAAGAAGTGATGGTGCATGCCTTTATTCCCAGAAGTCAAGAGGCATAGGCAGGCTTATCTCTGTGAGTTTGAGGCCAGCCTAGTCTACAGAGCTAGTTCCAGGACAGGCTTCAAAGCAATAGAGAAACCCTGTCTCGAAAACCAAAACAAAATTAGAAGTGATAGTCTCTTGAGAACTATCTCCAATGGTTCATTTGGCACATGCATACCTACCTCCCATGAGTTCTCCCAGTGTTCGTTCCTGTGAGTATGATTAGGTTTTCTGTTCATCTAAATGTAAATACTTTCTCCCCCACACTAGAAGTTATCTGATGAAGCTTAAATATTATGAGGATATCTGTTGAAGACTTGTGAATGTCTTCTTTACTTTCCTAGCAAATACATATCTTCCTACTTTTAGGGTTTAAGTATTACTTGTCAGGGACTGGAAAGATGGATGAGTAACTACTCTGCTTTTAAGGAGCATCCAAGTCTGGTTGGAAGACCCAAAATAAGGTGGCTCCTAATGGCCTGTAGTGCCAGTTCCAGAGTATGTAATGTCCCCTTCTGACCACTCATTTACACATACACACAGGCACATACACTAATTAAAAATAAAACAAAACATTAAGAAAATATATATAATTAAGTTGTTGTAGTTCATCTTGATCAGTTTCTGGCCCTTGAAAAATTAAGGGCCACTAGATAGTTCAAAGGATAGAAACACTTGCTGTTTAAGTCTGATGATATAATCCAACCTCCAGATTCCACTGTCAAAGGAGAGAGCCGTCTCCTTTGTCCTCTAACCTCCACACAGGCTTCTTGCCATGGCATGAGCACATGTCTGAACTCTCTCACATACACTTATACACACATAAAGCACAATAATAATAAATAGCAGTTTTTAAGTTGAACATATAAAGAAAGGCATCTATTTTGTTTCTCTGAAGCTATAAAGCCATTTTATGTTTCAGAAACCATGCTTTACAAATTAAAAATATGCCTATTTCACATGTGTGCTATGAGATGATTTGTTTTAAAGCAAAAATAGCTTTGTATGAAAATGATGTCAATTGTTTATTATCATATGGGAGAAATTGATTTATGCCTTGCTAGTTCTAGAATTATTCCATAATATAATGTGCCCATTAAAAACAGTGGTGTAGTGAAAAGGAATCTTAGAGGTCAACTTATCAACAGTTTGTTTCTGAAAAGGAATCTTAGTGGTCAACTTATCAACAGTTTGTTTCAGAACAGAGAAAAGTAGGAATGAAATAAATTATGTATCTCCTGATGGCTGAATTTGTCAACACTATAACATTGAAGGAGACTAAGGATCTCCACTCAGACTACTGAAGATTCAGCCAAGTTACTCTTTTTTTTTTTTTTTTTTTTTTTTTCTAGTAGAACTCTGGAAATTTCTACTGAAAATTAGGGCATCGCATCAAAATTTAGTTGCATTTCAATGTTTAAACGTGACAGTAGCATGCTAGGTATTTTTATTGGCACTGGTTTCTCTCTCTTGTTTTTTTTTACCTTGCTTTATGCCTAATGTTTAAAATGTATGCATGAAACAATTAAAGAAAAAAGCTTACAAGCCCAAGAAAAAAGGCAAGATGCATGAAGAAATCAAGATACATATATACAATTAAAGTTTTTAAATCATGCAGTAAGATGAAATCATAAGATTTATGAAAAAAGAAAAGTAGATGAAACTGGAAATAATTATATTAAGTAAAATAAGTCAGATTCAGGAAACACAACTCTCAGCTTTTCTGTCATAACTGAAAGCAAGATATAATCATGTGTAGAGCCTCCACATATGCGCGAGCATTTATGCATGTGTACATGTATATGTGTGTGTGTGTGTGTGTGTGTGTGTAGAACATGACACACAAAGCAGGCGATGAGAGAGGAGAGGGAGATGTTGAAGACAGCCCATTGTGGAACTCACACAGCAGGAAAACAGATGCAGGAACTCTTAGCAAGGAAGAAGATAGCCATCAAGAGAGGAGAAGGGATGAGAGGTGCAGTGAGTGAAGGAAATAACATGAAACAATGTAAGTTGAGCTCTGTGGATGGAAATAACGTGCTGAATGCTACAGCCCTATGTGCTGAGAAGAACTAACTAAGGCACACGATTTTTAAGGTTTTACTATTTTGAGTTTCAAGACATTATTTTTAACAAGTCCCTTTGCACAAACATGTTAAGCAGAATTTGTTCTGCTAGGCTGCTGCCTTATAAAATATTATTGCTTTGTGTAAGGATGTGTACACCATATTTCCACTTCTCAATTATTGAGTGTAAGATGGTGTAAGCATTTATATAATCTAAAACTGCAAATCCATTTTCAGAGCTGAAGTATAGAAATTAGAAAAAAGCTCAGGTTTAGTGTTTAGAAAGAAAAATAATGTTTAACAATATAATGAAAAGTCAGTTGGTTAATATGTTTATAAATTTTAGTGTTTTAAATAGAAAAATAGGGCACAATTTTGTATTTCATGTGGAAATTTTTAAATATTTCAAAATATTAGCAATGCCTTTTTGTATTACAAAAAAATGTCTGCAAGAAATAGGCATGGTAGGATTAGCAGGAAGAGCTATAAGGAAATACATGTCAGCAAATGAACAACAACAAAGGAGTTGTTAGTAAAATCAATAAAATTCAAGCACACGGTCATATAACATTTCTAACCAAGTTATGCAATATTCACATAATAATGTCCATTATGAATTTGTAGGAGATAGGTAATTTGGCCCAGGTTTTATTCTTGGTAATTTAAGCACTGAATTTTGTTTGGTAAGACCTACGTATAAATATATAAGCATCTATGTAGCTTCCTTCTCAAAGGATTTCATTCTAGGCCACACCTGAAATGCAATCTCTGCTCTCTTAACTTTCCATTCTTGTGTCTTACTGAGGCTATTCAATTTTTTTCCTATCCTGAGCTCCTCACCACCAGTATCTATGTACCTGTGTCATTTTGAGATTGACAGACATTTTTTATCAAGGGTAAACAGTAAATCGTTCACACATGGTGGGCAACACAAAGTCTCTCTACCATATAACCTTTGTATAAACGGGGTACAGGGTATTGGTTTCATCCAGTTTTGTCTTTCAGAAATAAAAAGTGAAATTGGTGGCAGCTAGGAAAGAGAGCCAGTTTTCTTTAGGAATGTATCCCTGGAAGGTTGTGCATGCTTCAGTGCATATCTTCCTCCCCAACTTACCAGTATAGAGACAGTAATAATTGGATTCAGTAGGTGATAAGTTTTTACTATAGAAACGAGGACATAGATTTTGCATGGAAATGTTGCAGACAAGTAAGACCTGGTAGGAGTTGGGGTAACAAATTGGGGGATGAATATGTTTGAAATGCATTGTATACATCTATGAAATTCTCTTATAGTAACTAAAATGCTTTTAAGAAAAAATAAAATAAAATAAAAAAGGTATAACTTTAAGCTACTTAATGGGCCCTGTCAATATATTTTAATGCAGAATCTAAAGGTTATCTTGTATTTTTACATGATGATTTTTTGTTTAAATTGAAACAGGCTTGTTTTACTTGTTAATCTCAGTTCTTGTACCCTCCAGTCCTTCCCTGTTTCCCCCACCAACCCCTATCCCATCCCTTTTCTACACCAGGGAGGGTGAGGCCTTCCATGAGGGGATCATTAAAGTCTGCCATATATCATTTGGAGCAGGGCCTAGCCCACCCCCCCATGTGTCTAGGCTGAGGGAGTAGCCCTGTATATGGAATGGGCTCCCAAAGTTCAAAGTCTGTTCCTATACAAAGGTTAAATACTGATCCATTAGCAGAGGCCCCATAGACTGCCCAGTCCTCCTAACTAACACCTACTTTCAAGGTCAATCCTATGCTGGTTTCCTAACTATCAGACTTTAGTCCATGAATTCCCCCTTGTTCAGGTCATCAGTTTCTGTGGATTTCTCCATTATAGGTTTAAAGAGAAATCTGGCATTAAGGAAATGTCCAGAGATCTACAAGAATGACCCCAACTAAGAATGTAAGCAATAGTGGAGATGTTAACTTAAATGCCCTCCCCCAATAATGAGATTGATGACTACCTTATATGCCATCCTAGAGCCCTCATCTAGTAGCTGATGGAAACAGAGGCAGACATCCATGGCTAAACACTGAGCTGAACTCCTGGAATCCAGTTTCAGAGAGGAAGGTTATCATATGTTTCGGCTTGGTACTGCATGCCTTTAATCCCAAAACTTGGGAAATAGAGTCAAGCAGATATCCATGGGTTAGAGCCTATCCTAATGAGCATCGTGAGTTCTAGAACAGCCAAAGCTGCAAGGCAAGAACCTTTCTCAATAATTATTCACAAACTAATTAACTAACTAAACATTGTCATCAAATTTTAACAGACATAAAGCTATTGAAAGATGAGTGGTCATTTCTATTCTTTATTTGTATCTTAGATTTTGAAACACTATTTTGTTTGTTGTCATCGTCGTTTTTCTGCAATTGTCATTTCTACTTTGACTGTTCTCATTTTGAATACTTGGGAGTTACCTGTAGTCGGTAACTACTGCATTGCAATTAAACACAGAAATTTCACCATGTTCTAAATGGAATTAAAACCTTTCACCCTAAATCCCATTCATTTCTTCCTTGCCTTGGCAAAACCTGCTTCTTCATCCATGGAATGCCAGTACTTAGGTATTTTACAAACCCTTCTCATTCTAATGGATGCCTATGAATACAGAGGCCACTCATTTTGCTCTTGTGTATTGTCACAGTTCCTATTGTAGGACATGGATAGCTCTTGCTTAGACTTTGTTAGTGGTTGGGCTTCTATAAGTTCTTCATTTTCTTGTTTCAATTTAAATCTGTGTCATACTGTGACACCCTCTGGCTTTGAAATTGAACATATTACTAACAGGGCTATTGATCACATTGCATGTCAAGGTCCCTCACACCTATTACCAATTCAGACGCAAATTATGATCATTTGACTTTTCTCTTTCAAATGTCTCTCTTCTTTTTTATCTACTAATTCTAGCCATTCCTTATAGGACAAAGCTGAATAAAGATGGAAAAAGGTAGACATTCTTGCAGAACACAGGTTCTCAGAGAAAGAATTTCCAGGTTCCACACAATAGTACTGTCAGCTCTTTCATAGTCAGATCTTGACTTAAAGGACTATTTCCATAGGTTTATCTTAATATATGGATTTTATTTGATCTTTATGTAACTTAAAAAGATGGGAATTGTTGGCAAGGAAATGATGGAAAGCTTATTCCTGGTGGTTGAACTATAAATGTGTATTCTCATTAAAATAACAACACAGTTCCTATCTGAGAGGCTCCTGGAATAGAAGTAAATAGGTCCTTAAGAATCAGAGGACAGGAAGACTAGAGTATGACAGTGTTCTGGACATGACAATATCACCACATGCATGAAGTCATACCAGCAGGGATAAAATTTTAGGTCAGCAGATATAGGTGCTTGCCACCAAGCAGAGGGTTCTGAGTTCAATCTCCAGAACCCACAAACTGGAAAGAGAGGACCTACTCCAATGACTTCCACACTAGAGCTTCAGTGTACACACACACACACACACACACACACACACACACACACACACACACACACGAATTATTTTCATTTGAAAAACACACTTTAGTTCGTGCAATATATATTATCTGCAGAGAGAATGCAAAGGGCACTACCCTGAGATCCCTGACCAAACAAACTTTAAAGAAAGTACCACAGACTATCTCTTGTTACTTCTTTTCTTTAGTTATTTTTTTTTTTAAAAAATTGTTTACTTTTCTTTATTGCCTCATTCAGTTGAAGTTTTCTTAGTCCCAGGTCAAAGATTCTTAAAGAAATTACAAATAAGGTTTGTGTTTAGTGTCTTCTTTCTCAATCACAGTCAGCACATGCAAGTGTGCATGAGTCCAATTATCCATTTCTAAACTGGTGAAAACACTGGTAAAAAAAAAAGTATTTGCAAAGGCATCTGAATACATCTCAAAGTTTGAAATATCGTAAGCCTTGGAAGATGAAACCAGTTCTTAAGGCATTATACACTATTTACAATCTGCATTACTAATAATTTAAAAAAAAATATTAAAAGATGGCGAGACAATTGTGTTTGCTAAAATTCTTCAGTTGTAATAGTGTATAAGATTTCACTGGAATGAGCTCAGCCCACCAATGGTAGAATTATTGGAATAGTATCAGTAAAAAGTCCATTATCCCACATAAACTGTGTTAATTATCATAGGGTCCAATAATCCACTGCTCTTTCTTGTAACTAATGACTCTTTCCCTTGTGGCTTTCAGACTGTTTAATTACTACTCAGAATTTGAGAATAACAAGCGTGACATATTAATTATGTAGAAAAATAAAAAACACTAAAAACCAAGTGGTATAAAGCTCAAATATCAGTGATCGCAGTACTCATATGTAAAAAGAGAACTGAATTTTAAGAATGTTTTGGGCAGGTGGTAGAGTTCTTGCCTAGAATGAATATTCTTGCCTGTGTTTTTTTCCCCAGAACCACATATCTGAGGAATATCATAGACTACTGAAAACCCAATGCTACGGAGATGTATTCAAGCATGCCCAAAGTTTCAACTTTGCCTACACAGTGAGTATGAGACTAGTTTGGTCTATATGATAGCCTGCATCAGGAAATGAAACTAAGATAGGAAAATAAAGTGTAATAAATAAAATAGAGTTTGGCTTTGAAAGAACAGCATATGTCAAATCGAGGCACGTCATAAATTAATAGAACAACAGTAATGTGCTTTGCCCATCACAAGAGAAAGGGGGCTTGTGTGGGTTTTTGTTCCAAAGACTCTAACTGACTAACATAACACTGCAAGGATGAATTGGTCCTGTGGTGATATGCAGACATATTCAGGGCAGTCAGTCATTTCCCAAGATGAAGGCTTGCTAAAGGGAACACCTTATTATCAGAATCAAACTCTATTGTGTACATTTAATGTACATTCCTTATTCCTGTAGTACTGATCGGTCAAAGTTTGTCATCTTCTCTACTGAGATAAATATTCACAAAAGTAGTTTAAAGAGGATCGGTGTGGCCTTAAGAACTGAAACTTGCTCTTCTGATTCTTGTTTATTATATGTATGTGTGTATACCTGAGTTGTGTATGTACCACATGCCTCCAGTACCCACCTAGGTCAGAAGAGGGCGCTAGTCCCCTTGGAACAGGAGTAACAGGAGACTGTGCTGCCTAATGTGGGTTCTGGGAAGTGAACTTGAGTCTTCTAGAACAAGAATCATTCTTAACCACTGAACCAGCTTTCCTGTCCTTTCTCTTTTAAGGTTTAATATTTACATGTAAAAAGTCTGATTTGGGTCTGGAGAAATGGCTCATCAATTAAAACCATGTACTAATCCTTCAGAGGAACTGATTTCAGTTCCCAGCATGCACAGTGGACTGCTAAAAATGACTGATTTCTAGCTCTAGGTCCAGAGGGTCTGACACCGTCTAGAGCGGTGAACCTCAACCTTCCTTCCTGATGCTGTGACCCTTCAATATATTACCTTATGTTGTAGTGATTCCAAACCATAAAATGATTTTCATTGCTACTTCATAACTGTAATATTGCTATGTAATAAAAATATCTGTGTATTCTGACAATCACAAGCCACCTTTGGAAAGGGTCATTCAACCCCCAAAGGGATTGTGACACATAAGTGGAAAGCCATTGCTCTAAAGACTAGCCTTTGTATACACTTGCATTCACATGTATATACCCACACAGAGATACACACAAATTTATATGATTACATTTTTAAACCCAGGGCTAGAAATATGTCTTAACCTTTAAAGGAACTGGTAGCCCTTCCAGAGGACTGAAGTTCAATATGTACACCATGGTGGGTCACAACCATCTGTAATCCCAATTCTAAGATGCCCTCTTCTGTTCTCCTGGGGCACCAACTACCCACATGTTGCACAAACATACACGCAGGCAAATACTGTATATGTTAAAATAAATAAATAAACAAATAAATCTTAAAATGTTTTAAATTTCAAAGCTAAGTTTATGTTAAGGTTTTAATATGCTTAACAATACCCTAAAAGCATCAGAGAATATTTTTGGATTTTTGGTTTTTAGGTCAATGTGTTATTAGTGCTAAATTTACCACGCACGCATGCACACATGCTCAGATTGAAAACAAACATCACAACTCAGACTAGTTTTAGTCACAAGCAGTTTTCTACCCTGAAACCTCAAGAGACATGGGGATCTAGAGGGTCTTGTTGACAGAATGAGATGCACAGAACAGTCTGAAATAATAACGTTAGGAAGATAGAAAGGTGAGCATCTTTGCAGGGATGTTCCTGTTCTTCTGCTACTCATACAGAAAATTTCCAGGCTGGAGAGATGACTTAGAGGTGAAAAGTAGACACTTCTCACACAGAGAAGTGGAGTTTGGTTCCTTTCACTCAAGTTGGGCAGCCCACAACCTCTAGAAACTCCAGCTGAAAGGAATCACACTCTTCTGGCTTTTGGGAGTATCTGACCTCATGTGTGTGCACTCATACATACAGACACCCATATCCACATAGAAATAGAAAACATTAAAAGCAATATTTTCCTTCATTTCCATCTAAAACATGATGGTGAACTGGGCATGTTGGCATGTAGGACTGTATCCTCCTCTAAGCCTTCCCTGTATTGGCGGCCTAATAAATTTCCCACTGTGAATCCCTTGTCTTTCCTTTATAGGGAGTGTGGCATTGCAAACGATTCCTGTTTTTCCCTACTTGTACTGGATAATGAATCTTTCTTCTCTCTTTGATATCTTGGTTGTTTATGTTGACTTTGCACACCTGGAGAGGCAAAACCCTAAATTCAGATACAGTACTTACCATAGGTTTGCTAAAGCATGGATAGTGAACACCGCAGCTGGAGAGAAAGAATTCCAGGGACTTGGGTTTAGGGAAGCTTTCCTATTCCTCTATTACCTATCTCAATGGGTTCCAGAGGAAAGACTAGATGTGCTCCTGTTACAGCAGGAGAAAAAGAAAATGATTTCGGAATACGTACAGATCATACAATGCTCATTAGCGAAGACCTGACCTCAGGAAAACAGTTTTTCCAGATCCTAGCCATGGCACATGCGATTATTCTCTACACTTTTTCTTACCTGAGACTGGGAAAGTTAACACGTATGTCAGTCATAGACCAGAAACACGTATGCCAGTCACAGAGCAGGAATGCAGTCCCAGTCTTCTCAGGGATACAGGGACGCAAAATGCTTCTCCTTTCCCTGTACTTTTGCACCACTTTTTCCGCTCACTTAGGAGATTACAACTGAAAAAAAATGCAGCATTCAGACTCTGTGTAATGAGAAATCTCCATAGAAACCTGTAGTCCATGGAGTATGTAATAGCAGAGACACAAGGAGAAAGTTAACCTCATAATCACAGCAACCAACCAACAAAGTCTAAATCCTATTAGCAGAAATTTTAGAGCAGATAGATGCCTAGGCTCTAACAACCCCAACAGCTGTAATGAAAGAGGAAAGTAAGCATGAGAAGTAGATAAAAGTTATTTGTTCAATAATGCCACACTGAGAAGAAGGACAAATGACAATATCTAGGGACCCCACCTTGCTACAGGGGTACTGAGGCAAGGCTTACATACGCAGGTAGATGTACCTGTAGGTCCTCTATGTAAACAGTTCCAGCCACGGTGTACTCCTTCTCATCACTAATCTATCCTTGTCTCAGTTCTGCTCTGTTCTGTGAGATGGTTCAGTAAGTTGTCAGAACTCTGTGAAATCTCCTACTGGCTGTTAAGTTCCTCTTCAATATTTCCCTTGGCCCAGCATGGGATTACTTGGGAAACTTTAATTCTTTGGCATCCCTGTTTTAACAGTGCCATATATAGTCAAATAATAGTACAACCGTCTTTCTTTCAAACATATTTGTCACCAAAGATTGGTGGCACTCCTAGATGGATACATTTAAATCCTAACATGGAAGGCCTACTATTGCTGGTTCAACCAGTTATATTAATTCAAATTTTTAAGAGTAAATTCAAGAGATGATAAAGTATCAATAAAAACCAAAGAACAAACTTAGTTATCAAAATTAGGCTTATAAATGGCAGGAACGCTGGTATCCTGCTATCTATCATCTGACCACAAATTTGTGATTACAATCCTTAGAACATTAATGAAAGATTGGATAAGTAAGGACAGATAGGGAAAGAGAGATCATGACTGAAAAGATGGTTTAGCAGTTAAGAGAGCCACTTGTTCCTGAAAATGACCAGAGTTTCATTCCCAGCACCCTGTTAGGATGGCTCACAAACATCTGAAATTGTAGCTTCAGGGTGGCAGATGCCCTCATCTGGCCTCTGTGAACACTGTACTCAATGCACATACCTACAAACATATACACATAACTAAAAGTAAAAATAGTTTGTCGTTATATTTAAAATTTTATAGACAATAAAGCCAAAAAATATTTTTGAAGTGAATAGTGGTGTAAATTCAAAAACAGAATCTAAAGGTGATTTTGAAAATGCACAATACCATTACAAAAAGAATGCCTCTGTACAGCCATAAACAGGCTAGAAATGACAAGAACCAAGCCTTGAAGAAATCCTAATGTACAATTCCATAACCAAAATAAAAAGAGAAGGAAGAGGACAGTGGAGGCTGCTGTGTGCCAGACTTTTCTTGAGATATGCAACACACAACTCTACTTACCCAGAAAGGGAGCCCAATGGGAAGCCAAAATGAGGGTACCACTGTTAATCCCAGAGAAGTAAAGAGAAAGGCTACTGAACTAAATTGTGACCAAATTAAAGCAAGCTTTATCTGTACACACCAGAGCTTAATCCACTGCAGTCTCCCACTAAGGCCCCCAGAGCCAATTTCTCCAGACCATTTTATAATACAAAATATAGAATGGTGGTACTTTTGCATGTAAGCATGGTTAGAGAAGCAAGTCCAGGAAACTGAGGGAATCATGCATGTCGTGGAACACTGGGTACAGCACGTTTCTAAGGACAGGTGGTTAGGAGTAAGGGGGTTCCAGTTTATTCTGTGTTTAGTGGGGTGGGGTGCAGCCATGGTATGAGAAACAGAAACTCAAGTTTTATAACAAACAAAAATGTAAATTTGTCTGCAGACTAGCTTCTAGGAACAAAATGGAGTGAGGCTGGTTTTTCAACCATTGAAGTCCAACTTTATGAACCAATGAGTTCATAGGAAGCAGTATTGACTCAAAGATAACTGCACTACCAAAGCCCACACCAGGACAAGTAGAAGCCAACAAAAGCTATAATTCCTGAGCACACTATACCACCAACAGGGATCTCAGTAGATTGAAGAATATTCTTTCTTGGCAACTGAGTTGGTCTAATCTTCTTTCATGCAGCTCTGCTGGTCTCTGCCTCTCATCAGACAACTTGGTGGCTCTGAGAGTATTCATTTCAGCCTGGCTGGTCAGATAGTTACTACCAACAGTCTTTATTGATTCCTAGTGAATCTGGTCAGTTTTAGGAACTTCCTGGATCTATTGTTAGTTGTTTACTTCTGTCTTAAGGAAGAATAAATGGAATGCTTCAATTTTGGAGGAAACAGGTACATAACAGAAAAATATGAGACAATTATAAAATTCATGATTTGTGTATAATAAACATGCCAGAAGAAGAGAGATGAAGGGAAGGTAAAGAATTGTTTGAAGTACTAGTGTCTGAGAGTTTTTAATGTCAGACATCAATTTTATATTCAGAAGTCTCAGATCAGAGAACAACACATTTGAGAAAGACCTATAACCTTGTTATACCATATTTAAATCAGAAAATCAGAGAAAAACAAACATACTAATAAGGTTATAAAAAACAGAAGAACATGTAAAAAATACTGTATCTCATTTTTATTATGAAACCAGGGAACTAAGAAAAGTATTAAATATTTAAGTCGGTGAAAGGAAAACATGCCAGCATAGACTGGTGTCTCTGTAAAGCCTTCCTGTAAGCACAAAGGAAAATTAAGTCATTTCCAGATCAAAAATAAATAAATAAATAAATAAATAAATAGAATTTTTCCTTTACAGTTTTCTTTTTACAAAGAAGTTTTAAAAGAAGACATTCAGAAATACAAAGAAAAAGCCTATTGTTACTCAGAAACAAGAAGCAAAAAAGAAAGATTATAAGAGAAAGAATAAATGCAAATAAAATAACACTGTTAATATTCTTGATTATAGAGATGGGTGTTTGTGTAAAGCGTTATGACCAACAATGTGATGACTGATTTTAATCTCTATAAGAGAAATAATAGCAGGAGGATTATAAAGGAGTAGGAGGATTCACTATTATAATACAGTGTCAGTCTTCAGACATTCTTTAACCACAGTGGTATTACCTTCTAATAAACTCTTCAAATATTGATAATATAGCAAGCTATATGAACTAAATACCCTAATGTGCTAAGTACCAGAGCTGAGCAAAGCAGCGTGATTGACACTTGGCAGTATACCTTATGGTCCCCTGGTTATGTGTGGTCCTGTGGCTATTTGAGATCTGCAGTGTGCCCTACCTAGCAGGGAATGAGAGAATCAAATACCAGGAGTTGTCCATTTGTTTTGAAGTTCTTTGGTTTTGTTTGTTTGTTTATTTTTTAATTGAAAATTGCTGAATAGTGTTTTCATAAGAGAAAGTCATTTTAATCCAATAATCTATTGATTATTAAGTCTCAAATTACTGGGGTGCCTATTTAATTTATGAAATCAGACCTACCCAGCATTCCTCAGTCCCTAACTATTACAGAGTATTGCAGGCATACCCAGCCCCCTTACCTTAAACTTCTCCAGCCCATGCCCTGGGTTGCCCTTTGTAACATGATAAATAAAAGACCTAGAGACAGATATTGGGGTTCAAGTTTCAAAATGAAGGTCTGAAAAGCAAAGCAGCCAGCCACTAGCTTTCATTCTACCTCAGACTGAAAGGAGTTCCTGGCTCCACCAAACCTCAGACTGCAATCCCAGACTGCTATGCTTTCCTCGGTGTGGCTGGACAATCCTGAGACTTGAATGTCTTCCTATCCTCAGTGTGGCTGGAGAATGAATGCCAGCTTTGAGACCCTGTTCCTGTCTTAAATACCTCTCGTGAAACCTGGAATTTAAGGTGTGTGATACCAAGTGCTGACATCGTCTGTGTGTGTGTGTGTCAGTGTCTGTGTGTCTGTATGTCTGTGATTCTGTGTGTGAGTGTGTGACAGCGTGTGTGTCAGTGTCTGTGACTGTGTGTGGGTTTGTGAGTCAGTGTCTGTCTCATTGTGTATATGCACATGTGTCATTGTCTCTGTGCCTGTGACTCTATGTGGGTGTGTGTCATGTCAATGTCTGTGTGTGTAGGACAACATGCATGCATGTGTCTGTAAATGGCATCAGATCCACTGTAAAGCTAAAGTTGCAGATAATTATGAGTCACCTAAAATGGGAGCTGGGAACTGAACTTTGTTCCCCTGAAAGAGCAGACAGCAAGTGCTCACATAACTACTAAGATATCTCTTCAGTGCCCTCCAACTAACTTGCAAAATTTACTTTTTAAAGGTCAACATGTTCTTGAAAGCATATAGGAAACATGATTCCACAATTAAAATCACACCTGAATATAAGAGCTTAGTACATTGATGCACAGTATAATAGCTTTTTCTTCAATTTCCTCACTATTCTCTGGGATTGAAGTCTCCACTACTATAAATGTTCTTAAGGACATCTTTATGTCTACCATTTTATTTTAGTTTTTAAAAATTTATTTTACCTTCTCCCCCACTATGTGTGTGTGTGTGTGTGTGTGTGTGTGGGTGTATGATATGTGCAGTGCAGTTCACCACCAAGGTCAGAAGAGGGCATTAGCTCCCCTGCAGCTAGAGATAGAGGACATTGTGAATCTCTGGACCTGGATACAAGAAACTGACCTCAGGCACCCTGAAAGAGCAGAAAGCATGCCTGACAGCTGAGTGACCTCTCCATTCCACAAAACTGACCTTAGTGAGTGGAGGGGGGAGTCATGAGGAAGCATAATTTGAATACTTATTTTGCTGCTTTGTATTGTGCAATCATATTTTCTTCACAAAATCACCCATAGATAATGATACCCCACAAAATATTTACACACACTTGGATGTTTTGCTGGCAAAATAAGGGATGCAACTTAATATATACCTTTTCCGTGGCCTGCTATGTTTTCATTTAAACAGAATCTTAATGTGTGCTTCCCTTTTATGCCTGTAAATTTTCGGAGAGTAATGCTGTATATTCTCCTCTTAGTATCTAATAATCTGTCAGTTAAGTCTATGAACATTTCATTCAGATCCACACTCTCCATGTAATTTGCATAGATTGTGGACAATTTTATTTCCCTTGAAGAAAAGCATTCTTAAGTAGAATTACTCTCCTTGTTGAAAAAAAAAAAAATATGGCATGCAGGCATTCAGCAGTTTAAATCTGTCATATAGCAAGCTTCCACTTCCTTCAAGAAAAACAGTATGGATAAACTTGCTGAAGTAATGCAATAAAAATATCCATAAATCTGTATCTATTCTTTTGGAGAAAACACTGTAAGAAATTCTTTCAGCTCTGGTACATTCGTTTGATAATTATGAAAACGGATGCCTCCACTTAATACCCTTACCATTCACAGAATGACGGTTAAGCTAGAACAGACAGTCTTCCTGTTGCCAGCTACCACCACATTGCTTTTCCCATTCTTAAGTGGTCTTTTCTTGCTCATTTCCTAGTTTATTTAGTTACCTTGCTCATATTTATTCCTGGTTTGAAAACGCCCCGTGTAAAGTCTAGTAAAGTCTACTTCTGTTGTTTTCCTGGAAAGCAATGTATCAGGAAGAGAAAATAATAAGATTTCCAAATGCCACACCAACTATTCATTCTCTCTGTTATGTTCATAAACTAAATTATTAGAACATCGGCTGTGATGATAGGGTGCTCTATTGGTAAAACAGTTCTGTGTACCTCCTGCTTCACAGGAGTATTTCTGACTTCATCTCACAGTCAGTGTAATTGAATCTTACTGCCTGCAGTTTACTACCTATCTTTAAATTATGAAAGTCCATCACTAACCCTGCAAAACATTTCCAATTTTATCTATGTCACATCCTTATAAAAAAACTCATGATTGTTTATCGGTATGGTTGGCATCCTAGATGGTATGCAAAGGGTCATACCCTATCTACTGGGGTCAGCCCCTGACACTCAACTTAAAACTTCCCATTTAGTGTTTGCTACAATGTTGAATTTTAATCTTGAATGCCACTGCCTTAATTACATATTGATGCTGGAATTTTTTTCTTAAGTGAGTTTGCTGGACAAACTCTTGGTTTTAAAATAGAGAAATCAAATCTGTATAGATTAATTTTGTCTGTCTAAAAAATTATATGACTGTTAAGACAAAATATGAACCATATCTGCAGAATACAAATCTCTCTCTAAAGAAAGGGGATTCTGGGTATAAACAAATGGAATTAAATTATGCCAAAAGTATATATTTCCAGTAAAGGTTGAATGATACCTTGAGTAAACCAGTAAGAAAATTTTCTTGCAAGCTTTATGGTACCCAGCACTACTTTAGGTTTCAATTAATACCCTGAGAAGTACATGAATTCCTAAGTAGCAACCATAATAGACTTTGAAAATATCTGTGCATTGCTATTTTCCAACATATAGACATATTCATATAACATATAAAGATTTCTTTCTACAGTCAACTTGATAGGACATGCATTGTGACTCTGCTTTTTCCTACCTGAGTGGCATAGAGAAGCATCCTCCATGTCCCTGGGTTCCAAAATGATAGACATTATCTATTTTTGGTTAACAAAAAGGTAAAGGTACTTCCTGTCAAGTTTGATCACCTGAGGTGTAATCTTAGGTTCCACATAAAAAATATAATAAATTAAAAATGAAATAATGTACCAGCTGTATCAGATGCAAAGGGTACCCATGTCTACTTCCTATAGTTTAGTTATCACATGTGAGTATATGGCTGAGCTCTTGAAGATCTCTACATTGTTTACACTTAATCATTCTCATGAAGGTAGCCTTAATTACTTTTTTCAGACAATATAGTTTAATCATTTTTTTTCATCAATACTTGATAGCAAAGGTAAATAGTTTTCTGGTAATATACTTTAAAAAGTCTAGGTTGCTTTGTTCTAAATTGCATAGACGTTATGCTTAGGGGTATATTATTTGTGATTTATTAAAGCTTGCCTGAGGATTCAGAAAGCGAAGTTAGCCATAAGCCATAGAAGCCAGGCACACACCTGTAATCCCATCAGCCAGAAGTTAGGAGGTGGTGGTACACACCTTTAATCCTAGGACTCAGGATTAAGAGGTAGATGGATCTCTGTGAGTCCAAGACCACCTAGATCTACACATAAGTGAATCAGTCTAAAACAGAATTATAGCTCACACCTTTAATACCCACTTTAAGGAAGTATATAAGACAGGAGCAAGATCTCAGTAGAGGCATTCATTCTCCATCTATACTGAGGAAAGGTTACAGTCTGAGGCTTGGTGAGAGCTCCTAGAGAAAGCCTAAGGAAGAGTTAAGAAGCTAGTGGATAGCTGCTTTGCTTTTCTGAAGTTTGAACCCCAATACAGGCTCTGGGTCATTTATTTATTCATATTACAATTATGCCTTGCACTGGTTTCCCTTTTACCCACAAAAAGGGAAAGAAAGAAAACAAACAAAAACAAAACAAAACAAAAAAAATAAATAAATAAAACAACTATTCCTTAGGCCTATAGGCAATTACTAAAGAGGGTAGTAAACAAAAGCTGTTAGTCTTTTGATTCAAAGTAGGATAAAAATTTTGGATGAATTCTTCTTCCTCAGAATGTTCTTTTGATGTTGGTGAGACCTTTCATTTTGTAAATGTTTTAGAACTTATTTTATTTAGTGTGTGTGAGTGAGTTTTTCACCTGAACATATATCTGTGCATCTTCTGTGAGCCAGGTACCTACACTGGCCAGAAGACGGCATCTGGTTCTCTAGATCTGTGGTTGCAGATGTTTTTAAGCTTGTCAGAATTGATCTTGGTCCTGTGCAAAAGCAGCCAGTGCTTTTAACTGCTTAATCTATTCTCTGTGCCTCAATTAGAGCCTTCATAACACACATTCTATGCTAGTGTTGTTCCTTGTCTGTCCTATGCTCTAGTGCCTTTACTGAATGTTCAGAGAGTGATGTTCCTGTCCAGCTATCTCTGGCACAACCCTTCACTGCCCTGTGGAACTCAACTCAAATGAACTAACTTAATGTTGAACATCTAAAGTCATGTATGACACACTGACCACAATAACAGAAAACATTTTAGCTACTATTTCTGTGATTAATAGAGTGTATAGTGGAACAAATTGTCATTTTAAAGGCTTATTTGACCTGCATAAGGTAATAAAGATTAAAAATGTAGGCTTGGAACGCCAGTGAAGAGATTAATGTGGAGCCATTAATACTCATTTATAAAATGTGTAAATATTATTTGCATATAAAGGTAAACAAATCTGCTAAAAGAAAAAAAGCATAGAATTCCATTTCCTGAAAAGTATGAAGACATTTAGGAAACAATTCTATTATAAAGGCAGTGGCTATTTTTATGGATTAGGAGGAAAAACCACATATTCTGCCTCATATTCTTTCTACCTTCATGAAAATGTGGACATGTTAGGGAGATGGCTCTGTAGATAGAGCCCTTGGTGTGCAAATATGAAAACTAGAGTTCAGAAACCCAGAAATCAATGTCAAAATTTCACTTGGGAGCAGCAACCTACCTGAAACCTCAGCTATCAGGAGGTAGAGACAAGATCCCTGAGGCAAGCTGACTGGTTAGACTATTGTAAAGGCTACACCATTTCTGAATACAGAACTCATGCAGCAACACACATGTGAACACACATACTCATATGTACACTATAGGCTTCCTATAGACCTATGCACATGCAAAATAGGTACCCACCCCAAATCCAACAAATCTCTCCATACAACACATAATTAGAGAAATCAAAAGAACAGATTCTTAAATTTGGTGGCTTTTCTGTGTAGTTTCATCATCTGTCGGCTGAATTCATGAATATGATGGGCAGCACTACTCTGACTGTAGGTCTTTTAAAAAGAAGAGCATATCAAGTTGGGCGGGTAATGTGGCAATGTCAGGAAGGAGTTAGAGGAGGTTCGGTGGATGATTCTGTTTTGACCCGGTGAGGGACTAAATAGGAAAGCGTGGGACATGACAAATTAGTAACAAGGCTTTAAGAAAGCATCAGTAGAAGTTGCAGACATTATTAATAGAATGCTATCCATCAGAATAGCGTTAACATTTTCCCCATGTGCAGTGAGTTTCCTTTGCCAAAACTGACTCAGTGTGCAGCACAGTTTGGGAAAGGCCAGTTGAAAGTCTAAAATCGGTCTGGTTTAACCGTGCCAAACTTCATAATTAAATGGATGCTTTTATTTTGCTTCAGCTAAATAGCAAAAGTCATACTCAGTGTGAAAATAATTAACTATTATTAAATCAATAGTCGTATAAGTAATTCACGTTCATGGTGTTAGGAAATTTTGAAGACAGTAGTTTATTCTCAATTGTTTATTTAAAATTGTTCATAATTTTCTAAAACCTGCCATGATGCAAAAATTAAACTAATAACAATCTCCAAATGCTATACCAGTTAGAAATAATGGGTAAGTACCATTTTATTAGAAATGTGGTATTCTCATAATTGCTTAATATGCATTTAAAAGAATAATGTTTGAATGTATATTATTTCTTTTATTTTAATTAGGTTTATGTGTGTATTGGGTGTGTGTGTGTGTGTGTGTGTGTGTGTGTGTATGCACAAATGAGTGCAAGTACACATGGGAACCAGCAGAGGGAGTCATATCCTCCTACATCTAGTTATAGGAAGTTGTGAACTTCCTGATCAGGTTATTGTGGACTATATTCTATCTTTCTGGAAATGCTGTCATTGTTATGAACTGCTGAGCCATCTCTAAGCCCCATTCATGACAAACACATTTGTTTATGTAAGTGGGATGAATGGCTCTTTGGACCATCATGTATCATTCTTTGAAGCTGAGCTGTAATTAGCTGAAATTTGTGTAGAATCTCAAGATCATTTCCTAACTTACAGGGAATTTTAATACCCCTAAGTTAGAACATTTGACAGAGCACATTATGAAGCCAGTGCATTGTCATTTGCACAGAATGATTTCCTCAATATAAATTACTGTTAAACTTTTCAACCATGTGTACTCATCTAGTTTTATTTTTGTTTATTTCATACTATTCATATCATTCTAATAATCTACACACACTTTTGAAATTTTAGCAACTTTATGTATTTTATATATGTTTATATATGTTACTTTACATATATGTGTGAATATATATGAATATAAATAGACATACAATGTACACATATAAAGTGTATATATTTTATGCATCTATTCATACTTGTGTGTGTAATTATAAAGCTGTAGATAGATAGATAGATAGATAGATAGATAGATAGATAGATAGATAGATAGATTTGGGTTCATATATGTGAACATGAGTTTGTATGTACATATATAAACAAACACACTTAACCTATCTCCTTCAAGCACTTTGTTGTTGTTTTGTTTTGATTTGATTTGATTTTTCTGATCTTTTAATTTTCATGGTGTCATCATTTGCTGTAATCACACATTGGGCCCCAACAATCAATTTCGTACTGAATTACTTTCTATGATATGTCTTTGCTGTGCTTACAATAATCATTCTCAAAAACCTCCAAAGTTGTTTGTGCAAATCCAGTAGAAATGTGAGGCCTGGAAAATGTGGGCATGGAGAAAACATCTGAGAGCTGCTTTTGACATGACCTGGATCTTGGAAAAATTCCACTGTTTATATTTGGGAAGGGAAGTTAGCAGAGGAAATGATTGCTGAACAATAACTGTCTTTATTAGTGAAAGTGGTGACCCATGGCTTTATACGACTTCATAGTTAACTAGAGAGCTAGTGTAATTAATTTAGGAGGGAGGATCCTTTGGGGACTTGTTAATATCAGTTAAGAGGAAACTATGTGGATCACTCTGAATCTCTTAATGGTCAGGGGCCATTTCAAGTTCTTTAAGAGTGATGTTATTGAAGAACATCGAAGCTCAGTTTTACAGATAAAACCATCCAGTGTGAATATTGCATTTATCCTATCCTCCTGCTTTTGGTTTCCTGTTGACTCATTTCCTGTGTGCTATCTCATAAATTCTTCAAATTTAATGATTTTCAGCTGTGTGTGAACGAAGAAAGCTGAGGTATGTCAGTGTTTTCAATTTGACAGTTCACTGGATTGCCATTGGTTTCACCTGCTCTTTAAAAAAAAAACAAAAAACAAAAAACAAAACCAAAACTTTCTTTTAGGAAATGTCTGAACTCTTTTTTTATGAATGGATAATCAATTATATGTGAGCATTATCACATATGACTAAAAGAAGTTTGTGAAATGATTTTATTTTTTCAAGGCGTGCTTACTTGGATTAGTGGTTCAGAGCATGCCCTGTTCTATCAAAAGACCCATGTTCTGTTTCCAGCACCTACATCAAGCAGCTTACCACTGCCCCTTCCAAACACTGCATTCACATGAATGTGCCCACACACAGGCAAACAACTACTACAATTAAAAATGAAAGGAAGTCAATAGATAAATATAGCACACTTTTTGTTTTAGGAAACCTTAAGGTGTACACAAACAGAAAGGCAGGGCATAGAAATCCCACCATTAATTTTCCTATTATTATCTAACATGAATATGGTATCATGTTTATAATTGGAAAGTAACATCATGTTACTGTGTTTATCTACACTTCCCATTTTCCCCAAATACACTGTTTTTGTCACCCAATCTCATAACAAGACTACAGTTACCATAACATCATTAAAAATACCATGGTCTTGTTGTTCTTTGAAGGCTTTTAAGAATTTTGAACCAATATACTTCAGGTTATTGCTTAATTTTGACATCACTTGTTTTATGAAATTTATGCCAGTGAAGACTCACATGTACTTATTTTATACTTAGGGCTATAACCTATTATTATGTTATTTATTCTTTTAGCTTGTTACAGCTTTGAACCTGAGAAACTCTTTTAGTTGTCTTATATTCCTTCCCCTGTACTCTGTCGTTTTCTTCCAACCTCTATGGGCACCGCCAACCTTTTCCCTGACTTGTTCCTTTGCCAGATTCATAATGTTCGCCTTGGCTCTATTATCCATGTAGATTAAGAAGGGTCACCCTTGTGACCAGTGCATTGAAACAATCCATTAGAACTTGGTGGAGTCACCAGTGTGAATACACCTGAAGGAAATAACTCCCCATCTCCCTGAATCTGACAGTCAAAGAAGTTCATTGAAAAAAACAGTGACTTCTCTGATTGGGGATAAGAGGGATACTTGTTTAACAGTTTAAACATATGTGTTTAGAAGGTTATTCAGTCATTACAAATATTTCTGCGTGCTTTTAATGATATTACTCTTTCAAATACCTTCATATTGGTGGGCAGAGTTAGCTCAATAGTTAAGAACACTTGCTACTGTACTAGAAGACTCAAGTAGTGATTCCAGAACCCACTTTGGATGGCTTATAACTACTTCCAGTGTCAGAGGGATTCCAGTACACACACACACACACACACACACACACACACACACACACACATACATACATATATATATATATATAACCAAATGCCTTCCTAGTTTCTAGTTCTAGAAGGTGTTCACTTCACCAATATAATCCTAATTCAGACTCACAAATCAAATAAATGTTCTAGAAGTCCTAGTTCCACCTTATTTGAAGAACTGCATAGAATCAATGTTCTAAGAGGTAAATTCTCTCTACGTGTTGCAGAGACATGGTTTGATACTCGTTCAGGTAGTAGAGCCCCAAAACCTGATATAAACATTTGTAGATCATCATATCTATATACATTATTATTAAATCTTAATATTGAGTGAAACATGAGTTGTTCTGATATATCAATTGACCATCATGTATCATTCCAGCGTTCTGTTGCATTCCTGATTTCACTATGTTTCGTGATTTTTATATTAAAAAAATCTAGCACACATGACAGTGATATACAACTGTTAACTTGTAGATCCAAAGACACAAAAGGAAGAAACATCTTTATTAACAAAAGGCAAAGTCTGTGTGTATTCCTATGGCTTGTAGTCTTATTTTGCTGTCATTTACAAATTCATTTAAGGTCACCAGGTGCCCTTGTAATTTTTTTTATTTTATTTTTAATTATTTTTTTTTATTTTACATATGGATCCCAATTCCTTCTCCCTCCCATTCTCCCTTACCGCCTAATCCTCCTGTCCCATCCCCTACCCACCCACTCCCCAGGGAGGGTGATGCTTTCCAGGAGGGATCATCGAAATATGTCAATTCATTTGGGGTAGGGCCTAGGCCCTCCCCCCCTGCCTCTAGGCTAAGGGAGTATCCCTCCATTGGGGATATGCTCCCAAAGTCCTTGTGTGCACCAGGGATACATCCTGGTTCCACTGTCAGAGGTCCCTTAGACTGCCCAGGCCTTCTATGTTCAGGGCATCTGCGTCGGACCAATGCTGGATTCCCAGCTATCAGTCTGGGGGCCTATTGGCTCCTTGTTCAGGTCAGCTGTCTCTGTGGGTTTCTGTAGCCTGGCCTTGTCCTCCCTCTCAGCATTTGGATTCCAGTTCGGCTCAGTGTTTAGCTGTGAGTGTCTGCTTCTGCTTCCATCAGTTACATTTTTAAACAACTGTGGGGGATGGCTCAGTAGTTTAGAATGAGTCCAGTTCTTAGCATTCCTGTCAGGTGACTCCTAACTTCCTGTAACTGCAGCTCTGGGGTGTTTCTCACCCTTTTCTGAAATCTATGGGCACTGCACTCACAAGTACATGCCCACATAGGGGCAAGTATACACAACCAAAAGTAAAACAATAAATTTTATGAATTATGAGATTTGTGTGATATTTTATCCTGCTTTTCAACATAGAAACATGTTTTCTTTTTCTTGAATATTTTTGGGAATGAATTTTTCATTTTGTTTTGCTTTCTGTTATTTTTTTTCCTACAATTAGAAGCACGTGTTTCTGAAACATTTGGAGTTACAGGGCTGTATTTACTAAAAACTGAACACTTTAGGTTTCTACTCCTTAGTTCATTTAAACAAAATTTCATCATCTTTTTCTGACATGTGAAGCATTAAAAAGTACTTGTTGAAGAATTAACTAATGATGATATCTAAGCAGTTTTCTTTATTTTTGACAGTTTTCTGTACATACACAAAGTATAATGATTATATTCACCCACTATTTCCTCCGTTTTTCCCTTCTGAACTTACCTAGTCTCTCAGTGTTGATTTCATTAAAGAAAATACCATCTTCTGTTCTATCATCCATTAGCAGTCATTTGCCCATAAAGAAGGGATTCTATCTCATGAGCATACCAATCTTAGGTAGGGTATCCACAGCTGCTGTGGGTTCGTGGTAGAAACCTCAATCTCGTAGCATCTGGAAGGGAACTTCTTGAGACACTCTTCTCTAACCTCTGGTTTTTTAAATTATTTCTAACCTTTTTTCTCTCATGGTCCCTGATCCCCAGTGGGTGGGTTAGGAGTGATACAGATGTCATGTTTAATAAACATTCTGATAATGCTCTTCACCTTAACAAACCTCTCTAAGTTAACCATCACACAGCCTAAGCACCTCATCATTCTAAGTGCATAAACATAACTATTTGGAAGATAATAATTACATTATGCTAATTTTAAGGAAACCATGGTTAAGCAGTATGGTCTCTTCTTGAGCTCATGTCCTTATTTAGCCAAAGAGTTTGACAAAGTTTATAGTATTAGATGTGTATTTCCTCCTATAGAGATCGTTTCAAATCCAGTCACAAAATGGTTGATCTTCCCTAATAGAGATATAATAATAATGATGATATTAGCAATAAAATCAGGAATATTGCCTCTAAAAACTAAACCTTAATTCATAGGTTTGTCATGTTTCCTCCAACAATCCCCCATCCCCAACCACAAGTACAAATGATTTGGTATCTGAATGAGAGACTAATATCTCAGCTGGTATTTTGGGGTAAGAATGTCATTTATTTTCTTGTCATGTTGCTTTTTAAAAGCGTAACACTAAGTTTACATTTGCTTAGGGATCAAATAAGGGAGAAAATTATGGGAGGAAGAGATATTCAAGACATGCAAGTGGGAAATTGTAAGAGCCCCTCTGAGAGAGGAGCTTGAGTACTGCTATCATGTTTAATAACCTGTCGTGAGCATTCCAAGCCATTTCCACTGGAGGCCAGGAGACATTCGCACCACTAATATTTTACAAATATGTTTTTTTAAGAGATAATATTCCCCAGTCTCAAAACACACACCAGTGTTAGAATTCTCCAAGAACTCCTAATTGGACTCTTGGGTATAAAAATCCCATCTATTTTTTTAAAGGATGTTTGTGTTTTAGCAGCAAACATTTTCACAATGAAGACATAACAGTTATGAGGAAGATGTGAATGTCAAAACCCTAAATAGCCACCCACAAACAAGCTCCCAACATCTCTACAATAGCATGTCCAACAAGCTCACCTGATAAAATGCTGATGGTTAAAAAATGAATAGTAATGATGAAATGCATGTGTGGAAGCATTGATTTTTTTTAAGCATTGAAATTCATTAGCATAACTTTGCATATTAACTTTGGAAAGTCATAAATATTCAATAAAAATATACCAAATGTGGTATATTCCATGAATATCAAAGCTGTATTTCAGCCAAGAGGAGACCTAGATCCATAATTTTATTGAATACTTCATAAAGCTTTATTTAACTAGATTTTATTCTGTCTTGCAATCACACATGCACAATTTAAACATTCGTTCCTGAACGCCATTTCTACAATGTAAATAACATCTCATTTCTTTCTTTCTTTCTTTCTTTCTTTTTTTTAGTTTTTAAAATATATTTTAAAATATATATTCTTTTTTTTCTGGTGCTTGTTTTGGGAGTTGTTTGGGCATGTCAGAGTGTGCATGTCGATGTCAGAGACAAATTTGTAGGTGCTGGTTCTCTCCTTCCTGTTAGGATAAAGCTCGAGCGGACCTTGTGTGGGAGACCTTGGCAGATTCCATGGCAGGTGAAGGTGACAGAGGCTGAGGACAAACATACCAGGCAGACAGAGCTTAAGTGAGAGTTTTATTAGGAAGGGGAGGGAGGGGGAAGGGAAGAAAAAGGATAAAGAGACACAGAGACAGAGAGCGAACAGAAGAGAAGAGGGAGACAGGAAAAGTCCTGTCTGCCCAGGGGGAACAGTGGGAAAGAGATGAGCGGGAAAGAGAGGTGTGTTAGCGGGCAAAGGTCTTTCTTTTACAGGGGTCCTTTGCACCTGTGTGCAGAATAGTACTCACAGAACCCTGGGCTGACCACACAACTGCCTAAGTGCATTCTGCCTGGTGACAGGGATAGGCCAGCATAATCCCTGAGTCCATACACTTCCACTACGTGGGTTCTGAAGATTGAACTCAGATTCTCATGCTTAGCAGCAACTGACTGCATCCAATGAGCTATCTCTCAGACCACACCAATTTTTGCACTAGCATTTATCTTGATTGTAACATTCAATAAAAATATCCAGCATAAAAGTATGTATACTTTATGTATACATGTATTTAAATTACATGCTTGCATTTTTTTCTTTAAGTAATGGGAAGTACAGAAAATTAAACTTTAATTGTATATGCAATTTTAAAAATTTATCTAGAATTTCATATATACATACATGTTGATCAAATCCTACAACTCCTTCTATACATCCTAAAACTTTTATCTCCCAATTTCATGTTTTCGTTTCTAAAGGCAATGTGTTCATGGCTGCCACCATGTGCCTGGGTGTAGAGCCATTCAGTCGAACATGGGAAGCCTATTTTGGAGACGACTCTGAAGTAAACTAACTTTTCCTCCTCCAGCTGTCATGAGTTGCTAATACCGCCTCGGTTATGGGGTCTACATCAGCCCCTGAGGCTGGATGTCTCATTGGTATTTAGTTAAAATGAAATCCCAAAGAAATGTGCTCTTCAACCAGTAAGAAATGGACATGCCAGCCCAAATAAGGGTAAGCAGGTAAATAGCAAGTGCTTCCTTCTACTGTGTCATTTTCTTTTTGAGCATAATGATTTGCTTTTTGTAAATTAATTTTCTCGTTTATTTTACATACCGTTTCCACTCCATCCTCTCCTCATGTCCCCTCTGCCCCCTCTACTTCCCATCCACCCATCCGCATCTCCTACTCCACAGTCTCCACTCAGAAAGGGGCAGGCCTCCCCTGGGCATCAGCTAAGCCTAGAACATCAAGTTGAGGCAGGTTCAAGCTCCTCCCCCCTGCATCAAGGGCGATTAAGGCAACCCTGGATGGGCAATAGTTTTCCAAAAGCCAGCTCAAATGCCAAGGACAAGGTCTGACCCCACTGTTAGGAGCCCCACAGACAGACCAAGCTATACAACTGTCACACACATGCAGAGGGCTTAGTCAGTTCAATGCAGGCTCTCTAGCTGTTGGTTCAGGGTCTGTGAGCTCCCACTAGCTTAGGTCAGCTGTCTCCATTGATTCCCCTATCATGGCCTTGACTCCCAATGGCTTGCACAATCCCTCCTCCCTCTCTTCAACAGGACTCTCAGAGCTTGGTCCAGTGATTGGCTCTGGATCTCTACATCTGCTTCCACCAGTTACTGGATGAAATATCTCTGACAAATAGGGTAGTCACAAATCTGATTACAGGCAATGGGCATTTCAGGCACCCTGTCCATTATTGCTAGGAATCTTAGCTGAGGTCATCTTTGTAGATTCTTGGAGTTTCCATGGCACCGGATTTCTCCATAGCTAGAAATGCAATCCCTATCAAGACTCTCTTTCATGACTCTCTCCTTCTTTCCCACACCCAACCTGCCCCAAGTGTTCCTTCATGTTCCCATCTTTTCTCCATCCTCCTCCTGCATCCCAGTGTATCTAGGACAACATTTCTACTTCCTCTTCCCAGGGAAATCCATGTGTCCCTCTTTGGGCCCGCCTAGTTACCTAGCCTCTCTTTTTAAATTTGTACCCCACTTTAAACTAAATTATTTGGTATTTTAATGTTTAATATCGTGAGTTCTTTATCATCTCTGTCAGATCTAGGCTTAGTGAAAATCTTTTCCCATTCTGTAGGTTGCTGTTTCATCATATTATTGTGTCCTTGCCTTACAGAGATTTTCAGTTTCCCGGGGTCACATTCATCAAGTGTATCTTGGTGTCTGTACTACTGTTCTCATATTCAGGAAGTTGTCTCCTGCGACAGTGAGTTCAAGGCTACTTCCCATTTTCACTTATGTCAGGTTCAGTGAAACTGAGTTGTGTTGAGGTCTTTGATCCAATAGGGCTGGGGTTTTGTATAGGGAACTAGATATGGATCTATATGCATTCTCACACATGCCAACATCTAGTTATGCAAGCACAATTTGTCAAAGATTTTTTTTTCATTATATAATTTTGGCTTCTTTGTAAAAATTCAGGTGTTCATAGATATGTTGATATATGTTAGTCTTCAGTTAGAATCCATTGACACATTTTTCTGTTTTTATGCCAAATCCATGCTGTTTTTATTAATACAGCTCTATGGTAGAGCTTGAAGTCAGGGATTCTGATACCTCTGGAAGTTCCTTTATTGTACAGGATTGTTTTAGCTATCCTAGATTTTTTTTTCTTTTCCATATGAAGTTTTGTATGTGAAGAATTCTTTTGAGGTCTGTGAAGAACTTCGTTGGGATTTTGATGGGGATTGCACCAATCTGTAGATCACTTTTGGTACGGTTGCCACTTTACTAAGTTCATCTTACTGATCCATGAGCATGGGAGTTCTTGACATTTTCTGATATTTTCTTAAATTTTTTTAAGAACTTTAAGTTCTTCTCATACAAGTATTTCACTCATTTGCTTAGAGTTAACATAGACATTTTATATTATTTGTAGCTATTATAAAGGGAGTTTTTTTCTCTGATTTCTTTCTTAGCTCATTTATTATTTTTATGTAAGAGTGCTACTGATCTTTTTAAGTTAATCTTGTATCCAGGCACATCACTGACGGTTTTTATTTGTTGTAGGAGTTCCCTGACAAAATATTTGGGGTCACACACACACACACACACACACACACACACACACACACACACACACACATATATATATATATATATATATATATATATATATATTATGACATCATATGCAAATAGTAAAAGATTGACTTCTCCCTTTCCCAGCTGCCACCAGGAAGTTTAGTCCAGATTTAAGGTGAATCTTCTGATATCCCAAGACATGGATTCATGGTGGTCTTTCTATTTCAAATAATTCAATCCTTAAAAACCCCTGACAATTCTATCTAGTTACTTGGATTTTGTTAATTCCAAGTGGTCAAGTTGACAACAACGGATAGGCATTGGAGGGTTCAACTTCAATTTTAAAGTCCTAGTCCTAAACTTTTTTTGATTTTTTTTTTTCTGCCCATTATTCCTGACTTTATAATGACTTTGCATACTTCATAGATTCTGAGAACTTTAATAAGCAGATCCTTCATTTTCATCAGCAGCAAAGCTCTAATCATCAGGATCCTCTGATTCATTTTCAAAGTCCATGTTCATTTCCACATCTTTGTGCAAATGCATGAAGGGAAATGAGATTTTTTCAAAGAAACGCCTTTCCCGAGTTCCTTGGTAGACTGGCTATCTCCACCTCTTAATCTCACCTTTCACAACAATGATCAAAGAACTATAAAGTGGAAAGGGGATAATTGGTTCAGTACAAAATAAGTGGAATAAGCCCTTAGGGAGTGTCGGAGGAAAGTACTTAAGAAGTGTTGAAGTAGGAGAGTCAAGTTCTCTGACATGGTTCCTCCAATTGACAGTCAATTTTAAATCTGTTCAAAATTGTGACTATATCCTCCATCAACGAATGATGTCACAACTCTTGAGGGACTCCAACAAGGTGATATGCCTGCTCCCTAATCACTTGTGACATTTGTGATGGGAGATTTCAGGTAACTGCATTTCCTACTTTTCAGTTTATTATGGCCAAAGAACGGACAAGAACAGCTATCAGGGAAGGAAGGTTTATTTTTGCTTAAAGTGGGAGGAAGTACTATCGAATATGACTAGGAAAGCATGGCTGTTAGTCACACTGCATCCACAATCAGGAATTGTGGATAAAGCTAGTTTTCGACAGACCGCCCTGCCATAGAAAAGTAGTGCCACCAACATTTAGAAAGGTGTTTTTTGTTATTGTTGTTCTGTTTGTTTGTTTTTCGAAACAAGGTTTTTCTGTATAGCTTTGGAGCCTGTCCTGGAACTCGCTCTGTCGACCAGGCTGATCCTGAACTCTCAGAGATCCGCCAGCCTATGCCTTCTGAATGCTGAGATTAAAGGCATATGCCACCAAAGCCCAGCTAAGAAAATTCCTTATGAGCACACCCAGAGGCTTTTGTCTTAGCCATTCTAGATCCTGTCAAGTTGACAGTACTAAAACCATCACAGTACTAAGTAAAATGAATGGGAAGCCATGCTTGTGTAAGTCAAGACACACAGAGAAGCAAGGCATAGCTCTCCTCAGAAGCCACAGGAAATAAACCAGGTATTCCCAATTGCCAGACATTGTAATGTACAAACCTTCAAAGTCATTGCCAAACTTTTGAGTCTCTAGCTAAAGTTCTGCACCCTGTTAAATTAGGGATTACAAAAATCTGCTCTTAGCCTGTCTCAATGACTAGTTCCAGAATTAGCAGTAGCAATAAATGAGGTAGTTTGAAATGCAAAATTTTGGTTTATTTATTTCAAAGTAATGGCATACTTAAGAAATGCTACCCTTTTCAGGAAAAAACTCTGTGAAGTTCAATAAAACACACAGAATAATGTGACATTTTTGAGATGGATGGGCAAGTACACCTAGGTGTCACTGGAATCCTGTTCTGGGATGAACAGAACGAATCACAAAGAACTACCCTGATGGGAGAACACAGAGGTTACAAATGAAGAAGAGCTGTAGCCAGTGGTGAGTGTGGTCCCAGCAGTTGAGAGGATGAAGTAATGTTATCAGCTATTCCTGGATGTCATACAGGATGGACACACACTTTGTGTGTGTCTTCCTGTTCACTTTGTGTGTGTTTTCATTCTTAGTCATAAAGCATCTCTATGCAAGTCTCTGATAACAGAGCATGTGTTCATCAGAGAGGCAAGCAATGGCCTCCAACTCACCCACAGGTCTATATAATGGAGGGATAGAACTCTGTGAACAGACTGTTATGATACAGTAAGCATCGGCAAGAATGTAAGTGTGCTGTACTCGACCCTAGAAGTCCCTTTCCTTTAAAAGCACTTCATACAAGCACATCTGGTTTATTAATACTTGTAAAATATCACTGCACTGCATTGCAAGCTCAAGAATTCATGGGTTTTTTTTTTCCCAAAGATCTTTGAGTGATGACAGGGTCTTACATACGGAAGGTCACAGGGACAGAGTTTCACTTTATCTTGAAAATGAACTCTAAAATGGGTGATGGATTAGGTCTGTTGTGGAAATAGTAGGTCACTCTTTTCTATTTTATTATCACTGTGAAAATTTGTCCATTTGCTACTTCTGGATGTGTTTTTATTATCAGCTAATTATGTCTTGTTTTCTTTCCACTAGCTATGTGAACTTCATATATCTTTTTGTATATCTTAAAACTTTTTTATTTATTTATTTTTCCTATTTTACATATCGATCCCAGTTCCCTCTCTGTCCCTCCCTCTTTCCCTCTCTTCTACCCTCCCATCCCACTTCTTGCTCCCACTCCACATGTAAGGTGATGCCTTCCTGGAGGGGTCATCTAAATCTGTCAAGTCATTTGGAGTAGGGTCTAGGCCCTCCCTCCTGCCTCTAGGTTAAGGGAGTATCTCTCCATGGGAAATATGCTCCCAAAGTCCTTGTGTGCACCAGGGATACATCCTGGTTCCACTGTCAGAGGTCCCTTAGACTGCCCAGGCCTTCTTGCTGAGACCCATGTTCAGGGGATCTGAGTCAGTCCCATGCTGGATTCCCAGCTATCAGTCTGGGGGTCCATTAGCTCCTCCTTGTTCAGGTCAGTGTCTCTGGGGTTCCTGTAGCCTGGTCTTGTCTTCCCTCTATGCATTGGGATTCCAGTTTGGCTCAGTGTAACGAGTATGGTTTTTCTGCCCGCCGACGCCCGGTCTTGTCCTGCCGCTGCGCCAGCCCCAAATAACACACAGAGACTCTGTATTTGATACAATACTGTTGGCCCAGTTACTTGTTTCTTATCGGCTAGCTCTGCCTTAATTATTAACCCATTTCTGCTGATCTATGTATTTCTCTTACCAGGGAGCCAGCGGCATACTGCTTTCTCCAGACTCTCCATCTTGACTCCTCCTTACTACTTCCTATTTCCTCCTTGTCTCCTAGTCCCTCCTATCTTCCTTTCCTATTGGCCAACAATGCTTTATTATTAACCAGTATGAGAAACATATACAGAATGACATCTCCCATCAGCTCAGTGTTTACCTATATGTGTCTGCTTCTGTTTCCATCAGCTACTAGATGAGGGCTCTATGATGGGTAAGTTAGTCATCAATCTCATTATAAGGGAAGGGCATTTATGGTAGCCTTTCCACTGTTGCTCAAGTTGTTAGTTGGGGTCAGTCTTGTAGGTCTCTGGACATTTCTCTAGAGTCGGTTTTCTCTAGAGACATATAATGGCTCCCTCTTTTATGGTCTCTCTCTCTCTCTCTCTCTCTCTCTCTCTCTCTCTCTCTCTCTCTCTTCTATCCTTCCCCTGACTCAATCTTCCTAGTTCCACATGCCTTCCTCTCCTCCCCTTATCTTTCTCCTAGCCCCCTCTCCACTCACTGCGCCCCCCCCCCCAATATGTTCAGGAGATCTTGTTCCTTTCCCCTTCTGTGAGGGACCTTGTTTGAATCTCTTAGAATTCTTCTTGTATCCTAGTTCCGTTAAAATAATTTTGCAGAGGAATCTATTCTTGTCAATCTCCTTCTAATGTTGTCCATGTGGTCTTTGGGTTCCATTCACAAGGTTATACATTTTTATTCATGGCTTTAAAATCTGGATTACTCTGAATATGTATGAAGTTTTAATCCAAATATTCAGAAATAAAAACTAGAATTTTCATTCACTGGAATGGTTTTTCAATAGCCTTATATGTTAGAACATTTTAAGTAAGTGAACAGAAAATTAAACTTTAAAATAATTGATAAATTATTCTAAGCTTTACTATTTTTGTTTTTGATTTTTCATTTTATTTTCTAAGAGGTCTTTGTTGTAGACTAAGATCAAATTGTTCAGAAGCCTATACCCCAAACATTTTTGTTTTGTCTCATTTCTCACAAAACAAAAACATCATGTCTGATTATCATGTGATAAGTCATATTATATTTCATTTTTTCATTTGTTTCATTCTCTGGACTGCTTAATGAATAAAGGAGTATGCAATAGCTCTGTAATATTCTCTTTCCTTTCCATTTGCATTTGGTAGACATGGTAAAAGGTAAGAGGCAGTCAGGAAAGCCGGTATCTACACAAACTCCAGATCAACAAATGCTCGTGCTCTTGTAGAGGGAAAAACTATGTCCCATGTTTGTGTGTCCATATATAAGAGATTGCGGTCTTTCTATGGGGAGTTCTGTGACAGTTACTCTACATGACATTGTTATTGTGTGTTTGTTAAGTATAAAATGCTTCTAGTAATTTTTTTGGAATAATAGTTGTATAAATATTTGATGATTCAAAATTATACTCACTAGTTTTTATTTGACCCCTTATGTTTGTTAAATACATGATTGATATGATTTCGGCCACTATGTCTAAAGACATATAATTGTGCTCATGATCTCAGAACAGTGAATGCAATACACAAAATGTCACCGTGTTTATGTTTATATATGGAAGTCATACTTGTACATATACAGATGCGCAAATGCATTCACTAACTAAAGAGAAAACTTTAACAAAATGGGGAGAGGGAAAGTAGACTAAATATAAGAAGACTTTTATTGAAGATATTATTTATGTGTGTGTAGGTAAGTGAATGTCATAACCACTTTCCTGTTTCAGTGATAAGACACCATGATCAAGGCAACAGTGGTGGTTTGAAAGAAGATAACCTACTTAAGCTCAGATACATGAATGGTTGATTCTCTACTTAGTGGAAGTGTTTTGAGAATGATTAGGAGCTATCGTTCCTCTTTGAGAAGAGGTGTGTCACTGGAGCAAATTCTGAGTTCTCTCTCTCTCTCAATATTTCTCTCTCTCTCTCCCTCTCTCTCTCTCTCTCTCTCTCTCTCTCTCTCTCTCTCTCTCTTTCTGCCTCATGCTTATGAATCAGATGTGAGCATTCAGCTACTGCTCCAGCATCTTACCTAAGTGCCTACTTTCATGGTCTTTGAACCATGATAGTTATAAACTCTAAACCTTTAGAACCATGAGCCCCAAACTTAGTATTTTCTTTTGTACAAGGTGTTTTCTCATACTAATAGAAAAAAATAACAATGCAGGGTCTCAACAGAGGGCTTTAAATATTCATCAAAACAAGTTATAAATTGGTGTGCTATCATACTCACTATATTGTACTGTTTAAAGAGCGTTCACTTAAAATGGCACAGTTTACATATTTCTTAAAGAACCTAAGATAAAGCAATTAATGACAAACCACTGACTTCAACCCAAAATTTAGGACTGTATTAGCCAGTAACAGAGCTTTCTTTGTCCTTTAAAGCTCAGAAGTTCCACATCGACTTTCCTCTCTAACTACGGATGTATTTTAATATAAGGCTGTTTTATATGCATTGATAATCTACTGCTTTGTCTGGACATGCTCCTCAATTACTACAGGTGAATTTGTTAAGAATAATTCTTACATAATCAGTATCAGCAGTTTCTGCCTCAACTTTCACTTTTATATCGTGGATACAACTTCAATTTTAAAATATCATTAACCAAACTCTAGCAGTTGCTGTAAATTTGTCCTTCCCAGCTTCCTCGTCTTTATGGCATTGAAGAGTTCACAGACTCTAAATTTGCTTATGTTTGACATGAGTGTTGTGCTTATTTGAGTCTAAGCAGACTTGCAATGTCTCATCTTCGTTGCCAGATTTAAGAGATTTGGAACTAACTAGGAAACACTCTTGTGTTTTTCAGGTAGGTTTAGTTGAGGAGGGAAGACCCACTTGAAAGTAAATGAAAACATGATCATGGATGCCTAGTAAGTACCAATGTTCATTTCTCTGCCTTCTGACCACCAGTTCGGTGTGACCAGCTGCCTCATGCTCTTGCTGCTGTGATGGAGAGTAGCTCCAAATAGTGAGGCAAAGCAGGTCTTTAGATCACTATGTTGCTTTTGCCATGTATGATTTCACAGCAATGAGAAAAGTGAATAATATGGAGACCACCCAAAAATTCCCCAAAATAAGCAATAAGACTGCTTTGTTATGTTATTTCCGCAGTATTCACTAGAATTGCTGATTGTTCTTCATGAAACTTGACTAACCATTTGGCACAAGAATTTGTGTTCTGTTTGTCTCTACATTCTGCGTACTTATTTTTGTTAGCTCTGGCTGTTCTACTTATTGATTACGTGTAAGAGAGGTGACATATTTTTTCCTTTCACTTGAACAGGTAATGGTCTTTGCCCTGCTAATTTAATTATTGCCATGTCTTCAGAATTAGGAGAAAAGAGACTAGCCAACTAATGTGCACTCCTGAATTATGTACAGTGTCCTATATATAAATACAAGTTACAACTAGAAAGTCATAAGAGCAACATCAAAAGTCACTGGTAAAGCTTAACAAAACTGATACAACAATAATGAAACATTTCAAATTATTGGAAAAAAATGACACACAAACATGGATTGTGTGTATGTTTTTGGAAACATGATATAATAGATTTGCTCAATTCAGAGTAAACACAAAACTTCAATATATGAGAAATCTATGCAAAATGAAATAAGGTATGTAAAAATAAAATTACCCATGTCAATAAGCAGGAATTGTGGAAACAATTTACAGTGATGATCTGAAATGCTTCCTGGTAACTTGGGTATCACATGAAAACTAATAAGAATACGTGTTTTGGGGATATATCTGACATATTAAATCAGAATCCAGACATTCATCTACAACTTAATGCTGGTTGCTTTCATGTGATTCTGATGTACTCTTAAGTTAGAGAAACAGAGCTACAGTTGTACACAGTGTGATCTTACCTCTATCATGATAAGTTTTCACTTAGTTAAACGTTTTTATTTTTATCTCCTATTAACTTCTCATCTGAATATAAATTTACATGTCAACTTCTTCAACAAAATTGTAGAAGACTAGTTTAATTAGGTGTTGCCTAATATTTCTTTAAATACAAGGAAGTATGCAAGATAAAACAAATTTATGCATTAATAAAGATATTAGGGGATATAGAGATGGCTTTAAATATGAGAGATTGGTACTCTCATAAAGAATCCAGGTTCAATTCCCAACACTCACATGGTGGCTTACAGCCTCCTGCACCTCCAGCTCTAAGGAATATGATGCCCTCTTCTGGCCTCTTTGGGCACCTAAAATGATGCACATACAAATACAAATAAAATGAGTCTTTAAAAATTGAAGATATGTTATTATAAATATTATAAAGACATTTCAACTGATGGATAATTAAGGAATACTGAGTTAGGACAAATTACTTTCTATGATTGTGTGTGTGCATACTGAGGGGTGCATGCCAGTTGGAAGGTGGCTTCTATGAGCATTAAGTCATAGAATTAATTTAAAACACAGGTATAAGATAAATAAGGGGCTCTTTCTGCTATTTCTCTGAGAAGGCAGTTTACTGTCTTTCTGTCTGTCTGTCTGTCTGTCTGTCTGTCTGTCTCTCTTCCTCTTTTCTTCCCCCAATAAACTTTCCACTTTAAAAAATAACTAAAAATATATATATATATGTGTGTGTGTGTGTGTGTGTGTGTGTGTGTGTGTATGGAAATTGTGTGCAATGTATCACTAAATCTTTCTAGATCCTATTAAATAAAGGTTTTCAAATTTAACAAGAGTTCTAGGATGATGAACAGGGCTGTGTACATGTGATGCATTAATATTTAAAATATTTTTGTCTTCTTTAATTATCTGATGATGTTATTAAACTTCTTATTGCATTTGCTCTGAGACTTAAATGAGATCACATATGTAAATTTAATTAAAGCATTTACACACTGAGAGAGTAAATGTACAGATAGTGGCTGTATTATCGGTTGTACAAAGTTCCCAAAAGTTATGTTGTAAAAATACACTAAACCATGTTTCTAAGGTAGGTTTTAAGAAGCTATAAATCTCAAGAGCCAGTGAGATGGCTCAGTAGGTTAAGGCTTTTGTTGCTAAACCTGATGACCCAAATTCAATATCTAGAAATTACATAGTGGAAGTTCAGAACTGACTTCACTTATTATAGGTTTGTTAATTGTTTGCTAATGATGGAAATGTGTTTTGATCATATTCACCCAACTTCTCACACACAGAGACAGATGTGTTGTGGAAGAGGAAAGGGGGGGGTGCTAAAAAGGGAGGGCTTATAAAATAAATAAAGCAAAAGAATTTAAAGAAAATAAAAATGTATTCATGGGAATTATAGAGGTTCAAATTTGATGGTTACTTCACTGGCCTCATATATTAATATTAGAATCCTTGAGACATAGTGGTCAAAGTTCTGATTGTCGAATGGGATGTGAATATAGAATATAGCATAATCACAGGCAAATGGTGTAGATCCAGTTTTACAGACATGTTTCACCCCATCTCAGTCTCATCTCCTTGATGTGAAATTCTGAAAATAGCTCATTATTTGAATTCTTTTTTTCAAAGGATAACCAAGAAAATATTGGTTACCTATATAGAATTTGCATAGTAATGAAAAGTAACATGGAGATCTGAGTATCTGAGAATGAGAGATGATGGCTGCAGGGACGATGCTCACAGATTGAACACCTTGCTGTCGCAGAGGCTGTGTTTGAAGCTAGCTCAAAACATCAGGAATTCACAGAAGCATCCTCTTGCTTAAAGATTTTACTTTTATCTATCGTTGTCTGCCTGTCTGTCTATCATCTATCAGTCATCTATCTCTTGTATGTGTGTATCTGTGTGTGTCTGTGTGTCACAGCATGTGTTAGAAGCACAGAGGACACCTAACAACTTTCATGTGTCAGGAGTCCAGTCTACCCTTTTACCTTGCTGAATCTAGGTCTCTCACTTGTCTGCTCTGTTCCATATGGACTCCACTGGTTGGCCAGTACAGGAGAAAGCTTCTCTGATACTAACTGAACAAGTACAGTTTTAGTTTATTAGCCACCGAATTCTAGCTTAATAAGCACTAAATAACCACTGCATATAACTAGCAGAAAATCATTAGTAGTCATTTTATCAATATTTTTAAAGAACAGTAGTATTTGGATTTACCTTAAGTCTCTTCCTTTGGTTCTTTGTCACCCAAGCAGTGTTGGTCATGGATGCCTTTTCATGGAGTAGGCCTAACCTCAAATCAGACAAATCATCCCACAAGCCTGATTTTTCTCCTACCATTGACTTAACATATTTTGGAGAAGGACAGCATTTTTAGATCAAAGGTTTTGAGGCTGAGATAGTGTATAAGGTTTCACTTGTGACCAAGTTTCACTTGTGACCATCTATAGACTATCTTCCCATACCAAAGACACAAGAAATGTTTGTAGACATTAGCTGAACTTCTCCGCCTTCAATTGGGGCTTCTGTTCAGCAATGGGTTCTTGCTGGGCTGTTTGGGAAATATCCATGAGACTCCTTTTGCCAACAACTCAATTGGATGTGACTCAGACCTGGTACTGGAACTTTGATTTGGTGATAGGAGATGGCCAGTTGGTACTCCATCTCCCCCATTATTTGGAGACTTCTTTAGAGTCACCTCCATACATTTTAAGAGGTTTCCGCTGCCATTGGTTTCCATACCCCATCAAATGCCCCTCAATTCTGTCTTCCACTGTATCCTTCTTCCTTCCTATATGGTCCTCCTAACTCCCAGTGTACCCATAAGATGTACTCTATTTCCTACTCTCTAAGAGAAGCATGTTTCACCTAGTAACTTCCTCTATGCTTAACCTCTCAGGCTCTATAGATCATAGCTTGGTTATCATTTATTTAATGGCTAATATTAACATATAAGTGAATAGATGCCATATTTATCTTCTGCATCTGGGTTATGTCACTCAGGATGTGTTTCTTAGCCATTTGAGCTTCATCTACTCAGAATTCTGTTTGGAACCATACCCCATTTTTTTTCTCTTTTGGAAATTAAATTATTTTATTTTATTATTTATTTATTTTAACTTTCTTTTTGTTTATTCCTTGTGTCTTTCACAACATGTCTCCTGAATTCATCCCCTTCCCTTTATAAAACAGAATGAGATTTAAAGAAGAGAGAGTCTCTTCATGGAAGCTGTAGTTTATTCAGTGAGACAAGCACTAAACCCCTTTATCAATAGATTTTTTTTGCATTCATGCATGCATGCATGCAAGGGGTTATTCCTAAGAATCTTTGGTTTGACTTCAGGTCTCCGATCTCTCCTACACCATTTACACTGGGCCCTCATTAGGACTCTTCTTGCATTGGTGTTGTGGACTGGAGTTCTTGAAGCTCTGCATCCACATGACCCAACTGCCATGTTCCAGAAGATCATAGATTGGGGTGGATTTTAGGGTGTGCCAACACATAAAACTTTGATTCTGGGTCTGGGTACTTTCAGGGTTGGTCAGACCATGAAGCTCTCTCCTATCATCACCGTCAGGAAGAACTTTCCATCATTGCTCTGGCAAGCTCACCCCTTGCTATGACGAGCAGGGGGCAGGGCCATTTCTCCCACTTCCGTGCCATCAGGGTTCTTCCACGCCTATACCGTCAGGGGTCACGGCAATTGCTACTATGCTGCCCAGTGAGGTGTAGGGGCCATTCTCCTGAGTGCTGCAGCTGATGGAGGCAAGAACAGCTTTCCTGTTCAAATGCCCTCAGGATCAACTCTTCTACCCACCTAAGTCATTGATGGGAAGGATCTCTCCTCCACCCATGATGCCATGTGACAGATGAGTAATGGGTTTGTACCCCATTTTCAATTGGGTGACCTTTTTAAGATCTAGATTCTTGAGTTGTCTATACACTTTTGGATTCAAGTCCTCTATTAGATAAGGAGTTGTTAAAAAGGTTTTTCCCAATCTGTAAGTTGCCACTTTGTCCTCTTTATTGCATTTTTTGCAACATGGAAACTTTTCTGTTTCATGGGGTCCCATTCATTAATTGTTGATCTGAGTTCTTGAGCTAATGTTACTCTCTTCAGGAAGCTTCCTATGTCAGTGAGTTGAAGGCCATTACCAGCTTTCTTCTCTATAATGTTCAGTGTTTGTGTTTTTATGTTGAGGTCTTTGATCCATTTGGAGTTTAGTTTTATGCAGAGTGATAGGTATAGATCTATTCGCACTTTTTGACATGAAACCACCCATTTTGACCAGCCCCATTTGTTGAGTATGGTGTCTTTTTTTTCCATTGTGTATTTATGGCTTCTTTATCAAAAATCAGGTGTCCATAGGTGTGTGTATTTATGTCTGGGTCTTCAGTTCAAATCCATTGATCAACATGTCTGTTTTGTGTCATTACCATGTTTAATTTATTACTATAGCTTTTTAGTACAACTTGAAATACAGATTAGTGATACCTCCAGGAGTTCTTTTATTGTTCTAGATGGTTTGAGAAGGTATGGTCTTGTTGTAGGAAGTATGTCACTGTGGGGGTGGGTTTTGAGGACTCATATATGTTGAAGATATTCGCAATGAGACAATTCACTTCCTGATTCCCAGGGATCAAGATGTAGGACTCTCAGTTACTTCTCGAGCACCATGTCTGCCTGCTTAATGTCATGTACCATCATGATGATGATAATGGACTTGTATTCTCACCTGAAACTAGTGCCAACTCTTTCTGACCACATATCATATGGACATCACAAAACTGAGTGACATTCAACTGCATCAACATTAAATACTGAAAAAAAAAAAACTGAACTAAAACTCCAATAGTTTTCTACCAGCTCCCAATCTTTTATAGCTTATTTCTTAACTATTATTTAAATTTTAGATTTTTTTAAAAGCTTGTAATATTAGCATAGCTTTTAGTATTTTTCCTAAATGATGAAAATAATTTAGAAATGACCCTGATCTGTTTTTGAAACAAAAAATGAAGATCATGATATTATGTTCTCTTTATCGTATTTTGTTGAATTTTTATGCTTATCCAGACCTCCTATATTTTAAAAGATTATAATTTCTCACTGGCTTCATAGGGGTCTTTGTGTCATGAATTTTGATTGGTGCTCATAATAAAAACCTAGAGACAGATATTGGGGTTAAAGCTGAAGATCAGAGAATAAAAGTGGTCAGTCACTAGGGAGTTCTTACCTCTACCTTTGCTCAGACCAAAGGGGCGATCCTCAGAATCTCAGACTACTTCTGATTGCATTGCTACTCAGACCTCCTGTCTCCTCCCACCTTATATTCATTCATTCGTCTCTAGTGTATATCCTGAATACAGTTTCCCCTACCTCAACTCTTCCCAGTTCCTCCAACGTCCTCTCCCATCTGAATCCATTCCCTTTCTGTCTCTCATTAGAAAACAAATAGGCTTTGGTAGAATAATCATATAATACGATATATGTTGAAGCAAAAATTAACACATTGGGAGGAAAAAAAAAAAACAGAAAAACAGAAGCAAAAGAGCCCAAGATCAGACCCAAGAAACAGACTCGCCTGTTTGCACACTCAGGAGTTCCATAAAAACACAAAGTGGAAGGCTTAACATATATGCAAGGGTAAAGATTCATGCAGGCAGGCTCTGCGCATGCTGCCTAAGTTTCTGTTAGTTCCTAAGTGCTTCGATCATGCAGATTCGGAAGATTTTTTTTTCCTGGTATCCTTCATACTATCTGGCTCTTACACGCTTTCTGCCTCTTCTTTAACAGAGTTCATCAAATCCCCTTGACCCCTGAAAAGAGGGATTTGATGGAGACATCCAGTTTAGGGCTGAGTGCTCCAAATTGACTCCTTTTTACACTGATGTTGAGAATCAGAACTCAGGCCCTCGTGCTAATACAGCAAGTGTATTTGAGACATGATTAAGTCTTGACTGATCATTGATACTAAAGATTATTTTTACTGGAGAAGATAATTACTCTTTCGTATGCAAATTCATACTTCATTGCCAATAATATTTAAAGGTAATGTTTAAGAATTGTAACAAAACATTTTCTCCTTTGGATACAATTGTTTCTGTGAGTTTCAAGAAATGACTGATTGCTTAGGCTTTTCTAGCAGCTAAAAAAGTTTGCTCGTTTTTATGGCATGATTCACATATTTTTTAGACAGTTGCTATTTCTTATTAAGTTATTTTATTTGTCAGGTAGCATTTCATTTCTCATTACTGGTAATAAGATGAGAAGTAAATCATTTTGAAATGCTCATTATTTTTGTAATAAAATTATGTTCATCTTCCACCGTAAAAATTTTAGATTAGACTTCTGGGTATTAATGTTTCAGGACCAAAAGAAGCTGCTGAGAGGCTAGGGACATGGTTTAGCAGTTAAATGTGCTTACTACTCTTAGAGAGGACCTAATACGGTTCCCTAAAATTGTTCTTGTGACTCCAGGTTTAGGCTATCTGATGCCTTCCTCTGGCTTCCGTATACCTACAATCAAACAGTATACACTCTCATGGACACACACACATAAATAACAAAGGAAAATCCGTCTTAAAAAAACCTGTAAGGCAGTGATTTCCACTATTATTTTTCTTAGCTGGGAACTCATATAAGTTAATTATATGGAGAGATCAATAATTTCCCCTTATACATTATAACTTCAAAAATAGTGTACTATTAGCCATTTCATCTTATTTAATTTAGTCTAATAATAAACATGGGCTTCAGCTTTCTAAAATAGTTTAAAATAATATTTTCCATGCTTCAAAAATATTCTACAAAAAATACTCTATTAAGCTCCTTATGCAGATCTGTGCTTTTTAAGTTTTCTTATGCTTCTCCTCCTATCAAGAAGGGATCAGTGTGAGCTGGACTAGGTGCTATGAATTGGTAATCCCAGAATTTTGGGAGTCAGTGTCAAGGGCACCAACCGTCGGAGTGAGGCCTGGATTGCATGGTAAATTTGAGGCCAACATGACTTGCCTATGGGGACTTTGTCTTCTAAATTTGTGTCCTAGAGAACAGTTTGTCTATTTACATACATTTGGAGTTTTCCTGACTGGTGAGGGGAGATGACAGGAGTAACTGCCTACCGAATAAAATCTAAGAGTATTATTAAAGCAGATTTTATGGATGGAAGTTTGTGTTCATCCAGTCCTACAGCCACTTAGTCCAAAATAAATAAATACACAGGGGCTGATATTAATTATAAACTGCCTGGCTGATGGCTCAAGCTTCTTACTGGCTAGCTCTCTCTATTAACCTGTGTATCTCCATGTTGTTTTGGCTTACTGGTGATGTCTGGGCCTCTTTCTTCCTAGCAGCTACATGATGTCACTGTAACAACTCATCCCCTGCCTTCCTCTTCCCAGAATTCTCCTAGTCTGGTAGCCCTACCTATACTTTATGTGTGCTGACATCCTGCCTGTCCATTGGCCAAAATAGCTTTGTTCATCAATCAGTAAGAGAAACATACATTTATAGCATACAGAAAGATGTCCCCCATCAGGGTTAATATATTTAGGGACTTTCCATCAACTATAGAGTTTGATGGATTAGTTCTTTGTTTTTGTTTTAGTAGGCAGCGCTGTGTCTTTACACTGGGTTTCAAGGACTGAATGGTACTTTGTGCTAAGGTCCATGGTCTTACAAAGTTCTAGAAGCCTGTTGCAACTTAAGTAAATGCATGTATAAATAATACACACACACACATAAAGAAATTATTTGAGCTAACATGTCAGAAGTGCCAAACTGAAGAAGTTTCGTACTATGGTATTTCCTTTCCCAGCACACACATATATACTTAGCCCAGCATTTCTGTTGAAAGCACCACTGGCAGATCAAACATTATTGACGAAGTCTGTTTCAAGTAAAAGTGTTTAAGAGTTGCATTTAGCCAAACCACTTAACAAGTCATTCAACCAGTGGTCACTGATCAATAGTGTAATAAGCTCCATTAGCTAAAAACACTTTCACATAGGAATAATTTTTAAAATTCATATGAGCAGAAGTAATGCATTATGTGTGTGTTAGAAGGAAATAAATTAAGTATACATTATTATCTATGCAATGGAAATATTTAAGAGTATTTCTTTGGATGGTTAGGATACATCTGAGAGTAAAAGCACCTGTGAGCAATTCTTACCATCCAACTTGAAATCCCAGGACCCACTCAGTAGGGATAGGAAAGAACCAGCTCCCCAAACTGTCCTCTAATATCTATATTTGCCTACAAGAAACGGTGGAGTTAAATTATGTATTTGTTATTTTTTACAATTATTTTCTTAAATGTATCTGAAGCTCTTTACATTTTCATTACATCCATGAAAAGCAGCTATAGAACCAAGAAACAGACACTACTAACTTAGATGTCTGTTAATAAATCTGGCTTCTAAAAATTAAGCTAAGCAATATTTTGAGACATTTAAGAACAATATTCACCTTTTTGCACAATGGAGTAACATGACATATGAGCATATAAAATTCACAGTCACAAATGTGTGTGGCTATGTTACATCACAAGCCAATTTCAGACAATAACTTTCTAATACCTCAAAGTAAAAGTTAAAATCGGCTACAAGTGTCTCCAAATAAAGCTCACATATATTCTTTATGCCTTGCTTAAATCAGAGAAAATGGCATAAGAAATTGAAATGTTTTGCTGCCTACAACTCATTAGAAGAATTTTCTGACACTTCTGTTGACAGACAAATGATGTCCAACCTTATACATCTGTTCTCTGTCAAAAGCTACATTAGCCACATGGGCAATGAATCACAGTCTACACTTTAAATTCTTTCTTCATGTCATATCTTATTAAGCATTGTAGATTTTCAACTACAGCCTTTTATTTCTCTTTTTCTTTTATTGAAAATATATTTTTGTTTTATTTTGCCTTGCTTTATTATTATTCTTTAGATGCTTGTTTGTTTTCTTTTGTTTGCTTAATTTATTTTTATGACACATTTTTCTACATCCTGACCTCTGTCTCCTCCCAGTCCCTATGCACACTTCCCCATTAGCTCGTTCATCTCTTTCTCTTTCTATCAAGAAAAGGGCAGGCCTCTCATGGATATCAATCAAACATGCATACCAAGTTGCAGTAAGACTAGGTACTTCCATTCACATTAAGTCAACCCATGTGTGATAAAAATGGTCCCGACTCCTGTTTCTTTTTCAGTGACAGAAAGAAAGGGTGTGATTTCAATGAAAGGGAAAAAAATCTTTTCTCGATAAAATAAATCGAGAACAAAAGGAATAGATGTTTTACGTACAATATATTTTGGTTATGGTCTCTCCTTCCACAACTCCTTTGTATTCTCCCCCCTCCCACCTTCCCATCCCCATTCAAACATTTTCTGTCTTTCATTAGGAAGCAAACATCTAAAGAATAATAACAAAATAAAATGTTATTTGATAAAGTAGGATCTTAATTTTATGGTTTGAACATAAGCATCACATTTTTTTCCTTAAACCAGAATGAGAACTTCATGAAATGAATACTCATCTTGTTAATTCATGTTTCCAGTGTCATTTTAAGTAAATATTAGATTTTCTGTAAATGTGTGATGATGGTGTAAGCTTCTCTTGACTTTCCTGGTCCATTTTGGAGTCAATAATTTATATTCATGAAAATACACAACTTGAGACAAAATTGCAGAAACTTGAAATAAAAGAAGCCCCTGTTAAGTATTTTGAGTTTTACATTTGGTCAATTGTTTGGTTAAAGACAGAATCACTTACAAGGGAAAGGGGTGGCTCTCAGCCACAGGCCTCCATTATGTTCTCTTCTATCCATTGGCCTATGGCTGAGTGACACCTTCCTTCACAGCTCTTGTAAATACACAAAAGAGTTCGACATTTTTCTGTGTCCCTTTGAAGGAAATCAGACTGGTCTTGACTCACAGATAACTGTAGTTCAACTGATGAGAGCTGAAGGTTACAGCTACAGCTGTCTTCCTGACTTGGAGTGGGTAGCTCTGTGGATCAGTCATTGTCCATTCAATACGATCATGTAACAAACCTTGTCCTTAGTCCATCTCCAGTACAGATGCAGACTTGCTTCCTTGGGTCAGCACTCAGTGGTGTGACCCAGTCTAGGGGTTAGGCTGCCTTTCTCAATGGCTGGATTTGCTATTTTGGCCAGAGCCCATATTGTCTGTGCAGTCTTATCAAAGTTTTTAAAAAGCACTGCCTGTTTCATCATCGTAAAATGAAAACGAAAGTGATATTTGCGAAGTAGCCCTGAAAAAAAAAAAAAACAAACAAAAAGACAAAACAATATTGAGAGTACTGACTGACCCAAAGAAAGGACTGAATAAATTTTGAATTTTGAGTTATTAGAGTCACAATGAATTCTTACTTGGTATACTGCCTGTTGAATACATAAATAGCAGACTGGCTTAATTATTTATTTGTGTGTGTGTGTGTGTGTGTGTGTGTGTGTGTGTGTGTCCATGTGCTTACTACAGTCAGCAAATGGAGATCAGAAGACTATTTGAATAAAGTCGGTTCTCTTGTTTGACCATTCACGTCTTGGGATTTCTACCCATGACACCACGCTTGGCAGCACGTGCCTTTGCCCACTAAACCATCTCATGCTCCTGGATTGTACTTCCATATTTCCCTCAGCCACATAAAACTCAACTGAGCTCTACTGCACCTAAGAGTAGGACAAACAAGATATCTTCAGACTCAAAGCATTTGTATTGGGGTATAGAGGATATATCTCCAAAACCCTTCAGTCCTCTGAATCAAGCATTCAGGTCCCATTGCCAAAGTGAGGGACCAAGACAGGAAATTCTACTGGTTGATTGTTGATTTACCCATTTTTCTTTTGTTTTTACCCATAGTTTTATCTTTATTTTTCACGTGTGTATATATATATATATATATATATATATATATATATATATATATATAGAAATGGTGGAGGGGGTGGGGGAAGTGTGGGTGGGGACTGAGAAGAGTGGAGAGAGGGGAAACTTTGGTTGGGATGCAGAAACAAACAAAAATAAATGCAAATCGACCTTAGACCTTTCCTGGCATTTTGCACTGGTGAAGGGATGTAAATTTAGTCACCATGAGGTGCAACATGACCTGTTGTCCACACGCACCCAGCCATCTCTATGGTTTGTTGTTGTTGTTTTGTGTTTTTTTATTTGTTTGTTTGTTTTTTTCAGTTTTGAGACAGTGCCTCCTTATTATATCCAGACTAATCCTGAACTTGTGATTTTGCACTTCTGTTACACTTCTGGGAGTACACCACGTACGGAAGTCTGCTCTGTGTGGGGAGCGTCCCTGCTTGAGCTGAATAACCTCCCTCGTCTGGTTTCAGTGAAGCATAGCAATTCCAGGGTACTTCCCAGCTCACAGATGTCTAGGGCTCGCACGCTGTCCTTCCGTACTGGTACTTAACTCATTACTTCTCATCATATCTGTTAAGTACACTACATTTTGTTACAGCTCGGATATATGCACCTCTAAAAAACCAGATCCCTATGTTGTGAATTAGCTAAGGAAAATAAAAGGGGGAGGTATCTCTATAACGTAAGAACTCTGGAATTCCTGCACAGCCTTAAAATTTCCTCTGTGAATTTCAAGTGACATCAAGTTTCATCAGCATTTTTCCATCATGAGCCATTGCTAGCTGTAGGTAAGTTAGATTTGAAAATGGTTCAATGCAAGTACATACTATAGGTGCTAAAGCGATGAAACAGCAGTTACGGACACTTGCTGCTGCTTCCCAGAGCTGAAGCTCAGGTACTAGCAATCGCACTGAACAGTCCAGAGCCTTATAGCCTGCTGTGATTCAGCTGAGGTGAGCTGACAACCTCTGCTGTCCTCCATGGACACTTACACAGACTATATGTGCACATAATCTCTCTCTCTCTCTCTCTCTGTGTGTGTGTCTCAGATACATATATACACATAAATAAAAACAACACACTTTTTAAATAGAAGGTATCTTAATGCTATGCTTTATCGAGATCCAATTTGTGATAATTCTAAACTGAATTAAAGAAATATATTTATAAAATACGTGTGCTTGAGTGTACATGCTTACACATATACATGAAAAATAAGTGTTTCTTGTGCAGATTTGTTCGGTGGGACATGTTTCAGGATAGTAACTAGAGAATTCTCATTTCTGTTTTAATAATGTCTTAACCCTTAAAGCCAAAGGGACAGGAATTGCATTGATCAGTGTCCAAGTTTAAAGTGTCCTGCTTTTGTTTCTGCAAAATGCAATAACTTGTCCTCTTTGCGGTTGAAACCAACCTTTTTTTTGTGTCACTATTAACACAATGACATCTGCTTCATCTGACAGGGATTTAGGGTCAGATGAGGCCCTGATGGCATCAATGAACATTTCTTTTTTTCTGTGATTATGTAATTCCATGACGCTGAATTTGTGACAAATATACCTTTATAGTAAAAACTGGGTGACTGGAAAGATGTCTTATCAGTTCAGAGGGCATGCTCCTTTTGCTGAGACCCTGAGTTCAGTCCCCAGGTTAAACACGTGGCTGCTCACAACCATCTATAACCCTGCTTTAGCAGAATGACCACTCTGGCCTCCATAGACTCCAGCACTCATGGGAACATACTTACACACATAATTAGATTCAATACACATATTGTTTTCAACTGGAATTTTTCATTTATTTATTCACCCATCCATCCATCCATTTTATTTATTGATTTATTCATGCACTTGGGTACATTATTGAGTATACAGTGAAAGACGGCATATGGATCAAGAGGAAGGAACGTGGCATGTACCGCCACTTGGTGACTGTTGTCATTTGGAAAAGTTCCAACATTTCAAAATTGCAGACAAACCACCCTTGTCCAGCACCTTTTTAACTTTCATTCCTAATGGTTCTAGATATCAATGCCGTTCCCTTTGGGAAATTTGGTAGAATATAAGAACACATATAATAGTAGCCTAGGCTCTTTAAACAAGATAATTCTTTGGGAGTGGGGGACAAAATCCCCAACACCAGGGGACCAGGAATTCCATCATGCCCTCCCTAAGGACACCAAGAATAGGAAATATTAGAGATTTACTAGACTCACCTGATGGCCTACAATTCAGATGCAGAGAAGCCCATGAAAGGCAAGAATTCAGTTAATTAATAAATACAGAGAAATCAGAATGGTACATTATCCTAGGAGAAGACCAGATGTCAGAACCTTCCCTTTTGGGGGAGTCAGGAGAGGGGGAGAGCAGTGTCACTAAGCTAAACATCTGCTTGCTCCCCAGAAGTTCTATTCCAGAGATCAGGCATTTGCATAGGATCTCCATTCCTTCCATTGGGAGGAATTCAAAGGGCCTTCCATTATCATTTGACTCAGGTTGCCAGGCAGTGATGGTCCACACCTGTAATCCCAACCTCACTCACTCAGGGAGGCAGAGCCAGGTGTATCTCAGTGAGTTCAAGGCCAGCCTGGTCAAACTCAGTGAGTTCCAACACAGCTACACAGAGAAACCATGTCTCAAAGACAAACAAAATAGCAAAAATCAAAAATCAAAACAAAACAAAAACAAAAAAGCAACAGCAAAAAACCCAAAGACTAAAGCATATGATGCCTGGTGTCTATTGTTAGACTCCTCAACCCCTGACCTCAAGTCACACCCCAGTACACATTCCCCTCATCTTCCATTTCATCCTGGGTGCAACTATGAGGTGGAATATTTTCTTAATGAAATGCCACTGGCATCTGCCTCTGCGATTACACATCTGCCTGTCTGTGACATGCAAAAAAAGAAGAAACTTCCTCACCTCAGTATAAGAAGGAAGACTCCTGATTCACTCAGGTGATACAGGTTCTAAAAAGGCTATGTGTGCGGAGCGGGGGGGGGGGGGGGGAACGACACTTCCACGATCTGAGGGTGAATCAGGATTCTGTCAATATGCATAATTTAAAATAACATAAAACTTTAAAAAGAAACCCAGAGACAGATTATTCAGTGGGTTGGTGGGGCACTAGAGGTGTATGGAGGTCAAAGGACAATTTCTGGGAGTTTGTTTTCTCCTTCAACCATGTGAGTTCTGGGATTCAAACTCTGGAGACCAACCCACAGTTCTGGGGGTCACGGGGCTTTGTCGCAAGTACCTTTACTGTCTGATCCATCTCCTTGTCTCAGAAAACGTGAAAATATCTAACTGTCTTACTATGGCGGTGATGTTTAAATGCAGCTTTATGAAGTCCAGGTGAACCATGAGCTAACTTAAGCTGAAATGATCTCAAGTGCCCAGTCCCTTGCCTGAGACAACAGCCCTGTGTTTCAGCACCCAGGCTTTGCCAGGGAATGAAGCATGTCCTTTGGCATGTTAGTCTGGTTCTCTAATTACCAAGTTATAGCCCTTGCATCCTGAGTTTCTTTTGTTTTACACCTCTTTATATTGAGTAGAAGCAGGGGCCTCTGTCTCTGTTACAAGATAGAAACATCAGATTGGATTTTAGATAAAAAATTCACCTATGTGAAATATCTTTTGCAATTGATACAAACATCCCTTCCAGTGCTACTTTGGTAGGCTGCCCAGTTTACCGGTTTGGAAGACACTTCCCTGCGATGCCTTGCCTGTCTGAACAGGTTTTCCTTCAGTGTCACTTTTCTCCCAGCATTTAGTGATGTTGGCTAAGTAAAGACATCTGTGATACAGTCAGCAAAGCAGCAACAATATCATCAGGAAACAGAGCTTTAAAAAGCAGAAGAGTGGCCAGGTACATTGACAGCCGCAGAAGAGATAGTGTCACAAGGCCACAGATTGACAGCATGATCAGCAACAGCAAAAGGTGGTGATGTGTCCCTCCAAAATTGCTGCAGTTTTGATGGTGGAAATAGCAGCAAGAGTTGGCTGAACATTTTAAGAGAGTGAACAAGGCAGAAAAGAGAGAGGTATACAATTAGAAGGAGATGAAGCCAGAGTAGAGAGCTAAGGATATGTCTTAGTTCAGGATTTTACTGTTGTGTTACAGCACTGTAACCAAAGGCAAACTGGGGGAGACACAGTTTATTTCATCTCACAACTCACAGTCTATTGTCCATGCAAGTCAGGGCAGGAACAGTGGCAGGGACCTAGAGGGAGGGACTGATGAACAAAAGATGGAGGAGCGGTTCTCGCTGGCTTTACCGGCTTGCTCTCTTACTTTGGCTTGTTCACCCTACTTTTTTATATACTGCATGACCATCTGTCTAGGGGTGGTACTGTTCAGAGTGCCCTAGGTCCTCATATATAAATCAGTAAGTAAGAAAATATACCTCAGGTTTCCGCACAGACTAGTCCGGTAGACACAGTCTCAGTTGAGTTCCCTTCTTCCCAAAGGACTCTACCTTTGTATCAAGTTGACATAAAATTAGCCAGCACATGATGCGGAGGACAGAAAGCTGTGAGGGCCAGAAAACACAAATCCTGTCCAAATCACTGGAAAGGTTTGACAGAGACCTGGCAAACCTTTAGACATGAAGGTCTAAGATACTGTCTTCATTGCTTTCCTTATTGCCTTGAACAACCTTATAAGAATCAAGTCAAGGGTAAAAGGGCTTGTTCTGGTTCCCAGTTGGATAGAATGCGTGATGGAAAAGGCAAAGAGAGAGGAATTGAAGGCAAGCTGGTTATACCGCATCAAAAAAGAAGAGAAAGCATAGAAGTGGTGGTCAAACTATGAAACCTCAAGAACTGACCCAGTACTCCAGTACTTTCAGTAAGGCTCTGCAACCCAAAGGTTCCACAACCTTCCCAAGGAGTATCAGAAACAGTGGACCAAGTGTTCAAACATGAGGGCCTAGGACAAACATTTGACAATCAAACCACAGCCCTCACCCTAGGTTTAGGACCTATAACGCTGGCTGAAGCCAAGAGCAGGAGAATCTTGATATCTAGTATTCCGCAGAAGCTGCAAGCCAGCCATTGCCAAATGCTGAGGAATGCCCACTTCCTGCTAGGCCTATAAAAGAAATACATCATGTGCAGAGCTAAGGGTCCTAGCATCCTAGAACAGCACCTACAGCGTTCATGTTCGCTTTCGGGTTTGCTTATGCTCAAGCTCCACTATTCTACTCTTGGTTGACATGGGCTCTCCTGCCTAAGGAATGGTACCAACCAGAGTGGGCTGATTCTTTCCATATCAACTAATTGAATCAAGACAGGTTCACAGGCCAATACAGTGTATATATACAATCCATCAGGAAGACTCTTTTGCCCAGTGACCCTTGATTGTTATAAGTTGACAATTAAAACTAAGCATCTCACCAAAATCACATGATCACTCTTTGGTTCAGAAAATATAAGACCTTTTTGTTGTTGTTGTTAATTCAGGGTTCTTGCATCTATCTAACTACATTGACTTGGTGAGAAATGATTAGAGTCAGTGTTATGTAGGTAAAGGTCTGTCACCATTAGATGTATGGGAAGCAGAGACAATGAACTATGGAGGGCATGGCCACCAGTAGTCCCATTGTCTGTGGCTAATAAGATCTTGTACATGGAATTTGGCACAGGGGATAAGTCTGAAGGAAAGGTCATGAGATAGAAACCAAGGTCATGGGATCACACAGCTTGAACTATCAGACCCTGTCCAGCAGAAGACTCAGTAGTCTTTCAGCTTGTTTCACTCTCTAATGCATTTGCAAATGCAACATGAACCCCTTAAGGCATTTACCTTACCCAGCATAGACTGAGGGTGTCTGGAGATATTATCTGCCTGTTTGTTCACATACTTCTAAAGATCCCTGGATTTCTGGCTCACCAGCTTTTGCCACATTCCTATGTACACAGATGGAAAATATAGGGACAAGTGTTATATACTTAGTTAACATATCACCAAAGTTCATCAGAGAATGTTGTACACTTCTGATGTGTAAAAGTCTCTGAAATGAGTGTAACATAGTAAAGAAATTTTTATGCTACATGATCTGGTGAGAAGCCAGGTCTCAGCCTATGTAGTCCCATAATTAGTGGAAGCAGAGAGTTAAAACAGAGCTCATCTGGAACCCAGTACACACACCAAACCTGGGGATTTCAGTGTTATAAGACAGGAAAAAACTAACTCCAATTCAACTATCACTTCTGGGCAGAATTTTTAAAACTTGGGTTTTTTCTAATTATACACCTTTACTGTTTTTATTCTATACATTTTAGTCTTTAATCAATGTTTTTCTCTTAGTTCTCGTATTCCTTTAAAAATATTTTTGTTGAGCCACACTTTCTCTTTTCTTTTATTGTTAATTTTGTTATTATTAGGGAAGACAATAGAAAACTAATGTGTACATCACAAACTCCATCTTAACTGTTCATATTCTATGCTGATATTTCCAACAATCTTAATATATCCCTGCTCTGGAATGTTCCTAACTCTCAAAGTTGTAATAACATTTGACCGTGTCGTTGGGCAGTTGTCTATTTGTATACTTATGTTTTATAGCTAGTATGAACCTCTCTAATTATAAATGATAAACATACCTCCACACTGCGAAGACAGACAGACAGAAACACACACACACACACAACTTTTAAAACATCGTCGAAAAGAGCTTTGTGAGGTCACCCTGCCCTTACTCTGATATTTATAAATTTGGTAGCATGAATAAATTTGATTTTGAGTTTTATGTTACTCATCTTGACTGTCAGCCCTGGGATGTTGGTTTGATCTGCAGTTTTGCATTTACCTCAAGTTTACTTTATAGTGTAATTCCACAACAGCTTCTTGTGGCTAGCATGCTTTCTGTCATTTTCTCAGATCTAAACATACACACACACACACACACACACACACACACACACACTCACACACACGGTAAACATTGAATTATAGGCTTTGGTGATGTCTGTGTTGTGAATATATCAATCATGGAAAATTTCAAGTAGCAGTTACTGAATGGTCTTTGAAGTAACAACAAAAGAATACTACTGGCTCCTCATGAAGCCCCATCAGTAAGCAAGTGTATTAGGACCAATTTGTGAGTCAGGTCTCGTATTTTATGTCAGAGGCTTCTCATTTTTGTCTTCCTGGGGCCTTATTGGATAGAGAACTGCCTTGAATAACATATCATAAGGAAAAAAGTATTTTTCTCCCTTCTTCTTCATTGAGCATCAATGGCACGCAGGTGTCTACCTGAGAACAAGATAATACATCCTTATTTTTCTCGTCTTGATTTATTCTTCCACACTTACAACTGTTGTTTTGACCTTCCCAGGAGACTGAATTCTAATGTTGTGTGACCTCTGAGCCCAGGGGACAGTGAAAATGTCTTGTTCTAAAATGTATTAGTTGTTCCTTAACAGTCTCTTTGCCATTAATGAATAAAGAATATAATCTCTCCTCTCCTTTGTATTTTTCTGATGTGTGTCCGTACTTGCTGACTTCTGTTTGTCTTTCATTTATTTGTTTGTTGCTTTAGCCAGGTAAACAGTGAAAATCTTTCTCATGAGTGTCTCATCAGGGTTTGAGATGGCCTTAAGCTGACTTCATACTTAGCCATCTTCTCTTTCATGGAAGGCTCATATTCATGTTTTTATCCAGACAAATGCTAAACATGAAAGATATGTTCAATATGACCTAACTCTCCTTTGTTCTAGGAAGCCCATTAATCTTCTCTTGCCTTTCCTTGGCAAAAATAAGATATGGTTCCTTCCCACAGAGGGCTCACTGTGGGACATACAACAAGGAGCCCACAGTGATCATTTCCTCTGTGCTTAATGGTCTAAGAAAGTAATAAACCAACATTTTCTCTTGAGTGAAGTGTGTGTGTGTGTGCGTGCGCACGCACACGCGCGCAATTGTCTAGACCATGCTCGTGCATGGAAGAAGGAAAGGCTAGGCAGGCTGTTCTCAAACAAATCTTCCATACAATGTCTCCCACCCCACTCTGCATCTCTTTATATCATCATAGCATATTGGTTGCACCTCTGCATTTTGATTACATCTTTTCCAAAACAAGAATAGAATGTGGTGCCAACTATGGGATGCAGTAACTCTTAGGTCTTAATTAAGGGGGCATTAACTTTGATTTTAAGACAAACATCTTTTTGCTCATAACTCAGGGTTGTCTGTACTCTACATTTAGTCTTGAGTGTTGCAGTGCCCCCAAGTATATATGCTCCAAACCCAGCCAGTGTGTATTAGATCTCAATACTTTAAAAAAGATATTTTACTTTTAGGTATGTGTATGTGATTGGAAGTATACATGAGCATATATGGAGGCCAGAAACCCCCTTGAAGCTGAAATTAATTGAGGGGGTAGGGTAGAGGGGTTGAGGTAGAGGGGTTGAGGTAGAGGGGTTGAGGTAGAGGGGTTGAGGTAGAGGGGTTGAGGTAGAGGGGTGTTGAACTTCCTGATATTAGAGCCAGGAAAGGAACTTAGGAACCATACAAGAAGAGAAAACACCTTTAACCACTAAGTCATCTCTCCAGCCATAGATCTTGATACTTTCATCAAATTAGCAGCTAATAATCATGCAAAAATGATGTCTTTTTCTAATCAACTGCCAAAAGTGGATCTCATATTGTGGATTCAAACAAAAGAACACTTATACATATGTGGCTAGATAAACATCATGCCTAACTTCATATTCATGAGATGAGAAACTAGAAAATGTAGACAAAATATCACAGCAGATGAAATCAAATACACCCTAGTTCCATCTTCCACCAGAAATCTGGTCTGAACATTTTATTTTCCCCCCATGCAAATGAAAATATTCCTGGAAACGAACTTACTGCTCCTCATTTTCTTCTAGTACTTGAGTTCTGTGATCCTTCCTGCCCTGCTTCATACATAATATACAGTCAGCCAATCAAAAACTTTCTTTTAATTTTACTGGTAGGGTGCCCTTTTCATTTTCTTAATCAACAATTTTCCCTTTGGATTTTGTGTCTCCATGTAAACTACAATATTTTGAAGAGATTTTATGTGTATCACTTTCATTGATTGACTTATTTCCTTTCAGTACCCACAATAACATTGTCTCTTGTGGTATGAATTTGCATTTTAACAGGTATTAGGCCTTAATCCAAAAGCACACATTTCTATAATGGAAACTCAGGTATCTGTTAATGGGAGAGATTCACGTAGGGGACAGATGATCCCTATTTTGTTCTTAGAGAAATCTTAGTAATTAGACAAACATCTGTGACCTTCTGCTCATAAATCTGAGTCAAATTATGGGTGTTAGTCATTTCTTTATTCTATTTTAATAAATTTTACTTGACTAACTAATCTAAAATTGAAGTGTTTATAAAACTATCCATTTGCCAGGATACACACCAGTTGTAGATATTTATGTAGAATCCCTTTGAAGTTCTCAGAGCTGCTAAACTAGATGTGCAGTTCTACCCAGCAGTCTCTCTCTCTCTCTCTCTCTCTCTCTCTCTCTCTCTCTCTCTCTCTCTCTCTCTGCAGTACATTGCATTTATTTTCTTGGGTTATCCTACATATTCTTGGATTATTATTTTTCAGGTAATTATGAAATAACTAAAGGTGGGGGACACAGTATGGAGCCAGAGAGATGGCTCAGTGGTTAAGGTCATGTACCCCCTCTAGGAGAGGACTCAGGTTCTATCCCAGGACCTACAGGGAGACTCTATCTTCCATCACTGCAACTCCAGTGGATCTCATGCCCTCTTCTGGCTTCTTTAAGGCCCCAAGCACACAAGTGTTGCACAGACATACATGCAGGCTAAATATAAATTCATTTTTAAGTGAAGGTAATGTATTATTGTCATTTTTAAGCATCCCATACAAGTGTGTGAAAAAGTGTATAGGTTTGGAAAAATTATTCACCTCAAACATTTTTATGATTTCATCAGTCTTAATTTCAGGAAAGCTGGAGTGCTTCTTTCTTTCAGGAGGGACTGCACAACTCAATGGATTATTATTTCATCTGTAAAATGTGTGAGCTTTAAGGAAAATGGCTGCAATAAAGCTGACAAGCTTTAATTCTTGTCTGAAGTTCAGTTTTGGTTACCCAGGCACCTGGTAAAGTGACATAGCTGAGAAAGAGTTAAGGCTAAACATACGATGTTTTACAAAACCGTATCATAAATCACATGATAAACATACAAAATTACAGATGGAACTGATGTTATTGACCAATTCTGAGAATGGAGTAATTAGACTTAAATTTTTCACAGTGAAGGACTTTTACATGTGAACCCTGGTGTGCTCTCTCTCCTGGGTGGGGACAGCTTTCTTACTTCATTGTCCTAAAACCTATAAATAAAGGCAAATAAAAAAAGTCATAAATTTGAAAAGTAATTACTCATGTCGTTGAGGATAAGACAATATCATTGGTGACACACAGAATACCAATTTCAGGCCATAACAACTTTCCAATATAGCAATCACACACATTGGGGCAGACAGAGACCTAGAAAGCCGCTCGCTCACATCTGCTGCAGCTGTGAAGCATAAACCCTGACACACACCGTTCCTAATTTATATCACTGGAGAGAGGGGGGAAAAAGCGATCCTGTGCCTTTAACTTCCCTTTCTGAGCAGAGAAGGCTGCACAGCCCTGACAAGCTCACTTGTTCCCGTCTTTAATGTGCAATCTGTTTTCTCCAGCGGAGGGCACTCAGTGTATCACAAACTCGAGCATTAGCACCGACCAGCTCTGAGCACCATCAGTCTCCGGAAAGCCTTCTGAATTAGACAAGGGCTGCCTCTCAGCACAGCTACAAAACACTTTCAACCTGACCAGCTAAATGGATAAACCTAGCCCGCATAGCTTTTAAACTGGGGTCTCACACAGCACAGGCGGCCTGCTTGCTTCAACTACTGAAAAATCCCGAGGATGAATTGCTTTATCTGGGAATGGCAAAAGCCAGCACAATAAGGAATGCCAGGTACTCTGAGGATTTTCTTTCTGTCTTTCTTTTTTCTTTTTTCCCCTTCTCCGGTCTCTGTCTTTCTCTCTCTCTCTCTCTTTTCCACAGAGAAGTTGGTTACCTCCGAGATGGGCTGTAGCTCTTTTCACAGATTGCCAATTTACCGCTAATGTGTCCCTACTGAATTATACAATGGTCCTCAGAGCTTAGAGGCCCTCCCCCATCCGACCCCCCACCCGAGCGGCTTCCTCTTTCCTGCCCCTTCATCCCACCCCTGCTGATTTTTTTTAAGTATACATATGTTTAGTGTGTGTGTGTGTGTGTGTGTGTGTGTGTGTGTGTGTGTGTGTGTGTGTATGTGTGTGTGTCTGCCTGTCCTCTCCGGGGAAGTTTACATGGGGCTACTGGCTCACATGCGGGCTCAGAATGGTTTGAATGACAGCTGCACAGTGTCATGAAGGTGGTGGTGAATTCTACCGGAGAGACCAAATAAGAAGAAAGCAGAGAGGAGGGCAGACTTTTTTTTTTTTTTTTTTTTTTTTTTTTTTTTGATGACAAAGGATGGGTAAGCGAACTTTGGTTGTTTTCCTCTTTGCAAAGCTGATCCTAACCGCTCATCTTCAACCGGGCATTAGCTGCTGAAGGACCAGGAAGCAGGCACAAAAGCAGGAACCTCTCTACTTTACCAGTTGCCTCACTATAGTTGCTATTATATTTTTAGAACCTTTCCTTTTGGCAGTTTTTTTTTTTAAATCCATAAATGCATAACGCGGACTTAAACACACTCTGGAGAGATAGCTTTAAGACTGTCTCTAGCGTCTGCATACCCAGAGCCTGGAAACAGAGCATGAAATAAATACTGTGTTTGCTTCTGTTTCCTGATAATATGAGCCACGCTTGTGTTCTTCGGGTTGCTGTCAGGATGACTGTTAACACTTGGCTGTGTGTGTGCAGGGGTGGGGTCCCTACTTTATCAGAGGTGACACCCGAGGCTTGTTTGATCTTGGAAGCTGCATCCTGAATACAGCTTCCAAATTTCCAGGAGTGATTTGCCAGTTTTATTTTTTTCAAGTGTGACTGGCTTTTTTCCCCCTCTGTTTCTCCTGTCTGGGAGAGCTGGGTTGTATTTTATTGAGTCTGTAGCTGACAAAAAAGACAGAGTGCAAGATAAAGTTAATTAAAAATAAACAAATAAATAAATAAAAGAAGAGGAAAAAAGAAAAAAGGCAACTCTTCTAGAGAGGGAGGATTTTTGGACTAGGATTTTGGCTGATTCTCTTGGTTAAAAGATGACTATTAAAGAAGAAAAGATATTTCAGCCTGCAGTAGGTTCCTCCCACCCAGTTCTGTCTGTCTCTCTTTCCCCAGTTAAGAAATGATTTACCTACTGTTGAAGGTGGGCAGGAGTCCCCTCACATGCAATGGCTTGAAAATGCAGCATAAATGCTAATAGATTACAAGTTTGCAGGCTTTCTGAAGTTAATGGAGGCAGAGAAAAACCAGTCAGAGACTTGAGCAGGTCAGGATGCTGGGGATGTTGGTATTGGTCTTCCTTGCTATTTCTCAAATTTATGCTGTTAAAAAAAAAAAAAAACAGCAATTGCTCTAATAACATAAGTAGTTAATATTCTGCACATTTTGAATAAGAATTTAACATCTTAGCTAGCACTGGGGGTGGCTGTGGTATGTGTGATCACCTATCTTAGCTCATGCATCTCTGGGCATGGGGCCAAAGTATGCAATAATGTATGTTTATTAACCAACTGAGGGCATCTCACATGGCTATGAACCATGCTCTGTGGGCTGCCTGTTCATATTCCTATGCCAGTTTTCAGGGCTCAGACTGCAACCCTTGTAGGCAGTCAGTCAGTATGTAATTCAGGCAGAACAAACTTGGATTACTTTGACTACATCCCAGAAGCTCTTTTGCTAAATCACAGCCTATTTGTTCAGCTGGGAAAGAGGTGCAGGAACCAGGTTTCCTAAATCATAGTTCTGACCTTACTGAAAGCTGCAATATAGTCCGGTGGGTTGACACAGTGACAGTCAAATGTTATTGTTATTCAAATGTCAGCATTCAGGAAAAAGAAATGCCCTGGGCTTTCCAGGGTTGGGACAGAGAAGGACTCTGGAACTCAGAGGGTTTTCACAGTTTTACAGCTCTGTGATATTAAGAAAATGAAAGAAAGACTGAACTCTAAGCAGCAAGCTTGGAGCACTAGGGGAAAAGAAGATTTTTAAGTGTTGAAATGTGTTCTTAAATGAACTATCCCATTCTCACGCTAGAACGGACACTCCCGATCCCGACAAGCCGGCGTGCGGTATTGTCACTCTTTGACAGTGTGCATCTGTGTTCTGTTTGCTATGACAGGTTTCCGTCTAACCCCGCAGCTGAAAGGCATGAGTGTGTCTCTGGTGCTATTTCATACCCTGCTGCTGGTTATGCTGACAGGGGCTCAGAGAGCTTGCCCGAAGAACTGCAGATGCGATGGCAAAATTGTGTACTGTGAGTCTCACGCCTTTGCAGACATCCCAGAGAACATTTCTGGAGGGTCACAAGGTTTATCCTTAAGGTTCAACAGCATTCAGAAACTCAAATCCAATCAGTTTGCCGGCCTTAACCAGCTTATATGGCTTTATCTTGACCATAATTACATTAGCTCAGTGGATGAAGATGCCTTTCAAGGGATCCGCAGACTGAAAGAATTAATTCTAAGCTCCAACAAAATTACCTATCTGCACAATAAAACATTTCATCCAGTCCCCAATCTCCGCAACCTGGATCTCTCCTATAACAAACTTCAGACCTTGCAATCTGAGCAGTTTAAAGGCCTCCGGAAACTCATCATTTTGCACTTGCGGTCTAATTCCCTAAAGACAGTGCCCATAAGGGTTTTTCAAGACTGCCGGAACCTTGATTTTCTGGATTTGGGTTACAATCGTCTCAGAAGCTTATCCCGAAATGCATTTGCTGGTCTTCTGAAGTTGAAGGAGCTCCATTTGGAACACAATCAGTTTTCAAAGATCAACTTTGCTCATTTTCCTCGTCTCTTTAACCTGCGATCCATTTACCTGCAGTGGAACCGGATCCGCTCTGTGAGCCAAGGCCTAACGTGGACCTGGAGTTCCTTGCACACCTTGGATCTATCAGGGAATGACATCCAAGCGATCGAGCCTGGCACATTTAAATGCCTCCCTAATTTGCAAAAATTGAATTTGGATTCCAACAAGCTCACCAACGTCTCCCAGGAGACCGTGAACGCATGGATATCCTTAATATCCATCACTTTGTCCGGAAATATGTGGGAATGCAGTCGGAGCATCTGTCCTCTATTCTATTGGCTGAAGAATTTCAAAGGGAATAAAGAAAGTACCATGATATGCGCAGGGCCAAAGCACATACAGGGCGAAAAGGTCAGCGATGCTGTGGAGACTTACAACATCTGCTCCGAGGTCCAGGTGGTCAACACAGAAAGATCACCCCTGGTGCCTCAAACTCCACAGAAGCCCCCGTTCATTCCCAAACCTACCATCTTCAAACCGGATGCCATCCCAGCCACTCTGGGGTCAGCGAGTCCATCCCCAGGCTTCCAGATCCCAGGTACGGATCACGAGTATGAGCATGTGTCGTTTCACAAAATCATCGCAGGGAGCGTGGCTCTGTTCCTCTCGGTGGCCATGATTCTCCTGGTGATCTATGTGTCTTGGAAAAGGTACCCAGCCAGCATGAAACAACTCCAACAGCACTCGCTTATGAAGAGGAGGCGGAAAAAGGCCAGGGAGTCAGAGAGACAAATGAATTCCCCTTTACAGGAATACTACGTGGACTACAAGCCGACGAACTCTGAGACCATGGATATATCGGTTAATGGATCTGGTCCCTGCACATATACCATCTCTGGCTCCAGGGAGTGTGAGGTATGAACCGTGACCCTCCTAAAACCATTTCTACTGCGGGGAAGGAGAGGTAAATGCTTGAGGCTCTAGCGGTGTGTCTAATCACTAGAAAGATTAACGACCCTTTTGCTTTGGGGTTTTGCTCAGTGTGAAAGGTTACTTAATTAAATTGCAACCACCAGGAAACTGACTACTTTAAAAAAAAAATGGTTGAAACTTGAAAGAAAATCATTCAAGGATGGGATTAAGTTGTAATAAAATACTATGTTAAAACACCTGTTTTTTTTTTTTTTTCTATTTTTTTTCTTCTAAAACAGTTTGTATAAAGGGGTTCAACTTAGAAACATGAATTCTCACAAACAAACTCATTCTGAAATTTATGTCTGGTTCTTGGTGATTGACTTTTTGTAATGGTGTGAAGTTGGAAGGGCCAGTGTAATTTAAAATTCAAGTAAGCTAACCAAAATGATAGGAGGTAGGACAGGTTTAAACCAAAGAGCATTTGACCCAAGGTTTGACTTTTTTTTTTTTTTTTTTTTTTTTTGCTGTTAATTTTTAGTTTGAATTGAAGCATGCAAGCAGGAAGTCACAGCCATGTCACATGTGTTACCTTAATTATTATACCAGCACAGAGAATATGGAGGGCCTACTGTAGAATTGTGTAGAATTGTATAATCTTCTAAGTATGCTTTCTTCCTATTGCCATCGCTTTCCTTTTGGTTTTAATTACTGGGACATGGATCACTTTCCCAAGCAAGGTTCCTTAAGTGATTGCTATCTGTGTTTTATTAGACGGGAACTGAATTTCCATATTTTGCCTGCTCCTCTAGTAACTAATAGAACACCAGCTTCTAGTGGATGACTTGGCAGTCACATCATGATGAGCATCAGAGGGAGTGCTCGTGACCTTTGTCAGTTTGTCACCCTCAAAAGGAAAGACAAGAAGAACTCTTGTCAATTTGACTCGGAATGCTTCCGAGTAAAAGGCGTAACTTTCAATAGTCTTCCTCTTTTGCATAGAATTCTCAAAGGGGTGTCTGGGTTTTATGTTGAGTTCTTTCCATTTATATGAGAATAAGTTTGGTCCAGTTTCTGAGTATTTAATTTAAAAGATCTCTTATCAGAACACTTTACCTGAATAGAACAATGGTCTCCTGCTTCCATTTTGTGACTGAATTATATTGGATGTATGTTCTTTCCTTGGTAACATCATACTGTGTAACATCCAACTACCAGGTTTTATTGCCAGAATACTTTAGCTAATAGAAGTTTGTTCTGGCAATTGGCTTTTTTAGTATCTGATTTTACCTAATTTTCAAAAGTGAGTTTTAATGAGTGTTCATTAAAGATGGTGCTCATTCTAATGCCACTTATAACAGTTAGGAAACATAATTTGTTCTTTGGTAACATATACCAAGGTTTCCACAGTCCTAAATATAGACTATAATGAGTGTTTTCATATGCTTCGGTGAATTTAAAATAATTTCAAATTGGATTCTTGGAACTGTTCTTTGCTAAGTTTGTTTTCTCTTTCTCTCTCTTTTTTTTCTTATTTGTGTATCATTGAAAATAAAAGACATAATCCCAAATAATAAATCCCCCAAAGAAACCTGTATAAGCAATTGCCCTTAAAACTGGAAGAGAATAAAAGCTTTCTATGAAAGTCTAACAAGGCTTGATGTTTTTCTTGCAAGCCCTCATTGGTACGTTAGAGGTGAATGTACAGAATGCAATTTCATCTTATTTTATTTTGGGTATTCCTTATATCTATGACTCCCTGAAAGGTTGGTGCTAATTGAAAATCCATGTCTATCCATTTATTTTCTCTGGATTAGGAAGGTCATCCAGTACTCACCAAGAAGGCAGGAAGACTTCCAAAGAAGGGCTAGAAAACAGGTGTTCGAAACTTTTTCCAGAGACGTTAAACTATAGATACTTTCCTTCAAAAATCTTAGACAATACTATGGTATAAAAGAAGAGATCTCTTATCTCATAAAAATGTAATTGAAAACACAGAATACCATATTTACCATATATATATTTACCACATATATACCATAGAGGACCATATACCAATGAAACTGAACAGGCAGGATTGATTGTTGAAGCATTGATCAACAAGTAGCTTGTAAACTGTTGTAATCATTCTGTTGAGTCAAGTGGAACCTACTTGGGAGGATCAAACACTCTTTGTCCTGGGATTTGGAAGATGGTTGGCTATGTATCTTTTACAATGTTACCTTCATTGAGCCAAAGCAAGAACTTAAGAAAGTTAAACCTTAAAAATCATTTGTTTATTCAGAATCAGAAGTGAATTCCAATAATGCAGCCATCTCTCCTTCTTTGGATATTATATTCAGATATTGGAGTAATAGATGATTTTTTTTTGAATTAGTTAAAGAACTAACTAGGGAGGTCCTCAACACATCCTCTTTGTCACAAAATGTTCTGCTGTTGAGAGAATGGCCCTTTTAAGAAAAGTTCTGTGCAAAACAGCCAGGAAATGAGGCAACTATTTTCCCAAATTGATATTTCAGAAGTTACAGTATACTGTCTTTGAGACTGGAATGTTTATATAAAATCATAATATCAGCAGGGTAGATGCTAAACAACTATTTGTATGTTTGTAGTAAAATTATTATGATAAAAACTTAATAAAAACTCTATCAAATAAAGAAGTAAATGTTCCACTAGAATACATTATACTGACTGGTAAATTTCTATGCCAATTCCTTAAAATATAAGCTATTCGATGGGAGATCATTTCAACCAAATTGTGATAAACTAAACATAGTTGTCATAAACTAAACATAGTTGCAATACATGCTTATTCTGGTTACTAATTTATGAAACTGTTAGGATCTCTCACTAGGATGGGAACTGTGAGCAGCCACTCAGAAAACATCACCCTCAAAGTCAGTACTTTGCCCTGTGTGTTTTACAAGGGGTAGTTTTGTGCAATTCATATGCAAATTTCAGACTAGCAAATTGGGAGAGAATATTTTAATTGCATAGGCAGTAAAAATTTCTCACATCTATAAAAGAAGAATTCAGCAGATAGTTGTGAGTGATTAGTCTGATTAATGGAATAAGTATGAGAGGCATATACATATATGTCACCCTCCCGAGTCAATCAGTGCTTGGCTGAACAGTCATCTAATTCGCTGTCCTCAGAAGAACTAAACAAAATTAACTGGAAGCTAATGGATTTCACCTAAAACGTAGGACAATGTTACTAAAACCAGAAGCAACGGCAATTTCTTATTTTCCAAAACAGCTTGTGATATCTTATGGGATTTCTTCTCATTAATCATATCACAGGGATAATGACTGCATACACATCGTAGTATATACCATCTCACCCCTAGGTACGGTCAAGAACAACCTTTGGAATACCTGGTTCTTCTAAGGTTTACCTTCTCAACCGATTGAAATAACGATATTTACGAAGTTAGCCTACTTGAATGAAGAAAAACGGAAATCAGCTTCTAGTTTGTCTTTCACCTTTTAAAGCATGAAAGGCAGTGAGAAAAGTCTCCAAGCTTCTTCATGGGAAGGGCTTAAAATGTGAAGTCCTAAGAGTTTATCTTGAAGCATCCATTCCATAATGCTAACAGGGTTACCACTAAGAAAAATGTCAGCATGAGCTGTATGTTTTCCACATTTTTGATGTTTCCATTACATACGTTGAAATAAGTGTATAATGTAGACAGTTGACCCTTGTCTTTCACAGCTTGCTGTAAAGTGGCATAGGCTTCAGCTAAAAGTTTGTGTGGACATAACTGATGGTATTAGATCAAGTCAAATGCTTGACTTGAGAAGTAATGTTATCTTCTTTTGGCACTTTAGAAGTTGGCTTTTTGTGGCTTGATAAATGGATTCCCAAGAGTAAGAAGTCTGTAATATATATTGAAAGAGGGTTCTTAGGTGAGGTAGGCCAGTGCAGTTGTCTCATTAACCACTTACTGAAATAGTTATAGAGTATACAACTCTTATTTTCATTACTTAAATGAAATCAGGGTGAACATTTATAACTGAAGTTACATCTGGCAGAGTCATGTACAGATGATTTGTGTGTATGTGTGTATATGTGTGCTTTTTATAATAACGTGTACATGTATGCTTCAGCTTATTCATATGTCTGTTAATAGATATATATATACATTTGTACAAGGCAACAGTGGTAAGGGGGGAAATATATTTTGCCATAGAGTTAATGACTAATTTCTATATTAATGAAAATCATATGGTATGAGCATTACTAAGGTTTATTAGAAATATAGCTGTCAAGGTGATCACGTATTCTATTTTATAAAAACATTTAATGTATTCCAATTTTAATCTGTATGACATACTGGCATTTTATTGTGATAAGGGATTAGTTATTCTCTTTCTTTGACCTATAACTCATGTTATATTCAACTAGCATAGGATTTCCAAAGTCAAAGCAGTCTTTAATAGAGTAAATTTTGTAAAATCTATGCAGTAATGTGCAAAATTAAGTCCAGAAAGATGAGACATACAGAAGAAACCAAGCTATTTTTTTTCCTTTGTCTTTGAGTAAAGGAATAAGGGCTGCTCAGGTGAGTGGTTGGTCATACAATCCCCCCATTTGGGAGAAGATGTACATACCACACATCAGCATGATGAGCATTCAAGCATGCAGGCATACATACCTGTGCTTGTCTTATATTCTGCCAAGTAGCTACTTATTCTGAAAGCACTTAAAAGTATGAATGCCTTTTAAAAATATCGATTGTCTGAACTGATCCAATTAAAATCTCTTTGTGAATGGTGTTTTCATTAGAATTTGAAACCAGTACTTGTGAGGAGTGACAGCTGCCAACAATATCTGACATGACAAATTCAGGAAAGCCTTTTTTTTTTTTTTTTTTTTTTTTACTGACTAAAATGGTTCAGTTCTGTTCCAGAATTCACTGGGAGCAGTATCTAAAGGGTTGATTTGATGCATGGATTGTGCGGAGAATCCAAGCTGAGGAGTCTAAGGAGTCAAGTATATATAGAATTCATTCAGTATAATAACTTGCATAATTCCATTATCTTTTTCCATGCTGATTTTTTTTTTCTGTATTGGATGAGGCACATCACATCCACCCTCCAATTTGCCTTCACATGCAACAGTGTGTTTTAGAGGCTATTCGGTAACATCACCATTGGTGACTCATCTGTCTGTTCATGTCTCCAGAGTTCTGTGACCCAGTAAATCAAAGGGAGTGTGACACCTTGTACGTTACCAAGTATTGGGAGTTATGAAACATTAGTTTGTCTTTTGGTTAGGAAAACATCTGAAGTGATGTTGAGTACCTTTTAAAAATTAAAATTGCTTTCTACAGAATGAGAGGAGCCATAATTCATCCAGTCAGTTTAATAAAATCTCAATATTCATAAATGGTAGAGAAATTATGAGTCTATTTTTTTTCATGCTTTCCATAAGCCATTGAAATATTAAGTAGGGGTTGAAGAAAGTTGACAAAATTCACAGTATTTTCTATGGTATCAAAGTATTTATTTTCAAACCAGTAGTTGATACATATTAGCAAATCTACCCTTAAAATCCTGCTTTTAAAAAAATGAAATAATGTTTGCTACTCAGAAATAAAGTTTAAATAAATTCAACAGTTGAGAGTTTACTCTTCTGAGGAAAGATGTTTGATTGCATCATATACATTGAGATTTTTATTTCAACATGTTATTACATTTACTTATATATGTGTGTGTGTGTGTGTGTATAATTCCATATGTGCATGGAATGATGCACAGGTAGAGTTCAGATAATAATTTTCAGGTGTTGGTCCACTCTTTCCCCCATGTGGGACTGAGAAATTGCCCAGGTCTTCAGGCTTAGTATAAGTGCGTTTAATCACTAGGCCATCTCATTGACCCTTTTGCAATGTCTATGAACATAAGATTTAAAAGTGAAGTACCAGAAAAGCTTTTAAAACTTTTTAAAAGTTTAAAAACTATTTAGATATATATTATTCCAAAACTAAAAAGAAACATGACTAAAGGGAAAACATTGACCTTGTGAATTCAAATAATGAATTCTTCATGTATAAAATAATGGTACAAGACAAAATCATTATATTATGTTGTAGTGATTTTGTTTATAGCATTATTTTATACATGGAAATACTTTAGTGGGATAATCTCCAATATAAGCATCAAAATACCTCTGAAATACTCTCATACTCTCTTTAATGATCCACACATTTAACATCCATACTCTTTTATACATGTTGCTGAAACACAATATGTATACACTTACGTGTATATATTAGAATAACACAGACTTTTGTGTGTGTGTGTGTGTGTGTGTGTGTGTGTGTATGTGTGTGTGTGTGTATGTGTGTGTGCATGTGTGTGTGTGTGTGTGTTTACTAAATTACAGTTTGTGTGATTTGTCTTCAGAGTAAGTACCACATGAAAATGTTCAATAGCATCCTAAATCATAGGAGTACCTTTCTTGTTCTTTCTGTTGTTTTTCTCTGTCCCGCTCTAGTCTGAAATTTGAATAATCCTCACTACCACCTCATGAGCCATGTGTCTTGGGCTTTAACTCAGTTTTCTTCCATCCTTCTTTTCCCAAATAGCAGGGCAAATGGCAAAGATATAATCATTAACCCTAGATATAAAGGTCATCTTATTAATTCCTTGTTTGCTTTTCTTTAAGTGGATATTGTCCTGTCCCTGTAATCATATAAAGAGAGAAATCATATATAGATTTAAAACTTCTACATGAATTTACAGCACTTACTTCTACATAATATTCCAGTGCTTAGGAATCTTCACATCACACTGAATTAAAGGATGGACTAATGTTTTCATTCAAAGCAGATGAATATAAACTAATTGCTTAAGAGAGCTATTTCTTTGGATTTCCAGTGAAATGTATATTTCATATTACAAGTATAGAGAATTATACTTCATTTCACTAGGGGGATTTTGAAGTTGAAAACTCAACAATGTCAATATTACTTATGTAATAGCAATAATTATCATTATTCAGGGAAGTCAATTGCCACCAATTCATTTTCATTATCTACTTTCACCTTCAAGGAGTAACAGTTTTGTTTACTAGCTTTCTTTTAAAATGAAAAGTCATCAGATGTATCAGATTAAAATAAAATAAAAAAAGAACACAAATTTTGTATCTTATTTCCTCATTTCTCTTTTCTTTCTCAAATCATTGCTGCAACACAATTGAGGTGTTGAAATCTATTAAAAGTTGGTTTATTGCTTTCCCTACTGATCTGACAAATGTGTTAAATGCACTCATGTTCAATTAAATCTCTCAGATTTTCATCTTATCACATCCTGAATTTGATCACGATGATGTCACTAGTAAACAGTTTGATTGTTGCAGTTTTGGCAACAACAATTGACAACAATCTACTAAAGACACAAGCAAAAGGAAATAGAAATAATTTCTACATCTTCTCTTTTGTTGTCATGATACAAGAAGAAAACTGGTATTTCTTTCTGTGTTCACAGATCTGTAGAAGTAAGAGCAGGGAGGGCATCCATGGACTGTTCTAGGTTGACTGCTACCTACTATGCAGACCAGTCTCTCACTGGTCCAGTGGTTAGATCAAAGGGTGAAAAGAGGTCACAGATTTGGAGCTGACTCTTTTTGGTTTTCCTAGATTGGACAAGTAAATATGTTACTGACCTTTCCATGATGTAATTTTTCTATCTATTGAACTGGGATAATAACTTTCCAAGTAACTGGCTGACATGATTAATGAGGTACTGTTTGAAAACTCCACACTCCTTCACTGTAAATATAAATGATTATTAAATGGAAGCCTTCCTGTCTACTGAAAAATGCAATATCCAATCTTGATGCATTATCTTCTTTGCTGTTATTAGTTATAATGATGCCAATAACGCACGTGATGTGGAAACGAGTGTTCTGCTTATGTTTCTTCTGAACTGAATAATAAACCTGATCTTTCTGGCCCCTGTCTGAGGTGCAATTAAATTTTGGTACAGGTACAGTAATATTTAATAATACCTCATGGTTTTTAAAATATTACATTGACTGAGACTTTTATTCACCTTTCTAAGAAAGCAATACTTATAATTCGTTTATTGGTACTAATCCTTAAAACAAGAAATTTTTGGGAAACAGACCTCATAAATGTCTGGTCTCATTAACTATTACTGCTCAGTTCACTTTCTTAAAAAACCAAAGTCCATCTAACCTCCCCCAAATGTTCATATCCCTAAAATGGGAGTTTTCAGGAAAATATAGGAGATAGTTTGTGATTTAGATACTAATTTCAAGAGGATGTGATACTTCCATAGTGTATGTCTCAGTAATGTCAGTAAGATTTCAGTTGACTTGACCAATAACCCCTTCTCTTAGACACACATGTAAAAATGTAATGTAGTCTCTGCATCATGCATAAGGAGTAATTAAATGTTGAAAACTATTTTCTAAAGAAAATCCGGATCATGGTACAGTGCATATGAACACAAACTAAGGTGATTTCATTGTTGAGAAGTAATTTAATACTGTAGGGTTATCCTTATATAAGCAGTTCTTTGGTGATTGAAACACTGATATGTGAAACATGGTTATCTATGTATCTCTTATCTATCCACCCTATGCCTGTCTCTATAAATCATGCATGTGTATGTAACATTTTATATTTGTGGACATACATATTCATTGACTATAATCCAAGTTATTTTTATAAAAACCTACATCACCTCATTCTTATTTTCCCCATAAATCTAACATAGTATGAAAGAATAACATTTTTAGCTTTTACTAAGGACTACTTAACAATGAATGTTACTAAGTAAGAGGCTAATGCTGGTCAGGGCCCTTATCAAATAAAAAACAAATACAGACAGAACAGACAAGAAGGACCTCCATTGGTAGAGTGCTCACTTAGTATATATAAAGCCCTGGACTCAAACATCCCCAGCAATAGAAAAAAATCATGGAGAATTCCAGAGGTGAGACAGGAAATCCAGTTTTCAAAGTCACTGTGGCTACTTGTGAATCTGAGGTCAGTCTGAGAGCATGTGGTACTTGTTGGGGAAAAGAGAAAGAAAGAAAGACAGAAAGAAAGAAAGAAAGAAAGAAAGGAAGGAAGGAAGGAAGGAAGGAAGGAAGGAAGGAAGAGAGAGAGAGGAAGAAAGAAAGGAAGGAAGGAAGGAAGAGAGAGAGAGGAAGAAAGAAAGGAGAATGGGAGGGAAGGAGGGTAGGAGGAAGGGAAGAAGGGAAGGAAGGAAGGAAGGGTGGAAGGAAGAAAGGAAGAGAAAGGAAAGGAGATTGGGCGGGAGGGTAAGAAAAAGAATGTATACTAACTTTAATGGGTTTAACAACTGGCTGGCTGTAAGATTGAACAGGCTGAATCACACCTAATTTCTCATCATGTTTTAATTTGCTGATCAATAACTGGGGTCATAACCATGGGAATAATCATGGGATGGGATGAGGCACACAACATTAGGCAGACATGAGCTCCTGAAACCTCACTGTGGAGGTCACATTGATCTGGATCCTAGATTTCTAGGAATGATCATTTCAGAGAACACATCAAAGAGTAACTAAGGGTCTGATCACTTATCATTTCTCAGCACAGTTAACTTGATACATTCTGGCATATCCCTTCACAAAAGTCTTGGAAAAAGACAGTTAAATAATGTTAATTTTCATACAGGTGTCAGAGTTCCTCCTCAAGTGGCTCTGACGTTGGTTCTAGGTGGGATCTGTGTAAGTAAACTGACTCAGACCTTGGAAATGATTGTAAAAATGTAATTCTCTGAAGTCTAACTGCAGGTAGATCTCAGATAACTTATTCTAGCACTCCTCTGCTTATACAAACTATTTAACATTGTTCTTTCCTAGGAACCCTATGACCCTCTAGCCAGCCTCTCCTTTGTCTGGCTTTCTGAGTTCTTTGTTTTCCTATCATTACAGCAACTCTGTCACTATGTATACACTGATGGAGTGATGACCCTAGGCCTCCCATCATGCCTTTGATCCTATTTTACTTACAGGTAATAGTTAGATAACAGCTGTTCCTACTTCCAATTCTAAACCACAGAGGACAGCCTCCCAAGCACTATTCATCTCGACTTTATCCTTCTGGCCTTCTTTCTGGTGCATCCTGAGACACAGATTTTGCTACTGAAATCCAAATTTATTTTTTCTTTTAGTCAATTTTAAAAAAAGAAAACATACTTAAATGCCAAATTTGAAATTTGAAAGGCAAGGGGATATAAAATTTACAAAGTTGCAAGCCAAAATTCCTTGAATGTCCCTGTTCACAAATGTGTCCTTTCTCAAATGACAATATGGTAAGAATCACTTTAAAACAGTATTCCATTGTATTCCCCTTCATCTTGAGAATAACTAATTTCCTCAGGATTGTGTGTATGATCAGCCACTGGATACAAAGATAGATAAACTAGGATAATTACACTGTATATGTGTGACTCATACTAAACAATTAGTGTATTAGTATTAGCACTCCTATATCTGATATAATTATCTAAAAATATAAACAAATATAATTTTATCGATTAACTTAAAGTTTTTGTTTATTTCCTGTTATAACTTTATTAGAGGAACATTTTTAGAAATTTTGAAATGTTCAAAGATAAAATTTTTTATATATTAAGCAAAACTACTAAAATTTTAGTGTAGAGAGAAATCTTTGAGAAATTTAAATGTTTACCTCTAACTTATTATAACTCAGGTGGATGAGTATAGGCATGTGTCTTAAACAATATAAACCTGATATTGAAACCTAGATGTTTAAAGAATCTAAATGGATTCTTTAAAATCCTCATTTTATGATAATAAGGAATATTTACTAAAATGATGTACTTTATTATGTTAATATGATATTTCATATTTCCCTTAAACCATTAAAGAGTTATGAAGGTTCACAGTTCATACCTAGTTCTGTTTTATAATTAAAACTTTATTGAAAGAACTTACAAATTAAAACATAAGGAAGACAGGCCTAGTTGGTACATATCTTTAAACCCAACATCAGGGTGGTTTGGGGCAAGGGCAGAAAAATCTCTGTGAGTTCCCTGTGCAAAAAACAAACAAAACAAACAAACAAACAAAAAGAAAAAATGTGGAATTTTATATTTAGATTGTTCACTTACACTTTCAAATATATTCAATTCACATGTACATCACCAAAAAAGGAAAAACCCACGACAGGTTTAGAACTAGAAAAGCCATTAACTTTATATCCTTCTTCATGACTCATATACCCATTCCCTGCATTCCACCCTCCCATGGCACCTTCTATCAGCCCTCCCTGTTATCCTGTAGCCACACATACATGTTCACATGTATGCATATTGGATCCTAGTCACCCCTATTTTTTCAAAAACCTCCTCATGCACATGGATTCTTAGGAGAAAAACGTGATCCAAAAGAACAAAGTATGACAACTTTTCTCTCACTTTCAAGTTACTTTAAACAATACATGGCTTTTTATGTGACCATATAATTGACAAAAGTGTCTGCTTTTTGTGCATGCACACCAACATCACAGCCTTTTGCAACAATCTGAAAGCCTTGTTTTGTTTTGGGTTTTGTTTATAGTTTGTCCTTTGATACAGGGTCTGTAGCTCAAACTGGACTCAAACTCCTTACATGGCTTTGAATTCCTGATGGTTTTGCTTCTACCCCCCCAAATACTGAAATTGCAGCAACACCGCAGTTTCAATTTCTGCATTTAATGTAATAAGTTTTATTTTTAAATGTTTTTCTATTTGTTATTCATATATTCATAATATGCCATCTAAACAGACATTAAGTCTACATTATATGACAGGGGTTTTGTTGTTGTTTGTTTTTGTTTGTTTGTTTTGTTTATTTTATAGCAATCCCTATTGTGCATGTAGTAGGAATTCATTATGTATTGATTATTTTCTCTACATGTTCAATTTTATATTTCAGTCTTTAATCTCCTCAGAACTTATTTGAGCACAGGATGGGAAAATAGAGACTAAATTGTTTTTCTCATTAAAGAGTCACATTTTTATCCAGAATCTTTAACTTAGAGGTAGAAATGAAGGCATTCATGTATTCCAGACACCTTTGTACTCTCTAAAGCTGTCCATATTTCCTTTGCAGTGCTCCAGAAGCATACTTGTAAACATTAGTACAAATTTTCTGTTTATGAACAAATACATGTCCATCATATAACATCTATATTCAGCATAAATTTCTTAAAGACCACCTTAATTCTATTTTGATATGTACATTTGAAATAAACATTTCAATACTTCTGTATTTTCCCCTTGAAAATACACACACACACGCACACACACCATACACATACATGCACACTTACTCAATTTACCTAGAATATTATGAGTCTGTGAATCCTTTTAAAGGAATAGGAATCTCTGATTATGTAATCATTGTGGATGAGGTGATAGTGGTGCCATGCTCCGTTTAGATCAACTCCTCACCTAAACAGTAGCTGCCTGACATTACTCTAAACTTTCAAAATATTTATGACAGGTTGTAGTTGTTATTTTTATTTAGTATATGATTTTAAATTCTAGTTCAAAAAATTTAAATGGAAATTTTATAAATTATACATTAATCTCTCATAAAGAATGATATTTAAATTTTTATAGTAAAGTTATTCCTTCACGTAATTCTTTCCCAGATTGGTACTCATGGACTGGAAGATTTTATTTCTTCTTTTGTGTGTGTGTGTGTGTGTGTGTGTGTGTGTGTGTGTGTGTGTGTGTGTTTCCCAGCAGGTGTTTTAAGGTCAGAAGACAACTTGCAGGAATAAGTTCACCCTTCTATCATGTGGGTCCCTGGGATTGAACTCAGGTGGCCACACTTGGCAGCAAGCACTACGATCCTCTGCGCCATCTCCTTAGTATCCATTTCTTCTTTTAATAAATGGCTTCATATGGCTTTCCATATCAATGACTTATGTTTAATAATTTATCATTTTATGAAAACATTAAAACAGTGCAGAAATTAACTTTCCTTGAATGTATAAACTATCCATAAAGTTTGTCATTGTAGAGGCCCTTTTTTTAATTTTTGGTGAAAATATTATATTTTTTAAAAAAATATCGGTTTAAATTATTTGGCCTTCCTTGAATCAGAATTATGAGCTACTGGATCCTAGAAAATTCCTCGTGCCTTCGAAAGTTCAGAGTGTACAGCAACCCGCTTGCATCATAATTGCTCTGTCTTAGATTCCTGTAGTCATGTATGTGTCATGTGCTCTCATGTGTTAGTGAACTATCTCTGAACACAGTGTGGGAGCACCAAATCCCTTCTTGCTGAGCTTGCCAATGGCTTCATTATCGCTGCGTCAATCATTTTTGATTCTGTGCCTTACTTAATATTTCAGCAATATTAAGCTCTAGGACTTTTCTCCCTTTTTCTCGATGCTCCTTTCTTTGGACTTTTTAATTTAAGACACTCACCCCCCCCACACACACACACACATGTTTTTATAAGCTCAAATACTTTCTACCTGAGTACCATATAATGCTTTCCTTATGTAATAATCATCACCCTCTTCTCATCTCTTCCTAGCTCTAGCTCTCTCTCTCTCTCCTTGTCCCTCTCTCCTCCCCTTCTCTATCCCCCTTTTTTCCACAGAGCTCTGAATAATGGCCCCACTCACTCCTTCTCCCATTCTCTTAGGAAGTCAATGTCTTGGCTTTCTTTGTTATCTTCATCTCATTTGTCTTCTTCCTCTTTTCATGCCTTCTGTAAACCAAGTTTTAGAATGCTACTCAACTCTTCCGAATTAATTTCTATCCCCAAAACACCATTAAAACCCTGATGTGGCCAAGATAATACACAGCTTGCGATAATGAGCTCTCTAATATCTGTCATTACTTTGAGCCCCATCCACCCATGGAAAAATAGCATGGAATCTCTAAGTCCACTAACTCATGCCCTGTCTTGACTCAGTAGGAGCTCAAAATACTAACTGAATGAAAGAAATTGTTATACTTTTCAAATTTCCCTTTGCTTTCATTACTGCCTTTGAAATATAGACTCTCAACAGTATAATTTTTTATATAATTAGTCTTGACTCATTGTGATATTTAGTTCATTATGGGTTAATGTAAACAACAGTCCTAGGTTTCAATGTGATAATTTTTAACACACACACACACACAGCCATATATATGCATACACACACACCCATATATATGCATACACACACACACACACACACACACACACACATATGGCATACAAATAAGTATTGTAAGAAAACTGAGATAGGGCATTTCATTTACTATACTGGACAAATCTTTATATGGCCATGAACACTCATATAACCAAATATTAGTGTGTAATATTTCATTTTATTGAGGTTGCAGTTGTTCTTGTTAGTTATTTGGAATAAAAAAATTTGGGGTAATCTCTGAACTTGAGTTTATGCTAATACATTTAATGATTTACAATGTGTAGTTATATTACATGTCATTTCACCATTCTAAGGTTTTTACTTGAAGGTGGTGTGTTTTGGTTATGATCAAATATATCTCCTGTTCTTTTGGCTTTTATAAACACTGTGATCATTAATGATATACGTAATTTCTCCTATTTGTACGAGCTGTGTATTTTCAGATTACTATATTAGATACTCCTTTTCATTGCTTGTTCATAATTTTACTGGCTCTCATAGATTGTACAATAATTCATTAAACTTTTAGTTTTTATAACCTCCTGCATTGTGAATCACGGAGAATAACATTTGTTGCTTTTTATTATTAGAAATGGTATTTTGATTATATAATCACAAATTTATTTTCCTATAAATTACTTTAAAATTTGTTTTACCAGTGTCTTTGTTGTATTTTATGGAGGTTTTCTCTAAAAATATTAAATAAATTTTCATTTTACTTTTACTTAATAGATTCATGGTGGTTTTCTTTAAATCTTTATTTTGCCATGCAAGTCATTAACTCAGCTCAGTTCACATTATCAAATATTTTCTATAGTTCTCCCAACCCCTTTTCATTTAATCACAGTTCTAATGTTTTATTAGCAACTTTAAACATTTTAAGAGTTCTTTATATGCATATATTAACATTTTATTCATATATTTGACATGCTATGTTTAAGGATTATGTATCCATTAACCAATATGTATAGAGCCTATGCACAAATATTGATAGGAAAGCAATTACTTTTCTATTAAACTTTTTAGTTTGGTGTGTTTACCATGCTGACATTCAATATATATACAATTGCATTCATTTTTCTTATCTGAAAATTCTGGCTATTTTCATATAATCTCTGTATTGAATTATAAAATAATAAACTATGGCAATCATTGATTTGAGATTTAGTTCCAAAATAATTATGTGAGATGTCATTCTGTAAATATGTTTCTCATATTGGTAAATGAATAAAGTACTATTGGCCAATAGGAAAGCAAGATAGGCGGGACTAGGAGACAAGGAGGATTCTGGAAGTAGTAGGGAGGAGATTCAAGATGCAGGACTGAGAGAGCAGAACTCAGGCCCCTCTCTTCGGTAAGATGAGACCACATTGAAATATTTAGATTAATAGAAATGGGTTAATATTTAAGGCATAGCTAGCCAATAAGAAACATTAAAAATAGGGCAACAGCATTGTATCAAAAAAAAAAAAAAAAAAAAAAAAAAAAAAAAAAGGAGAAAACTGCTCATAACAAAATGATGCCGAACATGGACCTGAGAACTTCCACTTAAAACTTAACAAAAAGCTTTAAAAAGGGGGTTTTAGAAACAAAAGAACAGAGACAATAAGCAAGGCTTCTTGATAGCATTTTTCTCGGTTGGGCTCTGTTTTGCACGGCTTCTTTAAGGGAAGTTTCCTGACTCAGCATAAGTGGCAAAATCCCCAAGGCTTTTAAAGAGCTCTGCTAGCAACTGAATGCTGTGTAGGAGAGTTGGCAATGGCAGTGACCACATCTTCAAGCCAGCAGCATGCTGCTGGGTGCAGCGTAGACTAAGGCAGTGAGCACAGAAATCAGTTCTGGCGGTAAAATAGCCACCAATCTTGGATAGACTGCGGCTAATACAGCTGTGGCTTTCACTTAGCAATGTTGTTGTTTACCAGATAAAGACTTGTGGCCTGAAAAAGAGTAGCATCTGGCTGGGCAGATGCTCAAGTAAGTCTGTAGAAAATAAGGACCAGAAAGATATTCTTTCAGGAATATGCATATGTTTTTCCATGGGACTGTCAGCCTTTTTTCTACAAAGAATAAAATAGATAAAAGGTTTCTTAGCCTCAGCACATCTGTGGTCTCCATCCACAGTACCTACATCACTCCCTACCTTTCAATAAAGGTAATCAACAGTGCTTACACATCTTGCAGGATGTCCTCCATGGAAACTCTCGAATGAGCACCATTGTACTACTTAGAATTTGTTTTCACAGGACCTAGTAGACTGTCTGTAATTCATGAGGGATCACTAGCAAGCCTAGCGCCCTGGGTTAGAGGACATATCTAAAGGCAGAGACATAATCCACACACAGATTGAAAGCTACTTCTTAAGTAGATTCAGACTCTCTTCAAAATTGTGGGATTTCTGTGTGCAGGCATTTTTAAAGTGTCACTAATATCTTAATTCAGGGCCCGCAGATAATTACATAAGAGTTAATAACAATTGCCCCTCTTACAGAGGACCTTGGTTTGGTCTCTAGCACCCATAGAGAGTGCCTTCTCTTCCTTCAGCTTCAGGAGATTTCCTCCCCCTTCTGGCCTCTGTGGGCACCACACTTACATTCAAAATCCCATACATGTATACATATTTTAAAAATGGAAAAAACACTTTTTAGAGACTTTGAATATATAATTGATATGCTCCAATAGTAGTACCATAAGGCTTCTATGAATTTAAAACTGATATTTATGTTAGAAGTTAAAAATAAATATTTATGTTAGAAATTAAAAGTAAAGGTTTATAGACACAATAATGGTATTGCATAGAGAATGCTGTGTAAGATGTGATATTGGTGGGCAAACATGGTAAGGATAACACAACTTCCTTTGAGATTTTTAATAATTTTATGACACATTGAGAGCACCAACCAGTCCTAGGGAGTTAGTTGCCCTGCTCAGGTGTCTGTGAGTTTGACACTCTGCCTTTGCTCATTGCCTAATCTAGTATAGAAAGGGGCAGGAACCTACAAATGGTTCCTGCATTTGGTTCTGTGTTAGATATTTTGCAAAAGACAGAAAGTAGAGAATCATAAAATAGAAAGTGATTTCCAAAACACTGGACAAAACTATGCAGAAAAAAACCAGCCTCCAGAAAAAAAAAAAAAAAAATGTGAACTTTGGCCCAGACATTTCTGTAATTTTCTTCCCTCTCTAAGAAGACAATTTTTCAAGGGATATGCTCTATTGGAAGAAGCAATTTTCACGGATGGTAGAATTTTCTCCTATTATGTGGGGAAGATACGGTTAAAGTCTTGATGAAAGATTTCTTCCAATTGAGTTTGAGGCTCACATGTAATGAAATCTGAACAAATTTGAACAAATGCCACAGAGTGACATAGAGATGCTGAAATTAAAACGAAAAATCTCATTTTTCTTTTTTTTCTCTAGAAATACATTGAAGTCTAAATCACCTGGGAACAAGCAATTGCCTTCCCACATTTAGCCATAGAGTCATGGGCAGAATGTGCAGCCTATGCCAACTTTAGCTATTAAAAATGGTCTCCTATTTATAAAATAATGATTTTCTTTGTATGCCACAGAGTGATACCAAGATGCCAGGTGGTACAAAACATTATGCAATTTCTGTGTGTAGTGAATGCCTTTAGCAGATAGTAACTATTTCTGTCTCGTTATTCTGTTTTCAAAGTCCTCCCCCAGACATCATTTCTTTTTGATAATGTTTGTTAAAGTCTAATTTAGAATATGTCTTATGATTTTTTAAATATGTAATTATGTAAGGTTATATATACAAATAATTACATAATACATTATATCCAACTAACTACATGAAAGTATGCATATGTTTGTATGTGCTATATTCACATATGCTTATATATGTGTGTGTTTGTGTAAATGTTATAGTATAACTTATTTTATTTCATATATTGAGTGATAAGGCATGTGTGCATAGGTAAGATACAAATGTGTATGTGTGCTATATAAAACTAATACATTAAATACATAATGTACAGCTTATATACTGTATATATACATAACACACATATATATACATATTGGGGCATGTGGGGTTGTAGATGAAGATTTAGTCTCTAGATGGTTGTTCTGTTGAATTCTTCAAGGCAGTGAAAAGTGTCACATAGCAGGAAATGTAAGAAAAGCTCGACTGGAGGCTCTGGAATGATGAAGTCACATCTGGTGCATCTGTTAGAAAAGCCCCAAGTCAGTAGCTTAGCTTCTGAGGTAGTAAGCTGGGGTAGAACATTTTAAGAAGTAGGACACTGATAATGAGGGGGAAAGTTGGAATGTATCAGAATTAAAGCAGAAACATGAACAGAACTTGACTGTGAGAAATCAACACAATTTAAAATGTCATCTAGATCCATCTTTGACAAAGTCCAGTCCACAAATTACATGTGCCATGAGAGATGTGTCACTGCAGGTACAATGCATCCTCAGAGCCAAGCACACTACAAGCTTATTTTCCAGTGAATTTAGGAATCTGGATATGATTTGTAACTTACTGAAAAGGCCTGAACTACCAAAATGGAGTGGAGAGTCCTCGGTATCATGAATATCCCTATATCTCTCACAAAAAAATTATATATTTATAATTCCTTTCACAAATAAAAATATAAGAACAGATAGAATCATTTGCAAATTCTGCAGAGCAGTAGGGAAAAAATCCATATTCTTCATAAAATGAAGATATCTGGAGAGAAAATTGAAGAGGTAGAAAGCACAGCATAACTTATTCAAATCAAAAAGAAGACAAATTCAAAGAAAGAAAATTGGAGGCAAATATACCTATGTATGTTAATGTAAATGTTCTGTATACATTTTAGCAAACTTTACTCCAAAATGTATAGTCATGATGAAGTGAGAGCTAGCCTTGCAGGAGCTGGGTTAGGATATCATCATCAACTCAATGCATGAAACTCATCGTGTAATTGGCAGCTAATCACCTCAGCATATGCAAATTAAGCAGTTGACAAAATCCAACATATATTTTCTAAAAAAAAAAAAAAAAAAAAAAAAAACTATCATGGAATGGGAATAGGAGGAAATGGGAAATGTCTTTAACCAGAGAGCTGGAGAAAGAAATAAAAATGATTATTGATGATATATCAGGGTGCTAATAAGATCAGGGACAGATATAGATGCCCAGGATCACCACCCCATTCACTTCAAAGAAACTGTCTAGCTAATTCAGAAAGATAAGAGGATAAAATAGACCTGGAATAGAGGAGAATTGGCAAATTACTTTCAGGTTCTAATTGCAATGTAAAAAATGGAGGACATAAGATAATATGTTAAAAGTACTCACTACAATGAGCAACCAAGCTTATAGCATACAATTTTTTTATGCAGTAAAAATAATTGTGTTTTTGTATTAAGAAAAAACACAACAAATTTAAAACTATCATTTATGATATCACCCAAATCAGGAAACACTTAGGGCAAATCTCATAAATGTACTATAGATTTCTGCTCAATGGAAGACTTCAAGAGGTCAGCCTTCTTAGGCTGACCTATACATCCAATAACAACAAAACTGACATCCTATCAGACTTATTTTGTAGAAATAGACATACTTTAAAATTCTATATTTCATACCAAAATACAAAGGATCAAGGATAAGCAAATGAAAACTGCAAAGACAGATGGTACATGTTATTACTCAGTGCACAGTGAACATAGGAACATGTGAAAGTCATGGGAACCAGTGAATGACAGTCTGAATATAAATGTACACATGAAGACAACTGGTCTCAGGCAACATTGGAAAAATAGTTAGTATAGTGGTTTCATCAAAAGATGGTTTTTATCCACACTTAAAAGAAGAATGACTCCATATGTCCACGCTTCTTTGACTCTGTGTCTCACAGGCTTAAATAGGAAGCACGGTTCAAGATTGCACACTATTGTCTTTGTGCATCTCAAAGTATTCATGCTGAATGGAGATGGAAAGTCAGAAAAGGAACACCTTAAGGGACTGTGAAGCTTAAAACGAATCTGGCAAATTCATACTAGCAATCTAGTGTTGGTGGGACTGCAAGGAGACACAGAAACAGTCAAAGAGAGGAGAGGTTTGTTCACATGGTGTTTTGTCTTGTTTTGTCTTCTGTATCAACAAACACATTTTCTAAATTATAGAAAATAATCACTTCAAATAATGCAGCACACATAAATCTATTGCGGTTCCCCAAAGCTGCCAAAAAATGCATATAAAATTTAAGGAATACAGAATAAAAAGAAAACAAAATTACAAAACAAAACAAAAAATAAGAGACCTGGGGAGCTTGCTAGGTAAGACTGAAGAGTAGAAGTAATAACGAGGAAAGGCAGACTCCATTGCTCAACTTTATTCTTTTCTGATCTAATGTCTCGAGTTGTTACAGGAAGACTTCAGGTCATGTCTCAATGTTAAATATCTGTGGGCTGAGGGACCAGTAGCATGATTGACAGGTAATTATGCATCAATGTAGATAATGTGATGTTTTGAAGAATAAGATTGAGTTTGTAGCTTAAAATTGGGCAATAGATTACCAATGGAATTTAAGGCAGAAGCACAAATCTAAAGAGTCTTTCAAAGCTGTGTCTATACATTATACATATTTTTAAATTTAGTATTACCTTTTCCTCTTATAAATGTCTGTCTCCTCGAGGAGACATGTAGTGGGTGTCTGTTATATGTATAACAACAGCCATAAACATTACCTGAGAGTGTTTTTCTTTCTATTTTCCAATATTAAAAACAAACAAACAACTATTTCCTTAGTTTCATGAGGACTTTTTCAGAAGCGAATAATAAAGTTTACTGCATAGCTATGTCCCATCTATGGAAGTGATTTGTGCAAACCCATTAACAAAGCAGAGCTGTGAATATTCTTACCTTTCAATCAACTTCCTATCATATAACTTTTGAGAGAGTGTATTTTCTAAATTAAAAAAAAATTAGATTAAAAATCACAGTTCTTTTCTGTCCTCAGCCTTATAAATCATTTCCTTCTCTTTGATCTCAAATTTTCTTTAAATGCCAATATCTAGAACATTTCTTACACCCACACAACAGCAACAACAAATTCTTACTTCTTCATTTTCCTTTCTACAACATATACTTGTTTCAAAAGTAAATCAAAAGTGTATTTGCTCACTGTATAGTTCCTGATTTCTTACTGCTGGTGAAGTTGTTGCCTGTTTAATTTTTCTGAACCTGTATCTTTTAAAGCACGTTTTTCAGTGTTTATCACACAATACATGCACATTTTCCTTTTGAAAGTTTTACTTAATTGATACATAATAAAGGCATATGCACCCTAATACTGTTTCAGATGACGGTTCTGGTTTTATCTTCAACCTATAAATTATGTTGGATGTATTTCTTACCAGTAACAGGTTTCAAATAGATTTCTTTTGCTGTTTGGCGTTGCGTTTTGGCATTAGATTTAGGAAGGAGAACTAACATTTTTCTTGTAGCTGCAAAAGTATAGGTCTTTAACAATAATTCCAGTTAATGTATAGTTTCATTACATAATTGCCTTCATTTTTCCCTTTTCTTTGCTGAGCAATTTTCATATTACCTCAGTAGATTCTCAAATATTTCAGAAAGCATATGTTCTTTTGTATTCTTAAAAACATGGCCTTTACATATATAAAAGGAATTTTTAAAAGCTTGATTATATGAGTGAAAACAACAAACAAAATTTTATCCTTACTATATAAACAAAGAATTAGATATTTTTATTTTCTCTCATGGTTAAGCTATTAAAATGACACTTGTGTTTTCATACATACTCTTCCCGTTCATTTTTATATTTCTTCATTTTATTTTCCATTAGGATTTTGTGGCTTTATCAGTAATGTTTTCTTTCTCCACCTTGCAATGAACATTGTCTGTGGAGTCCTATATCATTACAGCATAGCGATTATAATTTCACTGAAGGACGTTGAATTTCACTTTCCTTACGTTTGAATTCAGTCACAACTCAAAATTGTAGTAATGATAGTATTTGCAAAGCATTGCAAAGTCATATAATGTGCATCTCTGACATAGACTTAATTATTCATCTTGATTTTTTTTTTCTTTCCACTTCTGTCCCTTTGGTTTCATTGGGATTGGCCGTCACTATTACTGTCATTTCCCTTCTTTTTTGTGATTGTTTCTCAACATTTCCTTCTTCATTTTTTTCTTGCTTTTCCATTCAATTTTTTTTTTAAGTTCTCCACTGTCTCTTCAATTTTCAACAACTTGCTTTCCTCTGTATCTCTTCAAATATAGATCATGTTTGTTCGTGGTTGATCATCACATAATTATGTATTTTTCAAAAATTTGATGTAATGGTTTAAACGACTTGGATTACATTTGAACTTAGGCACACCTTGCAGAATGGCTGATTTAAATTCATGAGAGAAACTGACTTAACACACAAGAAAATTTTTGGCAAGGAGGAATGGATCCACTTCCTCAGCAGTTGGCGCATGACAACAATCATGAGATAGGATAGCTTTTCTTTATGCTACACAATATTATTGGTTAGCAAGCTCACAATGTATTTATACAGGCTTTGCAAAGATGTAGAGTATCTGGGCTGACAAGTGCATCTCGCTGTTAGGTTGTGTCTCCTGCTTGCAGCAGCTGTGGAAGTTGATTAGAAACAGGTGCAGACCCCGTTTAAATTACCAGTTGACTTTCTTACTGGATTTTCTGTACTGGAATTAGGACCTTTCTCCCAGTCCTTATATCTTCCCCATATCTTCTCACACTTGCCCTGATATTTTTCTATTTAATATTTTTTCTTATTGTATATATCGATCCCAGTTCCCTCTTCCATCTATCCTCCTGTGCCACTCCCCTCCCAAAGACCTCCTTTCCCATTCTCCTTCCACTTCCCAGAGAGGGTGAGGACTTCTATGACTGATCATCAACATCTGTCAAGTCTTTTGGAGTAGGGCATAAGCTCTCTTCGGTGTCCCTAGGCTAAGGGAATGTCCCTCCATGGGGAATGGTTTCCCGAAGTCTGTTCTTGCACTAGGGGTACATCCTGGTCCACTGTGTCCTTGATGATTTTATGTTATGCAGAAAGCTATAAAGAAATACAAATAATTGTAATTTGAGCTACCATCACACACATTCTCATAACAAAAATATCCTATGACATTGTTTTCTTCCTGTGGTGGGAACCTTCCACAGCCCAGAACTTTCGTTCTTCTCTGAGTATGCCCAGTCATTATCAAAGGTACATCTGTATGAATGTATTTCTTTCCTTTCCTGTGCTATATTTTTAATGTTTTGTATTATATTTACTCTGATTTCTGCATGAATACTATACTCAAACATATAATATATTGTCAATGCCCCTTTACTTTTTTAAATCTCTGTTTTATCCTACAGTTCTTAAATTTTCAGCTTATAGTGTTTCCTCTCATCTTATCAGGTACTCAATCTTCAGTTCAGTTTTTAAATGACACTGAATTCAACAATGTCAATGCTGGGATACTTCTAGGCATGGAACTTTCTCTTTACTACCTTCATGCTCCCAAAGTAGCAAGGCCCCCGTCCCAAATCCTTCTTAGACACAATTCTTTTACATTTCTGATATGTGTCGTTGTAGACATGCTGTAGACAACCATAAGCTGAAGATCTGAGAATTTTCTTTGTGGCACTGTGGGGGAAACAGTGGAGTGTATGTGCTGTTACATGCTTGATTGGCTGCTTTTTAGGATCACTCTCTCCCAGTGTTGATTGTAGTTCTTTAAGATTAACTTGTTTGGAAATATCACTGGCTGGCTGTCTTCTCTAATAGATTCAGAAAGATATCTGCTATCTATGAGTGCATTGTTTTCCCTTGCTTTACTGTTCATTCCTACTTAAAATTCTTCATACGTATTTGGTAAAAATTTGGAGAGGAAATAGAAAGTTTGACTGGTTATATACCATTGTAGATTTCAGAAAGTCTATAAATAGACTATTTACACCTACAAATATCTTAGTCAACTGTTATGAGTTCCATTCTTCTGATATACCCAACTTTAAAATACACTGATCATGTTGCTGTATTAGAATAGATGTATTTTATAATATAATATGTATACCAAATGAATAAATTCAGTTTTGAAATACCTAAATACATCTAATATTCAGATGAGACAATGTGATCTTCACAGGAGGCAGATCTCGTCCTTTGAACAAATCGTATCTATTTTATCAGTCTTTAACTTTCCTTTCAGTATCATGAATCCCAGGGCAGAGGGAGGGTGGAGGGAACATCTAAAAATTGAGCGTATTCACATTTCTCATGTTGGTGCAACAGTCTGCAATGCTTTGCAGTTGCTCTCTTTGCAAAGCTGAATTATTTAAGCCTGTTCTGAGGCCATGATAATTATTTCACAAGCTGTGTGCATTTTCAAAATCAGCTAAATTCTTGAGGGTGCAAGCATTTTGCAAATGCTGATTATGTTTCTTTTAGTTATTTGTTTAAATGAAGTATTATTCTTCTGGTCCTAAGTTGAGCGATAGGAGAGTTGCTTGAACCCAGGAACTGGAGGCTAGTTTGAGCAACATGGTAGATTTGTTGTAAAAAAAAATAATACTAAAGTAATTTTGTTTGAATTTTTAAACAAGCTACTCTTAGTTATTGTCCTATTAATTAGTGTAGCCACAAGTAACTCTATAATAGAAAATAACTCTTAATATAAAAGCACAGTTCCACCAATCACAATAAAGCTGCATTTAGTTAAAAATTTGGAAGGCTACCTATGAAATAACACATGAGCTATCTGCTCCCCAAGAGTAATGTTTCCATGTGCTCAGGGGGAATGTAGCATCCTAGACAAAAGGCAATTTTCAAGATAAGTATCAGAGACTACTACTGAAAAATCAAGATAGCAGGAGACCATTTGACCAACCTTGATGTATTGCTTATTCATAACTCTGTCAGAGTAGTAAGATCTGTGTAACATCCTATTTATTGAATATTGTAGTGATCCAAGTTGATAAGGTTACTAAAGTCCTTCATCTCATACCAAATCGTTCAGTACTTGAGATAAAATTCTTCCTAGAACAAGATTCATACAATGACAAAGGTTTTAAGTGAATAAATAAAAAGAGAAGCTTCAACTCAGTTCTTTTCAGTACTGAAATTGATCAGGCTCTAGTGTTAGAAATTAATCTTTGTCTTTCTCCTAGTACCAAATTGTCATATTACTGGTTTATATGTAAATATCTCATTTAACAATTTTATTAAGGTTTCAACATGCTCCTTTCCCCTTTCCTTTCATTTCCTTTTAGTTTACACTATTTTTTTTTTTTTAAGGTAGGGCACTGTTGACTTTGGGCTGGAGATCCCAGCTATGCTCCTAGACTGAGCTGATACCTCACTATGGGTTGGTTCCACATGTGATCAGTGATGTTAACACATCTTTCATATGCATGTTGTGCATCTTCCTTAGGTTTAGTGACATTTGCCATTTGTAATTTGTGTATTTATGGTATGTTTGATGTTGAAATTGTGGAGTTTCTTACATATTCTGCTTATTAATCATTTGTCAACAGATTGTATGCTGTTTTCTGGGCTGCCCCTGTCCTGCTGTGTACTTTATCAACCCTGCTTGTCTCCTCCTCTATTGCTTCTTGTGCAATACCAGCTTCACCGTCTTTGATTTCCACAGCATTCTCTCTCTCTCTCTCTCTCTCTCTCTCTCTCTCATGTGTGTGTTTTCATAGGGGTAGATGTATTGTTCAAATATCCCTTCCACTTTGAGTTTATTTCTGTAACTTGTGAAAAGCAGAGGTCTAATGAGCTTTTCCTTTTTCCTTCACATAGAGATAAAATCCCTCTGCAGCATATTTTGAGACAATTGTCCTTTTTTCTGGAATGCCTTTGCAATGATTGGTTGGGGATTAGTTAGCTATGGTCCTGTCTTCTGTCCTTCTGATGTAAGTATCCAGTGTTTATGCCACAAACATGGTCCTCCAATTCCAATCACTTCAATTTTTTTTTGGGGGGGTAACAGGGATCACAAAGCTTTGTACTTTGCCCAAGATAACATTTGTTTTTGTTTCCCCCCCCCTTTTTTTTTTTTTTTTTTTTTTTTTTTTTTTTTTGCATTGATTCTTTGAATTGCTTTCCTGATTTCTACTTTATTGATTTCAATCCTCCAATTGCTTATTTCCTGGGGTCTATTCCTCTGGGGTAAGTTTGCTTCTTCTTTTTTTTTTTTTTTTCTATAGTTTCCAGACTCTGATGTGACTGTCCTCCATTTTCTTCATGTGGGCACTGTGCAATGAACTTTCCTCTTAGCACTGTGTTCAAAGTGTCCCTTATGTAGTGTCTTCATTCCCACTGAATTCTAGGAAGTCTTTAATTTCTTTGTTATTTCTTCCTTGACCCAAGAATGGTACAATTATCCATTATTCAGTTTCCATGAGTTTGTGGAATTCCAACTTTCAAGCATGGTGGTCTGATATGATAAAAGGGACTATTTAATTTTTTTTTTTTGAGGTTTGCTATGTGTGTGGTCAATTTTAGAGAAGGTGCTGTGTGGAGCTGAGAAAAAGGTATATTCTTTTGTGTTTGGATAGAAAGTTCTATAAAAGTTTGTTAAATCAATTGGGATATAACTTCTGTTAGTTCTTTTGTTTCTTTGTTAAGTTTCTATCTGAAGGTCCTACCTAGTGGTGAGAGTGAGGTAAGTGTAGTCTCCCACTACCAGTGTGTGAGGTTTTATGTGAGATTTGAGTTTTGGTTATATAGTATTTGGGGAATAGATGTTCAGAATTGAGACTTTGTGCTAATGGATTTTTTTTCTGTGTTGAATATGAAATGACCTTTATCTCTTTTGAGTATTTTGGTTTGAAGTCTAACTTGTTAGATATTAGGATAGCCACACCTGCTTGCTTCTTGGGTCCATTTGATTGGATGATCTTTTCTCAACCCTTTGCTCTAAGTTAGTGCCTGTCTTTGAAACACAGGTGTGTTTTTTTGTATGTAGCAGAAGGATGGATTCTGTCTTCGTATCCATTCTGTTAACCTGGGTTTTTTATAGACAAGTTAAGACCATTAATATTGAGGGAAAGTAATGACCATTGATTGCTAATTCTTGTTTGTTTTGGATTTGTTGTTGGCAGTGTTATTGTGAGCATATTTGCCCTGCTTTTTCTTTTGCATTCTGGTAAAGTGGGATCATTTATTGCCTATGTTTTTGTGAGTGTAGTTAACTTCCTTGGGTTGGAGTTTTCCTTCCAGAACTTTCTGTAGAGCTGGGTTTATAGATATGTATTGTATAAATCTGGTTTTGTCATGGAATATCTTGTTTTCTCTATGTATTGTGCTGGTATCCATGTTCTTTTAGTATTTGTAGAACATCTATCCAGGACCTGCTGGCTTTTAGAGTTTCCATAGAGAATTCAGATATAATTTTGATAGGTATGCCTTTAAATATTACCTGGCCTTATGTGGCCAGTAGACTTTTTTTTTTTTTTTTTTTTTTTTTTTTGTTCAGTATATTTAGTGTTTGGTACGCTTCCTGTACTTTCATAGGCATGTACTTCTTCAGGTTGAGAAAGTTTTCTTCATTTATTTTGTTAAATATGTTATCTGCACCTTTGAGCTGGGCTCTTTGCCTTCTTACGTTTTTTCATGGTGTCCCATAGTTCCTGGATATATTGTGTTAAGGATTTGTCAGATTTAAGATAATCTTTTGTTGATGAATCTGTTTCCTCTAGTTTATCTTCAGTGCCTGAGATTCTCTCTTCCATCCCTTGTGTTCTGATGGTTATGCTTGCATATGTTGTTCCTGGTCATTTACCCAGCTTTTCTGTTTCCA